>NC_087505.1:1890379-2212879 GCF_036417665.1 Passer domesticus
TTGGCAAGAGTCCTGCCCTGTGCCTCTGCTGTGAAAACAGTTCCCCTGTGCTGCAGCAGGTCTCAAGCTCTTCATCCAGACACCTGGCCTTATCTAGATAGCTTCTGTATTTTGGTAGTGATGTCCTCAGGAATGTAACTAGATCCCTGTGCTCCAGCTTGATCCAGTTCATTTAGGAGTGGCATAGGAAAGAAACACCTGTTCTTGTAAGAACTGGTCACAATAACATACTTGTGTGCAGAGCATCATGCACGTGCTGGCCACTGCAAATGGGGTCAACCATCTTGCAGGTCAACCACAGGAGTCAGTGAGTCTGAAACAGCCCCCATGAGGACTCGGACTCCCCAGTGTGAGTCCTGAATCAAGGTTAAATACCCAGCAGTTCAAGGGTGGGTTCCTTTTTTCCTCCCATTCCTTCACACAGTCCTTCAGGAACACTCCTGAGGCCAGCCATTGCAGAACCTTGCCCCAAGCCACAGAAGGAGAAGGTTTCAGCTGCCTCCCTTAAATCTGGGACTGTGGCCAGATTCTTTTGTGGATTGCTGTGACTGGAGTGGTGGTGGTGGTAAACCAAAACCCTTACAGGTCTCCTACCTTGACCACAGGTGTGCCTTTGTGGTCTTTTAGTGCCAGCTCTTGGAGATACAAAGCACTATCCTACTGTCTGGAGTCACTCTTGAGGTTTATTATCTAGAAATAGCAATGGTGTCAGCTGAGCTGTTCCAGAACTGCAGCCAAGCAGCAATCTGAGCCACCTCATGGTCCAGGACAAGCTTTTATTTGGAACTGCAGAAAGTCCTCCAAATCCCTGCATGCTCCCCTTGAAACCTGTTGATTGAGAGTTGGCTCTGGTCTGCAGCCTTGCTGCTAAAGTGACCTAGTTCATGACATCTGACAAAGTTCCCCAGGCTCTGCGAGGCTGTTAGCAGCATACCCAGCTGTACTACAGCCCAGGCAGCCAGAGCTGGAGCTGTCTGTGCCAGCTCTGCAGGGCTCAGGGATGTGTCAGCACAGTTCCAGGCCCACCCCTCCCTGGAGGCAGAGAGCTGCCTGTCTACTCCATTATCTGATGGAGAACACTGGTGTGGCCAGTCTGCTCCCCCACCTCACTGCATCCTGCAGGATGGAATTTCCTCTGATGCCCAGCTCTATTACATGACTGACTTCTCCCAAGCCAGTCTTTGCATTGAGACACAGGTGAGAACAAAGCACCTCAATTATCAGTGCTCTCCTTAGCTGTAACAAGCTTCTCCCTAAGTGGATGGAGTTGCCTTTCCCTGCTGCTCCTCCTGACACTGGTTCCTGCTGACCTAGCTGGACAGCTTGTTTTCACAAGGTGATGTGGTTGAGTGCTTGGCTCTGCTGCCCTCGGAGCTGGATTGTAATCCTGGAAGGCACTTGTGGGTCAGCTGGTCCTCAGGCTGCTGGAACCCTCCAGTTCATTGTTGGGGATGAACACAGAGTCGTGATGGCTCCACATCTAACTTCATTTTCTTCTGTTCGTGTACACCAACCGTCCTGCTTTTCCCGCCCCGGAGTGTTGGAAGAACTCTTTGCCTTCCCTCATTGTTTTCCTTTTGTTCTCCTCCTAAACCTCTTCTAGATGAGCTCTATGCCCAGAAACTGAAGTACAAAGCAATTAGTGAGGAACTGGACCACGCCCTGAATGACATGACTTCCATGTAAATATGAGCTGGCTGGCGTTCGCCTCTCGCTTCAGCAGGCTGGACCGCCAGTGCTTGCTTGGTTTGCTGTGGTTTCTGTAGTTGGAGAATCAGCACTGTGCTGTCCAGGTTACTTCTACAGATCTGCCCAAGGAGCCCCAGCATGCCATCCTCTAACTCTAGGTCCTTGTGGTCTGCATGTGTAACCAAGTGCTGTGCTGGCCTGAAAGGGTTCTGACTTAAATTTGAGTGCAGTTCCCATTCCCACTGGGAAAGGTTTTCTCAGGAAATGTGGCTTTGTCATCTGCTGGAGCCACTGGACCATGGTCTCAGGATTCCTTCTGGAAGAGGCTGTGGATAGTGCTCAGGTGGATTCCTTAGGAATTGCCACCATAGGCTTGAGATGGGCCAGATCATGAACTGATCTGTGGAAGTAGCTGAACTTGTGTGTTTCTGCAACTTCGCTCCTCAGCTTTGTGTTCAGATCTGCAGTGGGTGCTGCTAACAACTGCTCCGTCTGGTCCTTGCACTAACCCAGGAGAGGTCCTCACCCCACAGAGAAGAGCCTTAACACGAGTGTCCCAAAGTTCCCTGAGCAGAGTTTGCTGTGCACAAACACTAAGGCTTTTCTTAAAATTAGTGTCTCCTTCTGTCTCACACAGATAAGTCTTGTGGTTCCAAACTCCACTTTGGATTTGTCTCTCTGCTTGGTGGCTTGTTCTGCATCTGCACCCGGCATTCACGCTCTCTTCATCTCACTCTGAATTCCAGTACCTTTTTCCAGTTACTGTGCACAGGGCATCCCTGGGAATGGGTGCTGTAAAGACACGGAAGCTGCAGCAGCAGCCCCCCAGTTCTGCTGCACTTGCTCCCAAACAAAGCTCCCTCTGTGTGACCTGATGTGCCAGACACAGCCTGCTCTGAGGGGCTGCCCTTTCTGTGGTGGGGGAGCGGGGAGGATGTTGTTCTCATTTGCATATCTTGTGTGGAGCCATAAAGCTCTTTTTGTATTTCTCTTGCCTCTTGCTCGAGCATGATGTCACCTTTTTTAAGGAAAACAGTTCCTGTATAAATGGCTGTTGCTTTTGAGAAATGGGTTTCTAGTGACCACTTGCTGCTTTAGAGTAACTGTCTGAGCATTGCCTTCAGACTGGTGTCACCCTCGGTGGAGCACAGACCTCACTAGCACGCTGGATTTTTCTTTGAGGTGTGTCACTGGCTCCCAGATGTGATGGCAGCTTTGCAGACAGGGCCTGTGGGGTCAAACTGGAGGCTGGGGGTTGCAGCAGGAGGCCCTGGAGCTGTGCCTGACTGAAGACACTCCTCATTCCTGCCTGCTTTGGAGTGTTCACCAGCACTGCTTGCCAAACACTGACGTGCAGTGGGAGGTCACACACCTGATAGTCATTAGCCAGGGTATGGAAGCCAATAAATACTGTGTGAGCTCTGGCTGGTCTCCACTGGGGCAGAACTGCTTGGGTGTGAGGTGCTGCCTGTGCCAGGGGGAAGGATGTGTGGCCTCCTGCTTCAGGAATGAGAAGGCCCTGCAGCAGGGCTGTGAGCATCTGAGCAGGGAATCTTTTGCAGAGCCCTCCCCACACAGGGGCTGGGGGCTGCAGGATCCTTTTAGGAGCGTGGCATGGAGCTTCCCACTGAGCACTGGCACTGGGCTGTGAGTGCCTGGCATGTGTCACTGCTGGTGCTGTTGCTGGTTGATGTGGTGTGATAAACACTGGTCAGCCTCTCAAAACGTTATGTGCTGCCTCGTGGTGGTTGGTGAAATACTTTTTCCTTTCTGGATCGGTTCACCCACTGCAGTGCCCGAAGAGCCCTTCGTGAGCAGAGTTCTGATGACATGGGACACTTCCCGTGGCTTTCTCAGGTTTGTGCCCTTCTGGTCTCCACGTGACAGCACTGGCACTCAGGATAATCCAGGCACACTCACCTGCCCCAGCCTGTCCCACTCTGTCTTGGGTGGCAGGTGGGGAAGAGGGGGAGCATTCAAGGAATTTCCAAGTGTGGGCTGACTCTCCTGGGATGTGGGGCAGTGGCTGTGCCCTGTGAGCACAAAGCAGGAGCCCAGAACTCTTCAGTAACCCAACTGCAGCTGAGTTCAGGATCTGGATACTGTGGGAGGGGCAAGGCTTTTGGAAATGTGAAGGAGTCCAGTGTTCCATTGTCAGCTTTTAAGCAACAGGGATGCCATCATTATCTGTCAGTATCTGAAGGGAAGGTGTCAGAGGATGGAGCAGATTCTGCTTGGTGGTGCCCAGCAGTAGGACAGGCCACACATAGAAACTGATGCCCAGGAAATCTCACCCTGAACATGAGGAAGAATTTCTTTCCTGTGTTGGTAACTGAGCACTGAGCAGATTGCCCAGATACCATGTGAAGTCTCCCTCACTCGAGATATTCCAGAATGATCTGGACACAATCCTGTGCCAAGTGCTCTGGGGTGACCCTGCTTGAGCAGAGAGGTTGGACCAGATCACCCACAGTGGTCCCTTTCAACCTCACACCTTCAGTGATTGTTAGTGGTGGGAGGTGGCAGCCTGCCCTGGGGAAGTGCCTCTCTCCTCACAGGGAGGTCTGGTTGCATCCTGACTCTTGCTGTGGGGAGCTGGTGGCTCTGCTCTGCTCACTGGTGTTCCCAGGAATGTTATCTAAGGCTGGGCTGTGGCAGGCCCTTTCCCCACTCATCCAGAAGGAATCCACTCTGGGTGGTGGATGGGTATGTGGGTGGGTGATGCAATGGTTACCCTGGGAGGTTTTGGAGGCATCTGGTCTGACTGGATTGCTGGGCCTGTGCAGGCTGGTTCCTGTGAGCTCTGCTGTGATGTGGGAGTGCTGCAAACACAGCTTAACTGACCAGGAGGGCCAGCTCCTGGGGCTCCCCACGTCCTGGGGCTCCCTGAGTGGCAGGGATAGCTGGTGAGGCTGCCCTGGGGGTGGCCAGAGAAGGGAGCAGGCCAAACATGGTGTGGCTGCTGCAGACCTGGGCAGGTGTTCTATGTGGAGAAGCTGTTCCTGGTGTCTGGGAGGTTTAGTCATGCTAAACACTCCAGTCTGCTGCCTTGTGTGGGTGAATCATCAGGTCCCTGTATCCAAGCAGGAATGTTTGCTTGGAAGCTGTGAGCTGTTGCACCAAGTCCTGCTGAGCACAGTTCACTCTCATTCTCTGTCACTGGGGACAGCCTGGATCACTCAGGTCTGGGGACTGGCATTGGGGCTGCTCAGAGCAGCAAGGAGCCAGAGTCCCTCACAGCAACAGCAGCTGTTGTGCAAAGCATGGGCCAGGATGCCAGGTACCCACAGCTTCCCTCAAATTCTGCATTGTGGTAGGTCAGAAATCACTGGCTTCTCTGCCTGTGCCTTGGTCCCTTGGTGGCTTTAAAGAAGGGACAAGCAATCAGCATTACTTCCCTCTCCTGCAGAGCGAGGTGCAGTTAGAGGGTTCTGAGGGCTGAGAGAAGCTGAGAGTGAAGCTGAAGCTGAGCTTCCCCCTCTGTGTGCAGGTGTTACACTGGAGGGACTGAGCTGAGACTCTGGGGAGGGTGACATGCTTTGGCTGCTCCATGTAAACCACTCCACTTTCTGGAGTTTTACCCAGCTAGGTCTCGTTCAAGAGCAAAATATTCCAAGATTGAAAGCAATGAGGAATGGTGTAGCTGCCCTTCAGGGGGTGCCTGAGAGTCTTAGGACCTCATAATACAAAGATTAGAGGGGAAGGCCAAGGCCAAGGCTGTGCTCTAGGCTCACTCCTCCAGCAGAGGCATCACACTGTGTGTCACTGCAGGTGGTGCTGGTCACTTCTGCCAGGCTGGAAGATGCTGTGTAAGGTTTTTTCACTGCCTGGAATTCCCCTAAGTGCAGGAATTGGATCTGTCAGGTTGGGAGGACTCTGCCCATGCAAATGAGCAGGAGAGACGCTGAATGTGTTCTCTGTAGTGGCTGGCAGGCTGTGTGGCAGGACATTGCCACCCAGCCCTGAGAAGGGACAGATCCTGGAGAGGGACCAAGCGTGCTGATGATCATGAGTGCTCGAGGAGGTGTGTGGCTGCTGGACCTCTGTGGGGCTCTGAGGACAGGGACTGCAGAGGCCATGGCTGCAAAGGCAATGGCAGTTGTGCCCTGCTCATGGAGTTGTTCTGGGGCAGATGTAAAAGAGGACTCTGCTCCAGAAGTCCCTCTGTCCTGTACCTGAAGCAGTTGCTGCCTCCAGTCCTAACTGGATTGTTGTGTGGCACCAGGCACGTTCTCAGAGGATGGTCCTCCAGGCCAGGGATGAGATGTTTTCATTCTCAGTTCTTCTGGTGTGCCTGTCCTGCTGTTCAAACCCTGTCAGTCCCACTGCAGTGTGGTGTGGCTCCCTCTGGAAGCTGTTTCTGGTACAGCTGTGGCAGGACTCGTTTCTGCAGTGTGCTCCACAGGCTTAAAGCACATCCCAGATCTCTGTCCTTGCTGGGGTCCAGCCCAGCCCTGCCTGCAGGCTCCTCTTCTGGTGTCTCTTCTTCCTTTCTTTGCCTTTGCACATCTTTGGCAGCACTTTCACTTCTGCTCACACCTGACTTCCTGTGATCTTCCTGAGCTGAAGCACAAGTTAGAGAAAGACAAACCTTTGGGAATAGCTGGCTGTCCTCAGAAGCACACACTATGGAGACAGCTTGTTTGATGTGCTCATCTTGGTGCTCTACTAACCTTCCCTTTCTCTCTTTTTCTCTCTTCCTCTTGTTTCCCTTATCCTGTCGCTGCTGCAGAGCGCCTGTACAGCCAGCTTGAGAAAAACCGCCTGCTCTCTAATGAGCTGAAGTTAATGCTGCATGATCTGTGTGACTGAGAAGGGGCCCACTAATCCCATTAAACAGCTTATTGCGACACCAGTGCTGTGGACCACCCTGAAATCTGATCATTAACACTGGCAGACTTGCGAATTTTATGCAATTGCTGCTTTTTAATGAGGCACTTGGATTTATCCTGTAATTTATTTAAGCTTTTTTTTAATATATAAAGGTAACCTCTATTCTTGGTGAAGTCACCCCCAGACTTGGCTGTGTTTTGACCAGTCTTGTTTGCTTGTCCAGGGGGTCCTGCCTGGCTCCTCCATGGAACCAGAATTGCTGCACCCCCCAAATGAGGGTGGGCTGAAGTTAGACTTATGTCTGCTTGAAGCTGCTGTCAAGTGCTGCAACTTAATTTACTGTTAGCTGAATAACTGTAGGATTTCCTGGTGCATGGAATGATGGCTTCTACCAATAAAGGACTGACCTTGTGGTCTGTGAGACACTGCACATCTGTAGCACATTCCTTTTCAGGGGAGTTCTAACTGAGAAGGTTTGGGGGCAGCAGTAATTTCCCAGGCCTGACCCCAGTGCAGCTCCAGAGCCCTGGGATGGGTTGGGAATGCTCACAGACATCTTGACAGCAAGTGCCAAAATGCACAGCCTGAAGCTGTGTCCTGGGTGCCTGCAGGGAGTATTTAAATGCTGCTGTTGCTCATGCTCGAGGAAGGCTGTTCTCTCTCTGTGCAGTTTCTGGCCCTGGGGAGGTTGGGAGTGGCTTTGGCAATCTGCCTGTACCTAAAGGACATTTTTCCACAGCCTGTCTGTCCAGTGTCCCAGCGTGTGGATGTCTCCAGTGATATGGGTGGGCTCACCTTTGGAGTAAAGCCTACTTAGAGCTCTAGCTGCTGATCTGCTCTCCTCCTGGCTTAAGGAACATGTGAGAATTGACTGCACAGCTGCCTGTAGTGTCGGGCAGGGTGCAGCTCCCTCACTCCTCACTCTGCCTGTCACTGCCCCAGCTCCTGCCCCGCTGCCCTTCGGGCTGGTGGTCTGCTCCCTGCTGCTGGCCTTGGCATCCCTGCCCAGTGCTGAGGGAAGGGGGGCACAACCAGCTGTACTTCCAGGGGTGTGTTGCTCTTGGGTGCCTTGCTGGGCCACGTGTGTCAGCTGTGGAGGTGTGGAAGCCCTGGGAAGAGCTGGCTGCGGTCAGAGACGCCTGCATGTGAAACACTGACCAGAGCTCAGGCTAAAGGTGCACCGTGGCCATACTGGGAGCACCAGCAGTGTGAGAAGCCAGGGCTACACCTGAGCCAGGTAACCTCAAAGCTTCCAGCTGCACCCAGCCAGGCACTCCGGCCCGAGGATCGCTGCAGCTCTGTGTGGGGAAGGGGCTGGCACGAGCTTTCTTTGGCAAAGGACTCTGCGTTGTTCGATGCTGATTTGTAACTCTGGACTCTTGTTCTTGGCAGATAAACTGAAATCCACCAAAGAGGAGCATCTCTGCACGCAAAGAATGCTGGACCAGACCCTGCTAGACCTGAATGAGATGTAATGGATCCCTGCCACTGCCTCTGCCATGCGATGCCAGCCCAGCTGCTGCTGCCCTCTAACCCTGGGACCAGAGTTTACTTTCTGTTGCCAACTTGACCAAACACAAATCTCCTTCGTTCCAGGGTTAAAGGCCACCAGGTTGGGCAGAGCTTCAAACAGCATCATTAAGGGAAGTAAACAATGCAATAATGTTTGGAGAGCATGTTTGAGATGTACACATTTTGTAACTACCTTTTTTTGTAGCAACCATTATAAACATTCCAAATAACGTGTGAGGCTGGTGAGCTACACTTCAGAGCTCTTGGCTTTAGAATTTGGTATTAACCTTCTGTTAATCGGCTCTGGGCCACCCTGCTTTGGCAGGGCAGGAAACGGATATGATGGTTCTGTGAGTCAGAGTAGCCAGGCTAGGGTGACAGCCTGTTGAGAGAACTTCCTTTTCCAGGAGCTGTTTGCCAAAAGCACAGTTCAGTTTTTCAGCTTTAAGGTAGCTCTATGTTGGGAAGGAACAACTTGGGTGAAAGGTGTCTTTTTTAGGGGGTTGGTTTTTTTTTTTCCTTAAGCCAAGCCAGTCATCTGAACAATTGAACCAATTGAACCTTCACAGGGATTGTGTCCCTTCCCCTCCACACCTGAAGGGCTTAGAGAAGCCCCTGTCCCTGTAACCCATTGCTACCCTGGAGCTGACTTTGCCTTCACTAAGTGCTGATGCACCAAGCTTCACTGCTCATCACTGGGTTACACTTAACAACTTAAGTACAACAGCCTTGTGTCCTTGGAGAAGTGTTTTTGCCTACCTGGAGGGAGGAAGCCAAGCCTTCCCTCCTGCCCAGGACTGCTCTTATTGTCTTAATTGAGTCCAAGCCATCTTGCTGTGCATTGCTGATGTGTTGTGTTGTGAGGTGTGAGCGTGGCGATGTCACGCTCGCAGCGTGTAGCTTGTGGTTTGAGCATGCTGCCTGGTTGTAGCAGTTTTTTGGGGCCAATCTGGAGACAAAAACCATATCCAGTGTTTTGATACTAAATTGAAAAATTGCGTTACTGTCTTTTGAAATAAAAACTGATCCCTCCACATGGCTGCTGGCTGCAGAGCTTTACTGTGCGGGGTAGACTGCTGTACATGCCCATCCCTTGGGGGTGGCACCAGGCATGGGTAAGTAGCACTTCCCAGGGCAGGAGTGCAGAAGCAGGACTGTGCTGATGAGTTCCTCAGTCAGTTTGGAGACAACACTGAGCTGGGTGGAAGTGTTAATCTGCTGGAGGGCTCTGCAAAGCCTGGATCCAGTAGTGGGACAGTCAACAAGGCCAAGTGCCAGGTACTGTCTTTGGGTCACCACAACCTGCTGCAGTGCTCCAGGTTTAGGGAAAAGTGGCTGGAGAGCTGGAAAACCACCTGGGAGTGCTGGTTGGCAGCAGCTGCACATAAGCTGGGGTGTGCCCAGCTGGGCAGGAGGCCAGGGGCACCTAGCTGGTACCAGTTGTGGTGTGGCCCTGGGACCAGGCAGTGCCCATCCCCTGTGCTGGGCACTGCTGAGGAACCACAAACCCTGGGGTCAATTCTGGGCCCCTCATGACAAGAAAGACCTTGAGGGGCTGGAGTGCATCCAGAAAAAAGAATGGAGCTGGGGAAGGGGCTGAGGGAGCTGGAGGGGGCTCAGCCTGGAGAAAAGGAGGCTCAGGGAGACCTTCTGTCTTTCCACAACTCCCTGACAGGAGCGTGCAGCCAGGAGGGGTGGGCTCTGCTCCCAGGGAACAGGGACAGGACAAGAGGAAATGGCCTCAGGTTGTGCCAGGGGAAGTTTATATTGGATATTAGAGAAAATTTCTTCACAGGAACAGGCCCAGCCCTGCCCCATCCAACCTGGCCTTGAATACTTCCAGGGATGGGGTAGTCACAGCTGCTCTGGGCAATCTGTGCCAGGGTGTCACCACCCTCACAAGGAAAAAATTTCTTCCCAATATCCCTGTATTGGTTTTGCATAGCCTGGTTTTTGGTAGCAGGGGAGGCATAGAGCTTCCTGTGGGAAGCTGCTGGAAGCTTCCACCATGTCCAGCAGAGTCAGGCCCTGATGGCTCTGAAGATGGACATGCTGCTGGCCAAAACTGGGCCAATGAGAAAGGCTGGTAACGCCTCTGTGATGAGGCTGCTGCTCGTGAGAACAGACTCATGCTGGAGAATTCCTGGAGAGCTGTCTCCATGGGAGGGACCCCATGGTCTCACAGGAGAAGGACACCTCTCCCTGAGCAGCAGCAGAACTTGGGTGGTGAACTGACCCAAAAACCCCCATGCCCTGTTTCCCTGCACTGTCAGTGGGAAAGAGGGAGGGGTTGGGGGGGGAAGAAGGTGTTTTAAGGGCTTATTTTACCTCTCATTATCCTGCTCTAATTCTGACAGTAATAAAATCACTTTGCAACCTTAAGCTGAGCCTGTTTTGCCCTTGAAGTGTTTTCTCCCAGTCCTTATCTCAGTTCATGAAACCCTATGTTAATTTTTTTCTCTCCTCTACCCAGCTGTGGCAGGGGAGGGTGAACCAGTGACTCTCCTGGGTGCCTGGCACTGGGCCAGTGTCAAACCATGGCAATCCCATCTAGCCCTGCCCTCTGGCAGTGTGAAGCCATTCCCCCTCGTCCTGGCACTCCAGGCCCTTGTCCAAAGCTCCTCTCCAGCTTTGTTGGAGCCCCTTTAGCTCCAACTCAAAAAGCTGCATTTTCCTGACCTGGGGAAAGCTGCATTTTCCTGACCTGGGGAAGGTTTGGAGAGCAGAAGGGACCATTTTGAAAAACCCCAAATTTTGAGCTCAGGGTCTTCCCGTGGGGGAATGGGCATGGCTGTGGCTGTGAGACAGGGAGCTCTCACCTGGTTTAGTGTCCTGGCAGTCCAAGAGGCTGCTGGAAATCCATCAGGAGTGGGGCTGAGGGGTTGCTGTCCTGCCTGTGCTGGGCAGCCAGAACAGCAGGGCTGTGCAGTCAGAACAGCAGGGCTGCTTTCTGAGCTCCTGCTGTTGACTGGTGTCAGCACCAAAACCTGGCGCTGAGGGACAGTCAGAATGAAAAAAGTTCTTTTACAGAATTCGAACTTGCCCTTAAACATGATGACTTTGAACATTGCTGTGAGTGCATTATGGCACCTCAAGGGTCTCGTGCTCCTCCAGCAGCTGGGCAGTGAGATGGGCACTGTGCAAGCTGTGTGCCTGGCACAGCACTGCCCTCTCTTTGCCCATCAGAGTCCCCCTGACACAGAGCTCCAGCTGGATCTGATCTCCCAGTGTGTCCCCGTCCTCTTTCCTAGCTATGACCAATCTGATTTGTAATAAAAGAGACTGGGAAAGGCAAACAGAATATTTTGGATTCCAAGTTTCTCCAAATGCTTCAACTTCCCTGAGCTGTTTCTTGGGTGCTCTGAGGATATCTCTGCTCTCTTTTGATAAAATGAAAATAAAGAGAATTCTTGCACTACAACAAGGATGTTCACGTTAGCACATTTGCTCTCCCTAACTGCACTGTGTAGCAGCAGCTGGATTTTTAGGCAAAGTAAATTATAGGCTCAATTATAAATCCCTTATGTTTCCTTTTTCTCCAGGAATATACTTTTTTTTGTAACAGCATCCATCCCATTGGCAGTGGACAGCTCAGTCTTAAGGCAGAAACAGCTTACAAATGCAGTGATTTAAAAACTGAAGCTGGCATTTCTCCACTTGATGGGCTTCTCTCTAAATCACACCACTTAATTCAATTGCAGACTAACAGCAGTGGGCCCCAGAGCTGGGAAAGCCTCTGTCAGGATTGCCTTTGTGAGACTTCTCTGCTGCTTGCTGGTTTTTTTCACCGTGGAGTGTTTGGATTCAGGAATTAGTTGTCAAATGATTTGGATACTTCGAGGATGAAGAATGAGGACACTTCTGCTTCAGTCCTCACTTCCAGAAGAGTTTCACAGTGACCATGGCTGCACTGCCCTGTGCTTGCTCCTCACTGAAATCTGGCAACAGGAACACGAGTCTGTTACAGAAATCAGCATTGCTGCCACTCTCATTGCTCTGGGACAAAGCCTAATGCAACTTTCAGCTTTCCAAACCAATTTAGGAGTGCTTCCACTATTAATCCCCAGCTTAATAATTTTTAAAAATAGAGTTGCATTTCTTAATGAAAACCATGTTACCAAGTCGTTGTTGATGGCTCTTGGGAGCAAACCTCGTGTTTTATTTCAGGTTTCACCATCTGCACAGGAGACAGGAGGACGCTGGAAGTGAGGCTGTATGTGGTGTCTATGTGAGTTTATGACACCAAAGTGTATTTATCTGATGGGAATATGTGTTTACTTAACAACGAGCAGCTGCCAAATGGAGTGCTGTGGGTAATTGTGCTACAGATTTTAGCACTAATAAGGAAATAAGAGAGTAGGAAGGAACTTAACCCTCGCTGTGATGTTATCTCAGTCTCTCCCTCACACACAATTCTATTCCCATATATTCACCAAAAATCCTCTGTGTGACCAACCACTACAGAAATGCAAAATTCTGGGAGTATTTTTGGAAAGTGCACTGGCTTTTCCTCGGAAGAGAACACACTGTCCACTGATTCTGCCAATTCACAGAATAACTCACCACTGTAAAATGGAATTGTTTTCTGTTCTGCAGGTAAGAGGCAAAGGTGGTAGTAATTTTCTTCAGTTTTTTTTCTCTAGTCCCTCAGGCCATATAATAACACTCTTGTTCACATCTGTGTGAAAGAAACTGCTCTGTGCTTCAGGTTATGCCATGTTCCATAGAGTTCAAACATTCACAGGCTGGTTTGGGATGGCAGGGACATTAAAGATCAACCCATCCCACCCCTTTGCCATGGGCAGGGACACCTTCCAATAGACCAGGCTGTCTCAAATCCCTGAACGCTTCCAAGGATGGGGCAGTCACAGCTTCTCTGGGCAACCTGTGCCAGCCTCACAGGGAAAAACTTCTTCTTTGAAGGGGAAGGGTCTCACCTGAGCAGAGCAGAGGGGCAGAATCCCCTCCTTTACCTGCTGCACTGATATAAAAAGGGCAAAAGGGGCTGGTGCTCTGCCCCTGGTGCCTGTAATGAACGCTGAGGATGGGCCAGAAATGGAAAGGCAATGGGGGGGCCTGAGAGACAAACGGGGCAATTAACCAATTAACAAACAAAAGGTGTAGCTAGGTCGCAACATTCCATTGAAATGGTCCAGGAAAAAAAGGTGAAGGGGCTACCCCGGAGGTTTGGCCGGGTTTTTGCGGGTTTGGGGGTTTGTAAGGAGCTGTTTGCCTGTTTCCCTGGGGCCTGTACGGAAGAGGCATTTGTCCTCACAAACTGTGGGTCTGCTGGTAGATAAAACTAGCACTGAGAGATAAAAGAAACAATGGGAAGAACTATTAATTCCATAGGAATTCCACTGATACAAGGAAACGACAAAGAGGCGGGGGGATTTACATTACAAGGGGGTCTTAGGCATTTCAGGAAGTCTGTACCTCACAAGTACCTCAGGCAATGAGGAAAGAGAGAAGGAAATGCGGCCGGGAAATTAGGATAAAAAGGAGGCTGCGTCCTCCAAAAATGTGAGAGACCCCATGGAAAATGCCCATGACCTCTCCCTTTATTCGACTAAACAGGGCTCCTTTTTGGACATAAACCTGTGGTGTTTGTGGATTAATTTTCCTGACAGGCCTGACCGCTGGGAGCTCAGAACCAGCGCGTGTGGAGCCGACACACCGGGACCGGCTCGCCCAGCGTGTTCCCGCAGCCACCCCTGTGTGTGCTGTTTCCCTGCACTGCAATTCTGTTTAATTCTTTCTTTGTTTGGCCCTTTTGGGGCGGGTTTGTGTCCCCTCAGCGCGGCCGCCCGTGAGGGCCCGCCTCAGCCGAGCCCGCGCCACAGCGCCCCCTGCAGCCGCGGGGGAATCGGCCGTCGGTAATTGTTAAATGTTACAGGTAAAACCAAAAATTAACCCAATCATAATAAAACTAAAAACAAAGACAATTTATTCGCGGCCGTATTACAGCCACCAAAAAAATTACAGCACAGACGCCGGGATACAGGCTGGGTGGACGCAGATTCGGCCTCTGTCGCACCGAATCCCCCTTGTCCACACTTGCTGCTTTGCAGGGAAGGCTCTTATACTCTTTTTCTTGCCCTTTGTCTCTTTTCAAAGTTTATCATATTCATGTTGGTTCTTTTCTTTACTTGAAGGGATTAATGCTCCTTCTCCGATCCGGGAATCCTGTGTTCATATGGCAGGTGCTGATGGCCCTGGTTATGTGGGATGTGTATCTTCATGGGCCATCATCACCGGGTATCTCCTGTGCACATGAGTTTCCTTCATATGTTAATGCTGCTGTGGTCTCATTACACCTTGGTCCCCCCCTTTAATACCATATTTAATACATATACCTATGTTTCATAGGCAGGAATTTCGGAATTTCTATCATATCCCTAACATTAAGCATGTATCTCGGGATCTCCTCTGGTCAAGGTGACCCCGAGGTGGGTTAAAAGTCTCTTTTCCCCAACCCAGCTGTCGAAGAAGGAATGAGAAGTCTTCGGCTCACATTCTAAAGGTTGTTTATTATTTCTTATTTAAAACATTTTCTGTCTGGCCTGCCGAGGTCTGTTCAGCCAGTCAGTCCAAGGCACACTCCCTGCCTCTGGGCTGGCATTGTCTTTTATACTATAAACCCTATTCGATATTTACAGTTATGTTCCAATACCTATCTATGTTAGACAGTTCTACTCTACATAAATCCCAAAGTGCCACCATCACCAAGAAGATGGAGGCTGGGAAGAAGAAGGAAGAACAGGACAACACCCAAATTCCTCCATCTTGCCCCCTAGACCCCCCATAGTAAAATTCTTCAAAAAGCCACCTTTCACCCTGTGACAACTACTGTTATGCTATCTAAACTTTTGTGACTTTTAATTCTTCATACAAAGTTGGTAATTTGCTCCATGGGTTAAGATCAAATTCCCAAGTGTCTTTGGCTTCCTGCCAGTCTCCAAGCCCCTGCCAGGATTTTGAGCTATCCAGGGCATCCAGAGGGATGTCCTGGGTTCTGACAACTACTGTTAGTTTGGTTATTATACTGTAAAAGGGGTTAAAAGGGTAGTTATAAGAAATACAGTAATTAATGTACTGTATTACACCTAAGTAAAGTGCACTTTATGGGGTTTTCTGGTTTTGTTTCGTGTTGCTGCTGTTGTTGTTTGTTATAGATACATATAATATTGGCTTTTCACAAATGTTTAAACAGATTCTATATGTGTGGTGTTAAAATAACTTTGTTATAAAGATCTATTTTTTATTTCTGTTGTTAATTAAGCTTGGACATAGTAGTGAAATAGCTGATATAAGTATGCTTGTGTTAAAATGCCTGCTTGGATGGGAAAACATCCAATGAACATAGGATGAGGACACCTGCTACATTTATCCCAAGTATGAGCACCCATCATCTGAAGGCAATGTGGGCCAGGGACCAAAACTGAAAGTGATGATAAAAAAGGATTAAAACCACAACCAAGGAATATGCATGCTCTAAAAAGGTGGATCCAAGGAGGAGATAAACAAAACAATTTTTGGAACATGTAAACTGCTTTGGGGAAAAAGTTTACTCTGCATAAGGGTCTATGAATATGCAACAGGCTGATGTAAGGGAAAAGGTATTTAAGGGGTATCCCTGAAGATGTGTGGTCTTGGTTCAGTGCCAGGATGTAGCCTAACAACCATTTGCTCTATGGTCATTGTCTCCTATTGCTCTTTATTAAACTTTTAAAATTTTCACAGGAGAGTGAACGTGGTTTTCACATTGTTGTTTGCCTATTTATACATACACATACTAGTAAAGAAGTGTATGTATATCACTTTTCCCATATCTTTTCCTGAAAGCCCTTTGATTTCAGAGCTAAAATAATTTGGAGGGAAGGGGGTCACATTTTCCATTGCAGGGGAGATTCCTGGCTTTGAAATCAAGACACCTCCCCTGACACAACTTCACTGCAGTCCCCCAGCTCCTTGATTCCCATTCTCTGGTTGGGGTGGGCTGTTCCTGTGATCCAGCATTGCAGGACGGGAGGTGGGACAAGCCAGACACGTGGCAGATCTGGAGCTGGAGTGCCTTTTCCTGGATTGGGTGGATTTTTAACTGCTTTGGGGTATGACTGAGAACTGAGGCCATCCAATATGTGACTCCCAGGGGTCCATTCTGCAGAAGGAGGGGCTCAGCACCCATCCTGGGGAGGATTGGCCATCCTTAGCCCTGGCCAGAGGCAAACCTGGTGCCATGTCACCCAGCCCAGCTTCTCCCTGGGGAGGGCTTCCTCCCTCCTGTCCAACCAACTGCTTTGTGAACTGGGTGCTGAACCTCCACCAGGAGGAAGAGGAGGGACAAACAGAGACTGGCTATGCAGGGACCCAGGAGTGGGATGCAGGACTGGGAGAGGGACAGTCTGGGGGAAACGTTTTTCCCTCTTGGAAATATAATTTTGAGGCTGGATGATTGCATCCTGTAGGTGAAGCTCTGAGTCATTCAGAATTTAACTCACCTTTTGCAAACCAACCACAGAGCTGCTTGGTAAGAGCTTTATTGGGCAAAGCTGGCTTCAGCAGGAGAGGAAGCAAATCCCACCCATTCCCAGGGAAAAGGCCTCTCTGGGCCTTGTTCACCTTCCAGCAGGAGTCTCGTGGTGCACGGGGTTTGCAGCCTGGTTCTGTGGGCCCAGCAAAACCTCCCTGTGTGCAGGCAGGGAGCAGGGGCCCAGCTGGATCTGCCAGCACCCCTGTGCTGTCAGGACTCTTGAGGCAGGGCATGAAGGAGGGCTCAGACTCGCAGGGTTCAGGCACCCCACCTCCTGG
Source organism: Passer domesticus (assembly GCF_036417665.1). NCBI lineage: Eukaryota > Metazoa > Chordata > Aves > Passeriformes > Passeridae > Passer > Passer domesticus. The sequence continues at coordinate 1,907,225 of NC_087505.1, forward strand.
CCTCCCTCAGCCCCAGTGCCGGAGTTTAGCTCGGCTCTCCTTGGAGTGGCCCTCGGGCGTTGGCGCTGCCACGGAGAGGAGGTTCTCGGGCTCCAGGACGAACATGCCATACAGGTTCCAGAGCAGCATGGCCAGGAGTGGCAGGAAGGTCATGCTGAAGCCAAAGACACGGAAGGAGCGGCCGATGGCGTAGGACATCCAGAAAATCAACCTGGAGAAGGCAGAGGGTGCGGGCTCAGCCAAGGTGATGCTATGGGGCTGGCACTCTGGTTCTGAGCAGTGAGGATCACAGAATCACAGAATCTCCAGGTTGGAAGAGACCTTTAAGATCACCAAGTCCAACCCATGTTCTAACACCTCAACTAGATCATGGCACCAAGTGCCACATCCAGTCTTTTTTAAACACATCCAGGGATGGTGACTCCACCACCTCCCTGGGCAGATGATTCCAGTATTTGACCACTCTTTCTGTGAAAAACTTCCTCCTTAAGTCTAGCCTGTATCTCCCTTGGTGCAGCTTGAGACTGTGTCCTCTTGTTCTATCTGTTGTTGCCCGGAGAAAGAGACCAACCCCCAGCTCACCACAGGCACCCTTCAGGAAGTTGAAGAGAGTGATAAGGCCACCTCTGAGTCTCCTTTTCTCCAGGCTAAACAATCCCAGCTCCCTCAGTCCTTCCTCATATGGCTTGTGCTCCAAGCCCCTCATCAGCCTCGTTGCTCTTCTTTAGACACGCTCAAGCATCTCAAGGTCCCTCCTAAACTGAGGGGCCCAGAACTGGACACAGTACTCAAGGTGTGGCCTCACCAGTGCCGAGTACAGGTTTCCCAGGCATGGCTGCTGTAGGAAGAGGAGCCCTTCCTGGCTCTGGTGAGCTGCTGCCAGAGTGGGAGTTTGCTCCAAGGGATGGTGTTGGCTGGCACTGACAGAGCCCAACAGCAGCCTGGGGTGAAGGAGCCACTTACCGGGAGATGGCAAAGAGCCCTGTGAGCAGTGGGATGAGCTTGAGGAGCTCTGGTGGGAGGTAGGTGGCCAGCACGGCCATGTTGAAGAAGTAGAGGATGAAGAGGTGGACGGACTGGGAGACGTAAGTGCGGTGGATCTCCACCTCCCTGTGGAGCTCTCCAAAGGGCTCCAGGGCAGAGGAGCAGAGGCGGGAGATGCCGCTGACAATCATTCCTGAGGGACAGAGAGAGGGACTCAGTGGTGCCCAGAGGAGCCACGGTGGGGCTCGGGGAGCACCAGCAGGGGAGAAAAACTCCATCTGCTGCTCCTGGTGGGAACAACAGAACCACAAAGAGCTCAGCCCCGGCTCTGCTCCTGCAGCCCCAGGGCTCACACAGCCCGGAGCAGGAGCAAAGCGCTCATACCCACGCCCATGGCTCACCCAGCACGATGGGGAAGGTGGCAAAGGTGGCACAGCGCAACGTGTAGACCAGGCGGGCGCTGACGGTGGGCAGCAGCGGGGCATCGAAGGGCAAGAAGATGTAGGCTCCATAGATGAGGCAAGGGCAGAGCAGCAGGGCCCCTGCCACCGATGCCACGGCCTTGAGATTATCAGTGCCACAATCCCTGGCACACGGACACTGTGAGCCCTCAGCCGGGGGCTTGGCCACGCGCCCCTCAAAGCCCAGTGGGTTCCGGTAGCGCGAGGGGCCGAGGGGGAGGAAGACCTGCTTGTGGTGGAGGCTGCTGGGTCTGTCACTGCGGGGGACACTGGGGGGAACATCCCCCCTGCCCTCCTCCCGCGGCCACGGGGTCGGGTGCTGCTTCTGCTTGAAGGGGCTCTGCTCGATGCACTGCGGGTCGATGGGCACAAAGACGTGGGCTGCCATCACGGGCAGCTGGGGCACTTCCTCATCTTCGGCCTCGACTGTGGGGCAGGCGGGAACAGCTTCCTCGGGGTCTTCGTGGCCCCCCTCAGGACTTGAGCGCCTCTTTGTCTCCCCAGGCTCTGTCTGGCCCCGGGCATTGTGCTGACTCTGGTCCCATGGCAAGGTGGCATCAGGGTCCCCTGGGTGTTCATCTGGGGCTGGTGGCACCTTGTCCAGGGGCACCTTCCCCAGCTCCAGCAGAGCCACCTCCTCGGGGGGCAGCACAGGGTCTGCAGCAGCCATGAGTGTCCAGTTCCACACTGCCAGGGATGCAGCTGGGGGCTGGTAACACCGCTGCCTGCACTTGTGGTGTTCAGAGGGGACAAAGTTCCTGTCCTTTCTGCTTTCACCCTGCACCAGGAGAAAGGAGATAGATGAATTTACGTCAGAAATGAGAGGTTTGGGGTCACATGCACAGCCCCAGTTACAAAGTGGGAGCAAACTGACACCCCTGGAGCCCCCACCACCCACCCGCCCTTGCACTAGGAGGGGAAAGCAGTGCCTGGTGTCCCCATGGCAATGGGGTCAGGTACTGTCCTGGGAGGGATGAACCCTGGAGGTGCAGGTCTGGCTGCAAAACGGGGCAGCCTGGGAATTGCTTCCCCTGCTGAACAAACATCCTAGCCTGGATGATACAACTGGCTCCTCGGTGGCTTTCTCATGGGCCAGGAGCAGCCCTGGGGAGAGGTGACCTAGCTGCTTCCCAAAACCAGCCAGGTTTGCTGTCTCTGGCAGCTGAGACTGCTGTGGGGTGGGCAAAAGGGGCTGCTGGGTGCCCTTCCATGGGTGCAGGAGGCACAGGCAGAGCTCCCGTGTTGTTACCCTTTAGGGGAAGCCTGTCGCCTGTCTCCTGCAATGAACATCGCTCCTTCACTCCTCTCAGCACATTCATCCCTGCACCCTCAGGAGCCTCGGCCTGGCCACAGGCGTGGGGAAACTGAGGCACGGAGCCGCTCGGGGCTTCCTCCGAGCTCCACACACGGAAGTAGGGCTGGAGCACCTTCCTGAGCCACCCGCAGCTCCGATCGCGGACCCCAGCCCCTCTCGCAGCCCCCAGCCCCGCTCCCCCCGCGGCCGCAGCACTCACTCGGGCACAGGCGGGGGGCCATGGCGCAGCTCTGCGCGATTCCAGCGCTCTCCCGGCCGCCTCTCCGCCTCAAACCTGCCGAACCGGCTCAGGTGGGGCGGGCGGAGGGGCGGGCCCGTCCCAGCCCGGGGGGCTCGGCCGAGGGGACGGGGCGAGCCCCGGCGCTGTGCCCCGTGGCAGGCCCGGGACCCCCGGGCCGTTCTTTAACTGCCAATTTAAAGAGCTCTCTAAACACACACACACAGTTTAAAAAGGAGACGGAGAAGTCAGTCCTTGTTTGTTCTCCCAGAGCGCGAGGTGGAGTTTTCCACAAACCAAGCGCACCAGCGGTGACACGAAGTTACACTAACCCGTCTAATGCCCATGCCCACCCACCTAAAGAATATTTATGTAGCGAAACCTAACACAACGCTTGAAGCACCGAGTATTTTTATTTTATTGAGCAACTTTTATCACATGCGGCATAGTTATGTTGACAAAAGGTGCGAAGGCTCAGCTTGCAGACACCACCGGGGGAGCCGCGGCCCCACAGGACCCTCGGGACCCCCGGCACAGCGGGATCCCAGAGCAGGGAGGGATTCCTGCGCGGTTTCCCCCGCTCCCGGCCCACGGGGAGAGCTCCCCACGGGGGGAGCCAGGGAAGGAGCTCTGCTCCTTCCCAAGACCGGGGGACGCGGGGCCCGCCCTGCCCTCAGCCCGGCCGGCTGAGGCGGCCGCCGCCATGTTGCCAGCACTAAGTGCGGGCCTCTCGCGCCGCGCCGCTCTCGCGAGGCGTCCCCCGCCGCCGCCCTGCCCGCCCGGCGCGGCGCAGCGCAGCCGCGGGAAATCTCGCGAGAGCAGCGAGGGGCAGGGGGCAGCCATGGCGGCGGAGCGGGCCCGGGGGCGGCGGCGGCGGCGGCGCGGGCGGTGCTGAGGGGCCGCGGGGCCGGGCCGGGCCCGCCGCGGGCGCCATGAGCCAGGGTGGCGGGGCCGCCGGCGAGAGCGGCGAGCCGGAGGCCAAGGTGCTGCACACCAAGCGGCTGTACCGGTGAGGAGAGCGGCCGGAGGGGATGGAGTGGCCGTGAGGGGGGACGCCGGTGTGGGGAAGGGGCCGCGGCGGCTCCCGATGAGGCTGGGGAGGGCCAGCGCGGAGGGGGCCGGGGGGATACTCAGAGGGATGGGGAAGGATGGTAACGGGGTGCCCAAGGGGAGCAGAGGGAGAATGGGGCTGGGCAGGGTCTGGCGGGGACTGGGGGAGACGGGAGGGAAAGGAATTGGGGCGGGGGAGGACAAGGGTGAAGGAGCTGGAGGGATGCAGGGAATATGGAAGGAAAGGAGGTGGGGGAGTTGTCAGGGGGGACTGGGGAAGGAGATGGTGGAATTGAGGTAACAGCAGGGATGGACGGGGTGATGGGGGTCTTGAATCCAGGGGAGACTCGGGCGGAGGGGGTTGGAGGGATGTTCAGAGAAGATGGGGAAAGGAGGTGATGGAATTTAGGGAAGATTGAAGCGAAGTTGTGGGGAAATGCAGGGAAAGGATGCAGTGCAAAGGGAGAGGAGAAGGAGGAGGTTTAGGGAAGACCAGGGGAAGGGAATGTGGTGAAGGGAGTTGTATGAGATCCAGAGGGGACAAGCAATACGTGGAGGGGTCCCAGTGGGGAAAAGGAGCCTGGTGGCTCCAGGGCAGGTGAATCAGACCAAGGGACTGTTGGAGAACCAGGCAAGATGGGAGAATGGAGAGATGGGGGAAGGAGATAGGTGGGAGAGCAGGAAGGGGGTCGGGGTAAGGGGACACCCAGGATGATGAGTAAGGACATGGGAGGTGGAAAAAGGAGCTCTGTGGGATTCGGGGAGCATGATGGGGGCTGAAGGGAAAGGAGTTGTTGGGATGCAATGGGATAAGGGTGAGGTGTGGGGTCATCCAGGGAGAGGGTGTCCCTGGCTTTGGCAGTAGGCAGGGACTAGGTGAGAAGTGCTGGACAGGAGGGTGTGATGAGCAGGAGTGTGAGCCAGGGTGCTTTGCTGCTGTGTGGAGGGCAGGACAGCTCCAGCTGCAGATCTTCCCAGTTAAGCACTGCCTGGGACTCTGGTCCCACATTTCCACACCATGCATTGGAAATGGCATCAGAGAACAGGACTGGGGCACTCCAGATGAGCTCAGGCCCCTCTGCTCTGCTCCTGACTTGTTTTGTGAGGGCAGCCCAGAAATCATTCCCTTCTGGCTCAGGTTCCCTGTCAGTACAGCAGCTCCACAGGAGTTCCAGCAGCAGCTCTGGGTCTCAAAGATGAGCAAAGTGATGGCGACAAGAGATGAATTTTACATGGGGGTCCATTTCTTTTTGTCTGGATGACATTGGCTGTGTCCTTGCACCTCGTGGGGCCTCACTGCCCTCCTGCAGCAGGGCAGGGGTTTGCCTCCTGGCTGGCAGGATCTGTGCCCAGGAATCCCCACCAGGAACTGCAGGTTTGGGTGGTGGTTATTTATCTGTTTCCACAATGTGCTCAGTGCAAGCACGTTGGAGGGTCAGTGGGTTGGTTGATTGGTGAGAGGTCAGAAGTGGGCATCACTGGAAGTTTGGGCTGCACCATCCTGCCCGGAGCACCTCGGGCTGGGCAGCTCTGTGTGTGCTGCTGCCACGCTGAGACACCTGCAGTGACCTCCACCACGTCAGCTGGAGCAGCAGAGCGCCTGCCCAGGGAGCGTGGATGGAGAGGATGTGCAGGATGTGTGTGCTTCTGCCTGCAAAACAGAACGTGCTTTGTTGAAACCATCCTTGTCGTGGTTCAAGACCTGTTCTGCTTTGTTTTCCTGGTGCTGCTCAGCTCGTCTGTCAGGTGGAAGCTCACGTTCTGCTGCAGCCGGCAGGAGAGCGGCCTGTGGCCACACGAGGGATTGTCATCCTTGAAAGGGAGGGGTTGTTTTCTGTTTGAATATTTGTAGCAGAATAAGGTGTGTGGTTGCTCTAGAGCGTTTTTACAGCAGAAAAAGAACCACCTTCCTCCTGCAGTGACAGCTCTTCTTTAGCAGGAAGGAAGCATTGTGATTTTAGCACAGGATTTATAGTGCCTGCAGTGGCCACAAATTTCCATCTCTGTAGCTGACAGTTTTCTGAGCAGGTTCCCACCTTAAAGTCTCCTGTCAGTTCTCTGTTTCAGCCTGAAGTGGGAGTTTCCTGCCCTCAGAGCAGCCCGTTGTGTGCTGGCTGTGGCCTGAGAGCTCATGACTGTCACACTAAGTGGCGCCTTTGAGTCACAGATGCGTGAATGCCACAGTCCCAGCTCCAACCTGCCATCCCATGGGATCAGCCTGTTGTCAGCCTGTGGGAGCTGAGCTCGGGTCTCCAAGGTCCTTGGAGTGTCCTTTCAGAAATGAGGGTGCCCATTGCTGCTCACGGGGTACTCTTTGATCTTTTCCAAGTCTTCCTGGAGAGTTTCACCTTGGAATGTGGCAGTTGCATTATCATGGGTGTGCTTTTACAATGCTTGTTGTAGCGGAAGGTGACCAGGTTTATTTTACAGGTTTCTGGGTAACCATTAGCTCGTGGACTCAGTGCTGCTGTTCCTGTGTGGAGCCTGTTCCAGGCAGTGTGATTTGTGGACTGACACATGCCACAGCAGAGCTAAATGACTTGCAGGTCTTTTTCTCTTAATAATGTCTTACTCCTCAGACACTTAGTGATGTCCTAAATAAAGAAACAGAGGGGACAAATAAGTCTCCCTGCTGTCCTGCTCCATCCCAGAGTGTTAATCACATGGAGGAAAAGGGACAGATCAGTGTCTGTATGGCATTGGCCTGTTTCCACCCTGCTTGGCACCATGTGCTGTATTTGTTTCTTTTAATAGACTGGCATCTGATGTGCCTCCTTTGTGGCTCTGATATGCTGTCTGAAAGCAACGTTTAAACACAGCAGGTAGAAAAGTGAGTCCTGGGACAGGAATTGTGCTCTTAACTGCAAGGGAAAGTTCAACCCGTGGTCTTGAGCCAGTGAGGGCACAGATGCTAAAGTGCATTTCCAGCAGTGCATGGTCCATAGCACCTGTGTTGGTGTTTCCCAGCATTTCTGGAGTGAGGCTGGCTCCTGTCCCTTTTGTCCTCACTGAGTCCTCTTTCCTCAGCACCACAGATGTGGGATCTGGCAGGGAGTCGCTGGCTGTCACAGATTCTGCTTTTCTCCTGTCTCCTTCTCTTCCAGCAGCACCACAGGGCCAGTGTGGATGTGGACAAGGCAGTGTTTCAGCTGGGGCTCCCTTAGGGCTGATGAACCACATCCCAGTGTGTCAGCCTTGCTGCTCTCTGGTCATGAGCTCTGTTTCTTTACAAACACTGAAAGAACAGCAGAAATACCAAGTGTGTGCATGTGCCCATCCATGGGCTGGTGTAGAAAATTGGGTTGTGTGGCAGATGCCCTCTGGGCCACCTTGAGGGGAAGGTGATATCCTTCTGTCCCCAGAAGGAAACTTTTCTGTACTGCTCATTTGGCAGGCCACTGGGATAATTTCCCACACTGGCTGTCATGGACATGTGCGCTTGTTTCAGATGCACACAGCTGAGTTGTTGCTCACAGAATGTTATTTTATAGCTGCTTTACTGCCTATGTCAGGAATCAACAATTGTAGTTTACCTGTAGTTCTCTCTGGAATCAAATGAGCCAGCAGTTCCTCTTTCCTCTGGCCACCTTTTGCAGAGGAAGCCAGTCAGCTCCTGGTGTGCTGGAAGGGACTTTGAGAGGCACAGCTAGGGCAGCAGTCCCAGGCTGCAGTAAGGAGATGGGCATTGCCTGTGCTTTGTGGGGTTCTGTTGTGGGGAAGCTAAACTGGGGGGCTTTTTGGATTGTCCCAACCCCAATATGACCTTTCATGCATGCTGCACACTCAGTGCCTGTTACCTGTAAACCAAAATGTATTTTACTTGCTTCTTTCCTTGCTATGAGGGTATGAGGCTGTCAGAGTTTGCAAACCCCCTTCAGGCCATATGAGAAAGAGGGCAGTGAGCAGGAGGGGCTGGATGTCAAGAATGTAACAGGATTTTTTGTGTGATTCTTAACTATCTCCTTGGTTTTCTTCATGATTATTCAGTAAGAAATTAGTTCAAGTCTGTGGCACTCTGCTCTCCCAAGGCATTGCATGAGATGCTTCTATTCCCACACTTCCCTTTTCCTGTCAGTTTCTGTTGTTACTGGAAACAAATGGGATTTCTTTACCTCGAATGAGAGGCTTTCTGTGGCATAGCAGGAGATGGGACATTTTCTCTGTGACTCTGAGATGTCCTGGGGCTTTTTTCAGGGAGGTTCCTTTGGGTGTAGTGAGTTTGTGCAGAGAGATTTGCCTTGCTGGGAAGGTGCTGGCATAGGAAACTGTTGCTTACTTTGCAGTAACATCTTAGTTTTCAAGGAAGTGGTGGTGGTTTCAGCCTTCCAGAACATGGGCTTGCAGGCTTTGGTTTGGGGGTGTCCTGTGCTCCATTTATCCACCATCAAGGCAGGAGTAGCAGGCTCAGTCACTGTGTGGTGCTGTGAGTGTCATGGGGGAGTTCCAACCTGCAGGTGATGGGGATTTTGGGAGGGGGAGCAGACTGGCTGCAGCCCCTCTCTGCTCTGCTTGGCAGGAGTTTCCTCTGGTCCTGCCTTCTTTTGTGTTCACAGTGCATCATGATTGTCTTCAGCTCCTTGCTCCAGCAGCTCTTGGTGGGACAGGAATTGGAGCAAGTGAGGAGTGACAATGAGTGGGGTAGACATGAAGCTGAGGGGGAGAACAAGGACCACTGGGGTTTGGGTAGCTGATGGCTTATTGCTTAAGGAAGAGCTGGGGAAACTTAACTTCAGGAGTGGGTTTGGTGACCTTGGATACAGGTGGAGCAAAGGCAGAGGCTGGAGGTGACCTCTTGTGCAGGAAGGGTTGACAGTTATTGTTCTTTATTGAGCTGTCCCTGAGCTATTGATGAGCTTCAGCACTAATGGAGCTGAAAGTCCCTGGGTTTGTTTCACTGCAGCGTTCAGAATTGTGGTGTGATTTGTTCACAGCTACAAACCTTTGAGTGCTTGAGGTTTACACACAGTGTGGGATTCTTCCTGCAGGAGGAGGGTCTTGGGCAATGATTCACCAAAGTACTTTTTTGCATGGCTCAGAGGTTTGGAGGTTGCTTGCTCTGCCTTTTGGCTGGCTTTCAGGGGAGAAAACCTTGGAACAAATTTCCTCTTTTAGGCTGGGTTTGAATATCTCTTACCTGTCACTGAGGGAATTTTAGGGGTTCAACCAGTGAATCCCTGTAACAAAGATGGGGAGGTTTTGGCAAATGAGAGACTTGTGTTGCCTTCTTTTGTCGGCAGATTGGTAAGAAAACAGGAGTTGGTGGAGGTTTGAATCTTACACCATTAAAACTTACCCCATCAAAACAGTAGTTTTTAGAATTCAATCAAATTTTTTTAATCACAGAGTTTAAGACATTTAAATTAATCTGAATGTAGGTATAGCAGGTTTAATTGCTGAGATTGCCAACGTGTCCAGAGACATTCCTGGTTTTGCTGCTGTAGAAATAATTGACATACTTGATCAGGCAGGAAGCGGTAAGTGGTGATTAAACCACTGTCCTGCAGAAAAATGTGTGTAACTCTGCTTTTTCCTGCAGTGATCCCGGGTGACATTCTCTCCATAAACTCTTGGTTCTGTGTTCTCATGCAGGGCAGTGGTTGAGGCCGTGCACCGGCTGGATCTCATCCTTGGCAATAAGGCAGCTTATCAGGATGTGTTCAAGCCAGAGAACATCAGCTTGAGGAACAAGTAAGTTGGGCAGCATTATTGTGTTTTGTGTTTGGCTGGGGAAAATCCGTGTGAAGCAACACGTGGAGCTATTGAATCTGCAGTTTTAATGTTTGGTTTGTAGTGCACTTGTTGACCTGGGATCCTTCCAGGTTTTGGAAGCAGAAGCTGGATTTCAGACCTGTATTGGAGCAATGCAATCCATGGCTTTCCTGGATTGTCTTTGTGCTGGCCAATTCTTTCCTTGTAATAAAAACTGTGGGGCAGAACTTTCTTACAAGTGTGTAAAATCTTTTATCAGGGGTTGGGGTTGCTGAGCAAGGAGGATTATTCTTACTATTTTTTTAAGCTGCCAAGCCAATTCTTGTCATTACTGCACTTCAGGAAGTCACTGATGGCCAGCTGAGCCCAAAGGGCACTGCTTTAAGTATGTGGCTTTTCCTGGTGCTTGTGTGGGAGTGATCCAGGCTGTACCATCACCAGATGGCCTGGCTCAGGGTTGTAATGGATTCAGATTTTCCTCTTCTGTGCTTCTGTAGTGGCAGCTGTGTTTGAGGCTGCAGGAACTCACTGAGAATGCTCTGCTCTCTGTCCCAGGCTGCGGGAGCTGTGTGTGAAGCTGATGTTCCTGCATCCAGTGGATTATGGAAGAAAAGCAGAAGAACTGCTCTGGAGAAAGGTTTACTATGAAGTTATCCAGCTCATTAAAACAAATAAAAAGGCAGGTATCTATGGCTCTGGCATGAGAAGGTCTCTAGCTGTGCAGTGGATGAGGCAAAGTGTAAAGCTTCATTTGCTTGGAGAATCTGTGGTCTGAGCCCAGGGTGGGGAGCTGGGCACTCTCAAATTCCTGTGGAGCTGCCCTGTGCCTTTGTCTGGCAGTGGGCAGTTGAGCACTAACGTGCTGTTGAGAGACCTGCCATTGCAGAGGGCATTCCAACAGAATTTGCTGATTTTTTTGTGTTCCCCTCTTCATAAGACAGATCTCTCCAGGTAGAGTGATTGTTTTAAGAGGTTTTATCAGTGCTGATTGTTTTTATAAGAGTTGATCACTGGAAGATCCTCAGTGCTCTCTGATGCCATGAGCTCTCCTGGCTTTCCAGAGATCTGGATGCATTTAAGGTGCTCTAACTAGATACTTTGATTTTATTTATTTGTTTTTACAAGTATTTCTCCTTGATGTTGACTCTTAGTAAATACTACTAGGGGGTACACTGTTGAGCAGGAGGAGGTACAGAGCTGTGCAAAACCAGTTACAGCTGAGCTACCACTGTCTTGCTTCACACTCAGTAGAGCTAAGCCTAAACTGTGCCCTGGGCTGCATTAACATGCTCCTTTTCCTTCTCCAGCACATCCACAGCCGCAGCACCCTGGAGTGTGCCTACAGGACTCACCTGGTGGCTGGCATAGGATTCTACCAGCACCTCCTGCTCTACATCCAGTCCCATTACCAGCTGGAGTTGCAGTGCTGCATCGACTGGACACACGTGACAGACCCTCTCATAGGTTTGTGCTCAGGGTGTTTGGTTCATGGGCAAGGCTGAATCCCCCACAGGTGACTTCCCCTTGCACTAGTCCATCTTTGTTTCAGCATTCAAGAAACAGACTGTCCTGCTTTCTTTTCCGTGGCACTTTTTTGTTTTTAATAATACTAAATTAGAGAAGGAAAAAGAGTTTATAATAGAAAGAAAACAGTGTGAGAAAATTCTTTAGTAAAAGTGTCTGGTGATGGCAGATTTTTATGGAAAACTGAAGAGCACTGCTGGCTGTATAGAATGTTTTTAAAAGCTTAGTTAAAGCAGTCAAACAGGGGAATAGGTTATTGAAATCAACAGGTTTCTGTCAGTACATCACTAGATGAAAGACTCTTCCTCTTTTGGTGCCTCTTCTGTCTGTGCTCTCTTCACTGTGTGGCTTCTGAATCTTGGACTGAGAGCACATAGTTCATATTGGCTGGCCCTGTGACCTCTGCATGGCCTTAGGTGCAATAAAATCTGAGGTATTGTACCTGTTAGAGGAGGAAGAATAAAAGTATTTACAGTCTGAAACAGCTCAGCACTGCCTGTGCACTCACATCCTAGATTGTCTTGCAATGGTCTGTTCTGGTTTGCCTGGGGTTGTACTCAGTGGCCTCAGGGTACATGTTTCTGTTGTGGGGGTGTCCAGGTGAGGAATGGAGCCTTTGTTTTGTGAGCTGTATTAGCAAAGGTTTAACTGATGTGCTTAAAGTTGGCAGGTGATGGGGCAGCAGCACCTGGCTAAGGGAAGTTAGTGTGACTTCAGCAAAAGAAAGGTTTAACTTGCTGGGATCCTACTCTGCTGGCTGAGCTGTGGCCTGGATGTGCACTGCCCAGGAACTGAGTCATGTCTGATGACTTCAGTTAGTTCAGACCAGCAGGCTGCAGCCTTCCTCTGTTGCTCTTGACACTTTCCACTGCCTGAATTGCTTTTTTTATAAGTTTACTATAGAATAGACAAGATTATTTCAGTGAGAGGGGACCTGTGATTGTCCAGTCCAACTGCCTGAGCAATTCAGGGCTGACCAGGAGTTAAAACATCTTGTCAAGGTCATTGTCCAAATGCCTCTTAAAACACTGACGTGTCTGGGGCAGTGACCAGCTCTGTAGGAAACCCATTCCAGGGTGTGGCCACCTTCCTTCCCACAAGAGGCTTCCTTGTGTCCATTCTAAACCTCCTTTGGTGCATCTTTGAACCATTTCCATGTGTCCTATCACTCAATGCCTTGAGGAGACCATCACATTCCCCTCCTCAGGAAGCTGCAGAGAGCAGTGAGGTATCCCCCAGCCTCCTTTTCTCCAACTTGGACAAGCCTGAAGTCTGTGGCCTCTCTCCCCAGGCTGTGCCTTCCAGCCCTGTCACCAGCTCAGTTGCCCTTTTGAACCCACTGCAAAGGCATTGCTGTCCAGAGGCAGTTCTCCCTAACTGACTCTGGCTGCCCTGCCTACAGCACAGATTTCTGTCCTAGTTTTTCCTTGTTTAACTTCTTCCCTTTTTGGCTGGTCAGTACTAAGTCTACATCTGGGTCCTGAGACAATGAGTTTGTTTCTGTCTTCATTGTTGGAGAGGGTCTGTCCCCATTGTGTGTTGGTGCCCAGTGCCAGTGCTCAGTTTATTCTGGCTTCCAGGGGTGTGTGTGCCTGCTCCCATGAAGGCCTCATTAGCCATGCTAATGAATTCTGAACAAGTATTACTTGTGTTCAGTGCTGTGTTAATGTGATCACACGATCATATAGACAGGAATTGGCCTTTGTCCTCTCACATGAGGGCAGATGAAGCCAGGTCTTTGTGGCAGACCTTACAGACAAGGTGACAGTCATTTATTTCAGTGACTGTTGGAAGGGAATCCAGGGGGGGTGGATGAACAGCAGAGTCTGGAAGTATTTTTCTGCATTTATTTTCCACATTTTGACAAAGAGTGACCCGGTGCTGCTCTACAAGATGGCACAGCTGGCAGTGAGGTCTGACCATGGGGGATTTGCTTTGGGTGTCTTGGGCAGAGGCATGGGTGCCTTTGGTGTCTTTCCACCCAGTGCTCTGAGTGATTCTGTGTTTGCTTGTAGGCTGCAAGAAACCTGTGTCTGCATCAGAGAAGGAGATGGAGTGGGCACAGATGGCCTGTCACCGATGTCTGGTTTATCTGGGAGATCTAGGTAAGGACAAGATCTCAGGGCAGCCTTAAAAATGGCAAAAAGATGCTGCCTGTACCCACCAAGTGAGGCTGTTGCTGTTGGGCACAGCCAAGGTTATTGCAGATTGTGTTTCCTGACACCTTTGTCACAGGCTGGGATGAGCTGAAATCCTCATGGCTGAACTGCTGCAAGTTGCAGGAGCTTTGTATTTGGTCAGGTAGATGAGGAATTCTCATGCTGCTGTAGCCATGACTGTGAGAGTGGAAGCCTTGGCTTTTATTTACATTGTTTTGACAGTATGAGGGATCAAAGAGAATTCAGTTCAGACAGCTTGGGACTTAAAAAGCCACTTCCATCAGCACCAATGGGACTGAAAATCAGATTTAGGCAATATTTTGCATCACTCCAGAGTTTTGCCTCTGCAAAACCCCAGTGTCATTGTGCTTGGCTGTGTGGCATCCTTTTTATAGCAGGCATGACTGTCCTACAGTCACGACCTCCTGAAGTGTGTGGTAAGTGTGTCAGCTTCTTGATAGTGAACATGTGGGAGTAAAGGCAGGGAGAAAGCAGCTGTGTGGAGAGCAGCTCTTGGAAGTGTGCTGCAGGTACATGTGTCTGACACTGCTGCCTCCAAGCTGGTGAAAGCTTTTTGGCATTAGTGTTGCATATGAATCAGCCTAAGAATGGCATTGCAAATAAATGTCTTGAGGGGGTAGTAGGAATGACTTACCTGAGTGGTGGGAGAGAAATGTGCTCACCTTTTCACAGTGCTGTCACCTAAGGTTTCCAAAATACCTACATTTGTCAAAAAAAAAAAAAAAAAGAAAAAGAGGGAGAAAATAAATGAATAAAGTTCAGTCTAGCCACAGTGAAGTATTTCATTAAGTCAGCTGACTTGATTTCACACCCTGCTGTTCTAGAATATAGTCTGAGGTACAGGAAAATGAAACACAACTCTGAGTTACTTCAAGGATAGATGACTCAGCACTTAACACATGGAGCAGAAGAACATTTTCCTTTTGTTCATGTGATGCTGCAAGAGTGGCAGGCTCTGCCCTTGGCTGGAAAGGGCAGGAGTTGTGGTGTGAGCAGGTGAAAGAAAAGTGGTTCAGACAGGCCTGGCAAACCCCGCGTGTTGCAGTGTTTGCCAAGAGCAGTTCTTTGGTGGATTTGTTCACTTGGCCAGTATTTCAAGTTTTGTGGTGTTGCTAATAGGGAAGCTGTGCTGCTCTGCAGCTGATGCTGCCTTTGGGTTTGTGATGCATGCTGTGTGGTTTCCTTTCAGCTCGCTACCAGAATGAGCTGGCAGGTGTGGACACGGAGCTGCTGGCTGAGCGATTTTACTATCAAGCCCTTTCTGTTGCACCACAAGTTGGTGAGTGACTTGCCATGAATTTATAGTTGTTAAAATCATGTTGCTGCAACGTAAGAACAATGTAGTGCTATACTGGTTAGGTTTGTATCCTGCAGCTGCAATTTTATCCTCTGGTTAAAGTTGCTTCCTTCGAGAACTTCTTTTGCTGGGATTTTAGATATTTTATTGGATTTTCTCTGTCTCTCCTGGGAGGTTTTCACGTGATTTTTCTTTTGAGGAGTTAAAGCCAGGGTGCTCTTTGCCAGTGACCTCACCATACTCATCTGAGAACCTCTGAGAAGCTCAGACTTCTCTGACTGTGGTGATGCTGTACCTCTGGGCTAAGCACAGCTCCAGCTCTCCAATGCCAGGAGCAGAGCATTATCAGTCACCTTCCCCTTTTACCCTTAAAAAAAAAATCTCATGTGCTGCTTCCTCCTTTAAAAGTGCCTCCTTCTGGGAGCACATCAGTAGAGTGTGTGTCATACCTTAAAATGTATGATTCCAGCCAGTTGTCTTCTACATGCTATCTTTGCAGAGTTCTCACTGAACTGTTTGAAAGGCTGTTCCCAAATAAAAGTGGCAAAAGTTTCTGCACCACAGGAGCTGCAATAGAGTTCTCAGATGCTGATAAGGTGATGTCTGTGTCAGGAAATATGGAGTCAAGGCCACACCACTGTTAATACAAAGGAGAAGGCATTGTTTGCTCTTCTCTCTTACACAGATGATTGGCACAAGGTGGGGAGGATCTAAAAGCTCTGTAAAATGGAAAACAGACCCTGGATGGTGGAAGGATTGAGTAGTCCAGACCTTTGTACTACAGCTTTACTACTCTTTGTGTCTCCTGGCTTCCCTCTTGTGTGGAAATGTAGTGAAAGGGAAAGGATCTACTTTCTAGCCAGGGCCATTGGAGAATTCCAAGTAAATTCCATTGCCCCTCTCCTTCCTGACAGGAATGCCCTTCAACCAGCTGGGGACATTGGCAGGGAGCAAGTACTACAATGTGGAAGCAACCTACTGCTACTTACGCTGGTGAGTTCCTGCAGATCTGCATGTCCTGAGCAGGGAGGCCATGCACTGCTGCTGTGGCTGCCAGATCCTCTCCTCCTTACTTTGAACTTGGCATTGAAATGAATTTCAGTGGAAGGGAAAGAGATGAGTTTGTTTTGCCCTTGAGTAGGACTGGTAATAATGAGAGCGAGCCTCGGTCAACCCAAACCCCAATTAGTAACCCATTGTGCTGGTTACTAATCACCTGTGCAGGGCTTTGCCTAAGCAAAGAGAGCCAGGCTGGAAGTGGGTTGGAGGTGCTGAGGGAAGCACCCTGTGGTGTGAACTGGGTGGAATTCCTGGCTTGAAGGCACTGATTTGAGAATATGTGTAAGCAGGGCAGGTGGAAATTGTGAGGCAACTGAAGTGCAGTTGGCAGCCACTGGTGGGAGTTTAGTTGCCCAGCATGTTCAGACAGCAGCACTGGGTTCCTGTGCTCACCTGAATAACTTGCTAGTGAGTTAAAGCCCTGAAGTGTGAGCAGCCTTGTGGAGAAGTAACTTTGGCTGTGTTGTTTTGGTGCTTTAGCATCCAGTCTGAAGTGTCCTTCGAAGGTGCCTACGGGAACCTGAAGAGGCTGTATGACAAAGCAGCCAAGATGTATCATCAGCTGAAGAAATGTGAGACAAGGAAGTTGTCCCCAAGCAAGAAACGGTAAGAAGGGAAGGAAAAGGAGAGTTACAGGCTGAGAGTTTGCAGTGTATCCTCTGGGTTGAGAGTAATGTCTTTGTGGGAGGTGGAGCTGGTAGATGGCCATTTCAGCATGGTAGCTGTTCCCAAATTTTGAGAGCCCCACTCTAGATCACAGTCTTGCTGTCTTGGGTCATAATTTCAGGAGAAAAGCTAAATGCTGGCCAGGTGTAGAGTTTGCATTGAGAGATTTTCTCACTTTTCCCTGGAGTTGGGGACTGTTCATGAGGGTTGGGGCATATTGGTGAAAGTTGGCAGTGAATAAACTGTTGTCTTTCTCTCCAGTTTCCTCAGAATGGACTTTTCAGTTAAGACCTGACTTAGCTGTAATAGAGCTCTGTCAGCCCAGCCCATGTCTGCTTTACAGTGTTTTCTCCTCTATCTTTTTAGAGGAAAAGACATTAAGAGGTTGCTGGTGAGCTTCATGTACCTGCAGAGTCTTTTGCAGCCAAAGAGCAGGTAAGGTTATGCTAGATTCTATCTTCTATTGACAGCTGCCAGCAGCAGGCACTCAGAATTGGAAAGGATGGTTTCCTGTAGGATAACAGTGCCTGTGCTGAGGCTTTCTGCCAAAAGGCCTGAGACTTTGGACTATCCATGCATGGAGCATGAAGATTGTATTTCCAGGGGAGGCTGAAATACCAAAGGGTTAAATCCTTGGTGACTTGTCTAAATCAAGCCAGCCTGAGTATGTGCTGAGCTCTGGGCCTTGCAGCTGTCTCTGTGCTGTGCCTTTGGTGTTTGCTTACCCCATGCAGTCATCAGATGCTTTTTCCTGCCAAGCCCTGGATTCAGGCTGATGGGACAGCAAAGAGTTGCTGTCCACACTTGTGTGGGGCTGTTCACTGCACTTGGAAGTCTGTAACCAAGCACCTTGTTTAAGAAACACCAAAACCTGGTTGTGTTTGAATAAATGGGAAGCTTTGTATAGCTGTGTGATTTTGGGCTTTTAGATTTTTTAATTGGATTTTCTCTGTCTCTGCTGGGAGGTTTTCAGGGGATGTTAAATAAACCTCTTACTGCTTGAAACAGAACAGGTGTTTTAAAGGGCTTAGCTACAAGCTGCAGTTAAATTCATTGTGGAGTGGTTTAGGTTGGAAGGGACCTTTTGGGGGCCTGGTACTTCCCCAAAGTAGTGTTCACTGTGAAAGCAGATGCAGATGTGAAGTTGGATGAGCTTGCTCAAAGTCTCATCACACTGAGTTTTGACTGGATCCAAGGACAGAAATCCCACACATTTCTGGTCTCCTTTCCAGTGTTTGACCACCTTCAACATAGAATTTTTTTCTCCTTGCATCTAATCTCATTTTTCTTTTCTGTAGTGTGTACCCATAATTTCTCTTCTGTTTGCTCTGCACCACTAAGGAGAGTCTTATTCAGTCCTCTGTAATCAACTGTTTGGCATCTGGAAACAGAAGACACCCCCCATGCCTTCTGTCTGTCATGCTGAACAAACTCGATTCTCTTTGCCTCTTCTCCTATGTCATGTTCTCTGTTCCTCTGCTGGACTAAATCCAGTTTGTTTTTGTTTGGTGTTTTTTTTTGTCCTGTGGACCCAAAGACCAGATTCAGTGCTCCAGATGCCACCTTGTGAGTGCTGGAGAGGGAGAGCACATCCTCAGCCTGCTGGCTCTGCCCTTGTTCATGCAGCCCAGTAGGGACTGACTTTCCAACACTGCCTTATACTGAGGTGGAACTACAAGGCTCCTCTGATATCCACTCAGCATGTATTTAGAACATAAGAAATTTGGGAATTACTTCAACTTCCCAAGCACACTTTCCCCTGAAAAGGCTTTGCTGGAAATTTCACAAGCAGGTCTGTTTTGTAACTAGGAGGCTCCCATTGCCCATTGGATTGATCTCATGGATGCTTCCTTTGAAGGACTGAATAGCTGTGGAGGATTCTGGAATATTCTGGGCTGCAGGAGAGACATAGGAGGTGGAAAAACTGAGTCCATGTGTGTGGCAGTGTAATACTTTTCACTGAGCAATGCATCTAGAACTTTTGCTCCCTTTAGCATTTAAGTGTCTTGTGTATCTTAATGGCCACTGCTGAGCTCCCAGGGGAAAATTAATCTGGTTTTTGGTGACCCATCTCTAGGTATTGTTTGTCTTTAGTTAAGCAGCTTTAAAGAGGAAAACATAATCTGATTAATGTCACTTACTTCCCTGGTGCTTCATCTTGCCTAGTGCTAAAGGACAGTTTTGGTTCAGTTTCTGGGCAGACATGCCAGGAACATGAGTCTTGAATTAATAATTCTAATTTATTTTTCACTCTTTTTAAGCTCTTTGGATTCTGAGCTGACATCTCTCTGTCAGTCTGTGCTGGAGGATTTCAACCTGTGCTTATTCTACCTGCCCTCTCCTCCTAACCTGAGCTCAACTAGTGAAGATGAAGAGGAATATGAGAGTGGCTACTCCTTCCTCCCTGATCTGCTGATCTTTCGCATGGTGATCATCTGCCTTATGAGCGTTCACAGCCTCAAGAGGGCAGGTAACCAGAGCTTTGTTTGGAATTTCCTGGTGGGCATCCAGCAGCACAGTTAGGCTGGGGATGCTGTCTGAGGTGTAGTGCTCACCTCCTCCATCTCCCTGTGCTGTCTGCTTGCAGGTTCCAAGCAGTACAGTGCAGCCATTGCCTTCACGCTGGCTCTCTTCTCTCACCTGATAAATCACGTCAATATTCGCCTCCAGGCTGAGCTAGAAGAAGGGGAAAATCCTGTCCCAGCCTTTCAGAGTGATGGCACAGGTAAGAGAACAGAGATGGCAGCACCTGGGTCTCCCAGGTTGCCTGCCTACAGGGCTGTCTTTCCCCTTTCTCCCCTTTTTCCCCTGGACATGGGTTTGTAGTGTGTATTGGGGTGTATTGATCTTTTACTTCTGATCTGGAATCCCCAAAGGTGATGTGCTGAGTTGTCTCCTCTTGGATGCTCTTTCTGCCTATCTGAATCACCACAGGATGGACATGTTGCTTTCTTTATAAGGAATTGCTTTCTGTATCTCTTGGCAGCTCATTAATCATCTGTTTATCCCAATCTGAGATTTTATTGTCTGTCTCTGTTTGCTGTTGTTTACTGGCTGTTTTCCTCCTCCACTGGAGGGGATGATCTTGGGTGAGACACCTGGGCTGAGGGAGGCAGAAGGGGGCAGAGAGGGGCTGAAGGTGACAGACCCTCTCAGCATACCTCAGTTCTGCTCAGGCAAGGCTGGCTCTTGAATTAGTGGGGGATTTTATTGGGCAGTGACTAAAACTGCTAAACCTTTTCCCTGCAAACAGTCCATTGGCAACACCTCACTGAATGCAGGGTGAGGGAATTCCTGGTAAAAGCAGCAATGAATGACCCCTCCTCTGCAGGTTTGGAAGCTGTCACAGTGATCCAGGGCTGCTAGAAAGGCTCCATGCATGTTGGTCAGGAAAGGGATTGGGTCAGGTCAGTGCAGTTACAGAGCACATGTCCCTGCCATGCTCAGTGGGTCACTCAGCTCTGACTGTAGACAGCTGGGGAAGTGAGTTAGAATTCAGCTGTGTTCTATAGCAGAGTGGCCCAGCTTGGGCAGTAGGAATCCCAGCTTCCCAGGTGCTTTTAGAATGTGAATCTGTCTTTGGAGGTTGCTTATTCTGTGGTGGAAGGCACTGATGGAAGTGATGGCTGACGCTGGCAGCCCTGGTTCCCTGGACTGGCCAGCAGCTGCCTGTGGAACACACTGTGACTTTAACTTACATTCTCCCTGTAAATGCAGATGACCAGGAGCCACGGGAGCCTGTGAACTCAATTGAGAAGGAAGCTGAAGCTGAGTTGGCCAATCATCAGCCCAGTGAGGAACAGAGGAAGAACGACTGCAAGAAAAGCAAAAAGTACTCCCGTCTGTCCTGTCTGCGCCGCCGCCGCCACCCCCAGAAGGTGGATGAGAGCGACCTGAGTGAGGGCTTTGACTCTGACTCCAGCCAGAGCTCCATCAAGGGCAGTGATGGCTCAGAGAGTGGTTCAGAGAAGAGTGATGAGGAAGCAGAAGCTGCTTTTGATGTGGAGACAGACTCTGACATGAACAGCCAAGAATCTCGGTCTGACTTGGAGGACATGGAGGATGAACCCGGTGAGGAAGGCAGCAGCCAAGGCAAAAGTGGGCCCAAAGAGGCCTTAAAAAACTGTGTGGATAGCAGTGGGCTGGGGGACTCCAAGGGCCCAGGCATCTCTAAAACTGAAGCTGTGGATCCAGCAGTCAATGGGCCAGCTTCCCTGAGCACTAATGATGCAAGCATAGCCAGTAATCTCCAGGCCATGTCCACCCAGCTGTTCCAGACCAAACGCTGCTTTCGCTTGGCTCCCACCTTCAGCAACATCCTCCTGAAACCCAACAGTGAGCCACCTGCCTTGAAGGATGGCATAGAGAGCAAGCCATGTGTCAATGGAGATCTGGAGAAGCCCAGCTTGGCAGAGCAAGGTAAGGGCCTTGTTGTTGCAATTACGTGTAGAAAACTGCAAACTGTAGCAGTCTATTTGCTAAATTCACATTTCCCATGGTGCAAGCTCTCCTTTGGCTAGGTCTGGAGGAGCAGGTTGCCCAAGTGGTGGGCAGGCTGTGGGTTGGACATTTCCTGACAGAGGAGCTTTACTTTTACTGCCCAGCATGCAGGAATATGTGCACTGAGCAAAGGGAACACCTGTGGCCAACCAGGGTTACCAGAACTACTGCTGTTCTGCAGACTAAGTGCTGAGCAGCTGTGATAATCACTGTCTCACAGGCTAGTTTGTTTGGAAGGGACACTAAAGCCCATGTCATTTCATCCCTCTTGCACTGGGTTGCTCCAAACTGCATTCAGCCTGGCCTTAAACACTTCAGGAATGGGGCAGCCACAGCTTCTCTTGGCAACCTGTGCCAGAGCTTCACTACCCTCACAGGGAACAGTTGCTTCCTAATACCACATTAAATTTACCTTCCTTCAGTTTAAAGCCATTCCCCCTTGTCCCATCCAGGACTTTGTAAACGTCCCTCTCCATCTCTCTTGGAGCCCCTTTAGGCAGTGGAAGGAGCTCTGAGGTCTCCCTGGAGCCTTTACTTCTCTGATCTGAACACCCCCAGCTCTCCCAGCCTGTCTCCAGAGCAGCTGCAGCCCCTGGATCATCTCTGTGGCCTCCCCTGGGCTCCCTCCAGCAGCTCCTTGTCCTCCTTGTGCTGGGACCCCAGAGCTGGAGCAGCTCTGCAGGGGAGGGTCTCAGCAGGGCAGAGGGGCAGAATCCCCCCTCACACACTGCTGGGGATGAGCCCAGGGCAGTGTTGGCTTTCTGGGCCCCCAGTGCTCATTGCCATGGCTTGCTGAGCTTCTTGTCAACCCACACCCCCAAATCCTTCTCAGGGCTGCTCTCCAGCCATTCTCTCCCAGCCTGTTTGTGCTTGTGGCTGCCCCAGTACAGGTGCAGCATTTCTCCTTCCCCTTGCTGTTCCTTCTGGGGTTGGCACAGACCCAGCTTTTCAGCCTGTCCAGGTTCCTCTGGTGCCATCCCTCCCCTCCAACATGTGACCCCCCACACACAACTCAGTGTTGTCAGCAAGCTGGCTGAGGGTGCACTTGATCTCACTGCCTGTGACACCAGCAAAGATGTTAAAACATGCTGGTCCCAACCCCTGAGGATGCCCCTTGTCACTGCTCTCCACTTGTGCTGGCTGCAGCTCTTTAACCATGACTGTCCAGCCAAGTCTTCATCCACTGAGTGGTCTGTCCATCAAATCCATGTCTGTCCAGTTAAGAGACAAGGATGTTGTGCAGGACAGTGTCAAAGGCTCTGCACAAACCCAGGTGGGTGAGGTCAGTTGCTCTTCCCTCATCCTCCACTGCTGTAACCCCATTGTAGAAGGCCAATGAATTTTTCAGGCATGATTTGCTATAGTGAAGCCATTTGGGCCCCAGAGGATATTTCCAGCAGGTATTAAAAATTGCATCTTCCCTTTTCCCTTTGTGAAATCTCTAATCACACACTTGCTATTGCTTCTGGTGGCAGATGGGGGACAGGAAGTTGTCCATGAGAAGACAGATTATCAGCCCCATGCTCATGTAGAAGTTTGTGTGGAAGATGTGACCCAGGTGCATGTGAGAGGTGTTGGGGGCCCCTCTGTGACCCCCCCAGATGTGCCTCACTGACTGTTGCATGCTGAACCCCTGGGAGATGTGCAGCAGGTGGAGCTGCCATGTCTCCATTACCACTCAGCTTACACAACTGAGTGATGTTCTGGGCAAAAACAGCTGGAAAGGGAGATCTGATCAACTACAGGCAATTGTTTGTGTTTCACATAAAACTACACGGGCCTGTTGAGTCTTGTTTTTCATCCCTCCCAGCTTCCCTGGAGCAGGGAAACATTCTCCATCCTGCTGCCAAATCCAGCTGGCCTACAGCACTGGCAAGGTTCAGGCTTTGCCTGGGCCAGCATTTGAAGGCACAGTATTAGATCATGTTAGTGTTGACTGGCTCCTGGCACTGCTCCGTGGCCACATGAAAGAGATGGGGGTTAAAGGGAGAAGCAAATGGGCTCTGGTGTGTTTAACCCTTTCCTTCTGTGGTTATCTTGCTGTTGCAGCTCCAGGAATGTGTGGCCACAATACCTTTAGAGGTGTAGAAAATGAGAGGTGGAATGAGTTCACTGTGTCATTTCAGCTTTGAGCTCTGCTCATGTGTGCTGTATCCAAACTGCTTTTTCATGGTGTAACACTGTCAGTGGTGGGTTCTGAAGAAATCACCTCCTTTCTTGTGATTCTGAGGGCTTATGGAATGCCCAGAGCTGTTCTGATAGGTCTGTGGCAAAACCTGGGGTTGATTCCCACCTTGACCTCAGGTCACTTGTGTCTCATGTGATTCCACTGGCAATGGCTTTGAGATGCTCAGCTCTGGAGAGTTAGAAGAGTGTGAAGAACACGTTCAATATTTAAAATTCTCTGACTCACAGGACAGCCCTGCCATTTCCTGCTCTTGCCTGGCTGGAAGCTGGGGCATGTTGGCCTCAGGGCTCTGTTCCCTGCAGGAACTGCTCTGGTCCTTGTGCTGGCACTGCCCCACTCTGTCAGCGTGGAGGCTGCTGCAGAGGTTGGGCATTGGTCACACCTTCACAGGGAGATTTTAACCCTCCAAGGAGAAGGAAATGCAGGGGTGATACACTCCAGGGGACAGGGACTGCTTTTGTGAGGATGTGTGGAGGCACCTAATATTTCAACTCAACTATTACCAGCCCACTGGTGTTCTTACAAGCAGGGCTTGGCATCTCAGGGAGTTTTAACAGCTTGCCTTTGTTTTCCAGATGATGTGTCTGACTCTGAAGAAAGCATTTCAAGTAACAAATCCTGCAGAAACGAGCGATCCCTTCAGGAGAAGTTGGAGATTGTGACCAATGAAGGGCTGCTGCTTACTGTCAAGGTGTTCCTGGACTGGCTGAGGACAAACACAGACCTCATCATTATGTGTGCTCAGGTAGGGATGGTGGCAGGGCTCTCTACAAAGTTGTGTCAGCTTCCCTGGGCTGGTTGCAGCCATGGCCCCAGTCCTGGGCAGAGGGTGATGTTATGTCCCCCACCAGATGAATTAAACTAATCTGGGCCTAAGAAGGATGGTGAGGTTTACTCTTCATAAAGTATTCTGAGGGTTGTGAGATGCTGGAAGGCCCAAGCTGCCTAGTTGTTGTATACATCTGTCATGACATTTTCTATTCTATTTTTGTGTTCTGTTCCTGCAGAGCTCTCAGAGCCTGTGGAACAGGCTGTCTGTGCTCCTGAACCTTCTGCCTTCTGCTGCAGACCTGCAGGAATCAGGTACTGGAGAAAGAAGTGGCAATGTCATGTTTCACCAAGCCTAGTCATCAGTGATTCCCGGGGTGTGTGAGAGGCCAGGGAGGGAGATTTCCTAGTAGCAGCTTTTATAAGCACAATAGGAAGTAAAACATGCATGTGTTGGGTTTTGTTTTTTTTTTTGTTTAAATACCATTCCAGTTAAATACTATCCCATGGTCTTGGGAATCATAGAACATCCTGAGTTGGAAGAGACCCCTCACCTCGCTCCAGGATTGGGTTCAACTCCTGGCCCTGACAGGACAACCCCAGAAATCACACACAAAAATGCTGTATTAATGCATTAATGTGGCTGGCAGCATACTGAAACACTGGCACCAGCATGTAAGAATCCATGTGTGGCCAACAGGAGTGAAATTCACTGCCAGTAGCAGGAGTGAGGCTGTGATTTTGCCATGGTAATCCTGGAAAATAGTTTCAGAGCTCCAGCTGCTCATGATGTGCTCTGTGCTGAGCCTGAAGTTCCCAATGGTTTATGAGAAGCAGAGTTTAAACAGGGCTGCTCATAATTTGGAATAGGTGGGAAAGCTGCCCTCCAAACAGGGGATTTCCCAGAGTCCCATGGCAGATAGTTTGGGAGAGTTGCTCTCTATATTGAGGTGGTCTTGTGGCTCCTTAAGCAGCTGCTCACAGATCATGTTTCATTAACACCTCTGCCCATGACCATTACAGATGATCATGTGCCTTAAAGCAGTTCTCTTAGCCCCCTCATGAGTTGTTTTGCTCCCCTTCTTGTCCCTCCTGTGCAGGGCTGGCCCTGTGTGATGAAGTCAAGGACATCCTGAGTGATGCTGAGCTCCCAGACCTGAAGGCCAACCTGCTGCTCCCTGAGGACGTGGCCCTGCGCAATCTGCCCCCTCTGAAAAATGCACACAAGAGGTTTAACTTCGAGCAGGACCGGCCCATTTTCTCAGCAATTGAGGAGGTGAGTTGGTGTAAATCCTGAAAAAAACCAGACCTGGATTGTTGTGTTATGTTTCCTAGCACTGGAGGCCTGAGCAGAGGTTTGTGGAGCAGGTGTGTGCTGAAGTTTCCTAAGATTTTCTTGGGTTGACTGCTGGCACCCCTGAACCTTCTGGCCAGCTGTAGCCTTTCCTGCAGTCTCTGACTTCAGAGGAGATCACAAACATCCATCAGAACTGGGCATTTAATATCAGTTCCTGCCTTTTTCAAGAGTGTGAGCTGCAGGTGGGCTCAGCTCAGGCCACGCCGTGCCTGTGGTGGCTGCTGACTGCTCCCCTTCCTTGCAGTCTGTCGTGAGGATCTGCTGCATTCGGAGCTTCGGCCACTTCATCACCCACCTGCAAGGCAGCATCCTGCAGTTCAACTCAGAGCTTGGCATCTTCATCAGCATAGCACAGTCAGAGCAAGACAGCTTGTTGCACCAGGCCCAGGCTCAGTTTCACATGGTGAGTTGGTAGAGGTGAATGAATTCTCTGTATCCTCTTGTTTCCTGTAGGTTACTGTTAGGTTGTAACTATAATCACAGATCTTTGGGGGGAGATGAAAGTTCTGTTCCTTAAAGCTATTCCAGTGTCCCCTTTGCACTCTGGAAGTGTATGCTAGTGTCAGCTGGTGTGTTTCCTGCTAACTGATGTGGAAGTTTGGTTTTCCAACCAGGCTGCAGAGGAAGCTCGTCGGAACAGGCTCATGAGAGACATGGCTCAGCTT
Organism: Passer domesticus; assembly: GCF_036417665.1. Classification (NCBI taxonomy): domain Eukaryota; kingdom Metazoa; phylum Chordata; class Aves; order Passeriformes; family Passeridae; genus Passer; species Passer domesticus. The sequence continues at coordinate 1,933,165 of NC_087505.1, forward strand.
CGACTGCAGGTAGGAGATGCCAGTTCCAGCCTGAAAAACCAGCAGGGTAGTGGCTGGAATGTCAGAACCTGGGAAGGGAAGGGGGAACTCTCTGCTGCTGTCCCACACAGAGGCATTAAGTCCATTCTTCATCGATTGAACTGTGGAGATTGGAAAGGATTCCATAAAGATAATGGAGTCCAAGTCCCTGCTCCTCACAGGGCTACTTCAAACTGAATGCCCACTAGTGTAGTTCAGGCACTCCTTGAGCTCTGGCAGGCTTGGTGTGACAGCTGCTTTCCTGGGGAGCTTGTTCCCCCTCTGGGGGAAGAACCTTTTCCTAACGTTCAGCCTGAACTTGCCCTGATGCAGCAATGAAGCTAAAAATGAAATGCACCATTTCCTCATGTCCCATTGCTAGTCACTGGAGAGAAGGAAGTCAGCACCTCCTGCTTGCTGGCCCCCTTGAGGAAGGTGTGGGCTGGGATGGAGTGGTCACACTCATGAGATCCTCTTCTCTGGCTGCATCCAGCCCTCTGTTCTGTATGCTTGGAGGTTAGAAGGGCCTGATGGAGTTTTGCAGGGCAATTCTTGCCCTGTTTGATGATCTGTTTCAGCATAAATGTGAAGCGAGTGTGTTTGCCTGTGTGTTTTCAGCTGGAGGTGTCTCAGCTGGAGGGCAGTCTCCAGCAGCCCAAGGCTCAGTCAGCCATGTCTCCTTACCTGGTTCCGGACACCCAGGCCCTGTGCCAGCACCTGGCTCTTGTCAAGCAGCTGGCCACTAGTGGGAGGTTCATAATCATCATCCCTCGAACAGGTATGGGGACCCCACAGCAGGTAACTGGCAGGGGCTGCCTGTTCCTGTCCCTTCTGTGCTGGGAGCAGGCCCCAGGGGCCTGGGTGGTGGCTTTTCCTCCTCCTGCTCTTATCCTTCACTTCATCTGGAACAGTTGCAACATCCTTTTGATGTGTTGCTTTTGGGGCCTCTGTGTGTGGCCCTTGCTTGGGATTTTGACAGTGTCAGAAGAGCTGAGAGGAGAGAGGTCCTGTTCCCCTCGTGCCTCTGCTGTGGCAGCTGTGCACTGCACAGTGTTCTGTGGAATGGGGACTACTTGACACCTCTGGATTAGTTTGCAGAAGTAGAACTTGCAGAAGCAAGATGGTTTTGGTTTTTTTTTGTTTTTTTGTTCCTGTTAGTTATCGATGGCCTAGACTTCCTGAAAAAGGAGAACGCCGGTGCTAGGGACAGCATTCGGTATCTGGAGGCAGAATTTAAAAAGGGAAACAGGTGAGAGCAGGGCAGGGGTGGGATTTTCCCTTCTTTTTGGAATGGGTGGGCTTTGGGTGGGAGCAGGCTGTGGATCCCTTGGAGCAGAATGAGGAGTGGGCCAAGGAAAATGCAGACTTCAGGAATGGGAAGGCAGTGAAGGAGCAGATGCAGCAGCTGGTTCTTCAGATGTGCTGCTCAGCTGTGAAGTGCAGCTGCTTCTGAGCACTGGTGGGGTTGCATCTCTGCTGCTGTGACCTTTGCCACTGCACTGAGAGTGCTGGAAGAGCTGAATTGGGCCTGGGTGCTCTGCAGAAACACAGCTGAAAGGACAAACTGCATCTCTGGGCTCAATATCAGGGCTGGTGGGCTTGAGACATGGTGCTGTGAGCACCATGTGGGAGTGGTGCTGAGGCAGGGAGGTGATCAAAGGGATTCACAGAGGATTCCTGGACCTTTGGGCTGGTGGGAGCCCTGCAGCACCCAGAGGAGCTGCTGTGGAGCACTGACTCAGCCTGTGTGACAGTCTCCATATGAGCTCAGAGACTCTGCTTTCTCCTTAGGTACATTCGTTGCCAGAAAGATGTTGGGAAGAGCTTTGAGAGGCATAAATTGAAGAGACAAGATTTAGATGCCTGGTAAGATTTCAGCATCTGAAGTTGTCTGAGCCCAGTTCTGCAGCAGGCAGGTGGCTTTGGGGAGAGGTGTTAGCACTGGGACCCATTGCAGAGCTTGTTCTATGTGAGTAATGATGAAATTCCTTGGAGATAAGGACAGCCACCTGTGCATGTTGCACAAAGCACTCTGTGCTCAGAAAAATCTCAGCAAAGTCCTTAATGGGAACAGGAAAGCAGCCCTGCTTCCCATTTATTGTCCTGAGCAGATGTTTTCCTGCTGACCTTCCCCTCTGTTTCTCTTTTCTGTCAGGAATCTGTATAAAATCCTGGACAGCTGCAAACAGCTGACAGTGTCCCAGGGCAGTGGAGAGGATGACACCACGGGAATGGTCACCATCATCACGGGCTTCCAGCTGGAGGACCCGAGCTCCTTCTCAGTGCCCATGCAGGTCAGTAGCTCTTGGCTGGCTGAGCTGAGCCATTCTGCTTCCTAGCAAGGATAGAATGTCATTGATTGGCAAGAGATTTTTTTTTTTAAAGTTGTTTTTTGTTTTTTCTGGTTGTTTTTTTTTTTTTTTTTTGCTTTGGCTAATTCCCAAAGTTTGGTTTCCCCAAAGTTACCTTGTATGTTGAGATTCCTTATTCCCTCAAGGCTTCTTGATTTTGTGATACAGAGTATTCTGGGACACACGTGAGAATTTAATTCCATGCCTGTGCAGGCCTCTGGTACCAGAGCAACAAGAATTTGGAGGATTTGGCCTTCCAGCTGTGCCAGGCTGCCAGAGTCCCCGGGTTGGGAATGGCAGCTCTCTTGACAGGGCAAGTTAAAAATTAACCACCTGTTTTTCTGTGTTTGTTTGCAGTCTGCCATGCAGGCAGCCGCCAACGCCAGCATAGAGATAAAGAATGTTCTGGAATTCTACAAGCAGTGGAAAGAGATGGGCTGATGGTCAGAAAGGCATCGGGTTGGTGAACCTTTCTCTCCCCCTCTCGCAACGTGCAGCGTCTGAACGAAGGAAACAACAATCTGGGCGACACTTAAGACATGAAGAAGCAGCAGCAGCAACAAAAATACCTACCCAAACGAATTAAAAAAAACCAAAAAACCCAAAGTGGGCACGCACACTGACACCCTCCACCTGCATCCTGACCAGACAGACGGCTGTACAGCTCTGATGGCGCCAACTGCTCTGAGAGAGGCCCCTCGGAACGGCCGGGGCAGAGCTCTGCCCTTCTCCCCGTGGGCAGAGATGGGCGAGAGACAGGCAGTCAGTCCTTCATCCCCCTCCTTCCTCCCAAAGCTTGCTTGGCCAGCAGAAGCAGGCTGGTGGTTCAAAGCATGGACTTCACTTCAGCAAAACCAAACCAGTGCAGCAGAAACGGAACCCTCCGGCTTGGGAAAGAAGATCCAAAGAGTGTTTTGCTCTTGTTTGGCAATCTGGGGACAGGAAAGTGGATAGTATTTCTCCCCCACCACCCCCACCCCCCCTTTTGAATGAATTATTTTTCAAGGGTTTTTTCCTTTTAATTTTTAGTTTTTATATATATGGATAATATTAAAAAAAAAAAAAAAAGAGGAGTTCCCTTGGGGTTTTGGATACTCTTCCAACATCAGAAAGAAAAGGAAACACTCTATTTAAAAGTGGGGGAAAGCTCTTAATATAATTTTTTTTTTTTGTCTTAGAACAAGCATATTTATTTCCTTTCCCAGGCCCCCGTGGAGCGGGCTCAGTGCAAAGGGATGTTGGCCTGTGAGGAGGGAGCAGCCCCGTGTTGCACTCTGCTCTCCCTGGGAGCTGCACGCTTCCTGAGCAACACGAGCTCCACCACGCTGCTCCAGGGAGGCCACAGGACTCTGCCTCCATCCCCAGTTTCTCCCACTATGCATCAGACCTCGGAGAAAAGGAAGAATCTGGCAGAACTGCTGAAAGAGAGAGAAGAGCTGGGTGGGATTTATACACATTAAGGCTCAAATGCTTGGCTTGAGCACTGCAACACTGGGATGGAGCAGACGTCTCCAAAGGACCCAAAGCCTCTTTTTCATCTTTTCTTTTTTCCCTTTTTTTTTTTTTCCCCACTAAATCTTTCCATAGGGTGTGGAGGAGGAAGGAGAATCTCAAAGCCATTACCTTCTGCTGGTTGTTCAATGCACCACTGCTGCAATGCTGTGCTAGAGATGGTGACAGAGCTGGAGCGTTTGTGTCCCCCTTCCTCTCATCCCTCTGGGCTGGCAGAGGCTGCCCAGGAGCACAGAGCTCACAGACTGCTCCGTGCTTTTGGCATCCCAAACAGGAGGGCTGAAGCTGCCTGGAAGGGTGCTGGAAGAGCTGGGAGGAGTCCTGCAGCCCTCCATGCTGGCAGCATCTCATGCAGCCTGTGTCTGACACGCTGTCGCTCGGCTATGAAGCTGCAGGTTGCTCACAGGGCAGCAGGACAGGGGCTGGGCAGTCTCTTCATGCTCCCTCTTGCCTCTGCATGCCCACTGAACAGATGTCTCCATCCACATGAACCAGCAGCAGCTATGCAAGTACAAACCATTGGAGTCTTCTGTCTGTGTTCTCACATGGTCCAGCCAGAAACTGCTACAGCCAGAGAGGATAACATGAGGAGCTGAGTCACATACTCCACTCTGTGCAGGCTCCAAGCATGGTGTGCTGTACTGCAGGGGCAGGATGTTCCTTGTTTTCAGGTAAAAACTAAAAAAATACCAGCACAAGTACCAGAGGATTCATTTCTATTCCAGTTCCAGCTCCTTTACAGCACAGCAGAGGGAAATGCCATCCCTGGAGGCTGACAGGCTGGCTGTGAGGGACAGGGGTTTCCCTGCAGGATCTTCCCTTTTACAGCTTCTCCTGGAACTCACAGTATTTTGCTTGGCTAAGCCAAGAGAAGGTCATCTGCAGGACAGCAAGTCAGAGACTCTGGCACACCTTGGGGATTCTTGGAGATCTGAGATGGATTGTGAAGCTCCCAGTCACTCTTCCCTCCAGTGGTTCTGTTGGAAGTCATTTGTTGGTGTAGCTCATTATTTCTGTTTGATGGGGTGGAAAAAGAGAAGGGAATTTCCTTTGGGACTGTTGTTGAGGTGAAGCCCTCCTTGTCTGGTGGGGGGGCACAGAGAGTTGATGTGCTCTGCTTTTTCCTGCTGCTGAAGAAACCCCCCCTGACCCTGGCTGCTGAGCACAGCAGAGGAGTCTGGAGGTCACTGGGGCTGAGCTCATGTTTGTCCTGAGAGCCTCAGTGTCACCCTTGTCCCTGACTTGGGCTTGGTGAAGAGAAGCATTGCTGGGCTGTGGTCAGAGCAGAGAGGAGCTGGGGGCAGCCTTCAGCTTCACCCCAGAGCATTCCTTGGGTCCTTGAGGGGAGAGAAGAGCAGTACAGGTAAAGCAGCAGCCCAGAGGGAATTCCTGTCTGGCTGTTTTCAGTTCTTGCAGCTCCCACAGCAGTGCAGGGTGGCAGCAGGGAGCCAAGTGCTGCACAGCTGGCCAGGCTGAGGGGGAGCTGTGTTCTGAGTCACTGAGGCCTTGGTGGGCACATCCAGTTCAAGAACAAAAGTAAATAAACTCATTTTCTGTAAGCAGAGGCAGTGGAGCTGCTGTGAGCCCATGTGGGGCCACATGGTGATAGCAGGGGCTGCTCACAGCTCTCCCTTAGTCACTGCTCTGGTCCCCTGAGGGGCTGGTTTAATATTCCAAGGTTTTACATACCTGGAGGGGAGAAAGCATCCCTCACCATGCAGTGGGGAATCCTGACTGCCCCCATGGCACCCTCCACTCTGGGCTGGATGGGGAGGGATTGTGACCTTTAAAAAGGACCCCTGAAAGGTCCCTGTGCTCCCCTCTTCCTGTCCAGAGCACTGTGCTCGACGTGCTGAATGATTTTTGGATTTGCATCCCAGTCAGAGATACCTGGAGCTGCAAACCTGGGAGGCCCCAGAGTGTGGGAGCAGTGTGGCTGCAGAGCAGCTTGGGGAGATGGCATGTAGTGTCCTCCAGCAAGCCTGGCCTTCTGAGGGGGCACAACATATCATCCCCTGCACTGGGGTACAGCAAGACACTTCTCTGCCCCCCTGCCAACACTCAGGATGAGCTGGAGTTTCCTCCTTGAACAGATCTGCTCTGTCCAGGGCCCACTGTGTTTCTCCCCTGGCATGGTGGTTGCTGCTCAAAGTGGCTCTGGGGGTGGCAGCAAAGGGGATGGTCTGTGGAAGGCTCTGTGCAGCCTGTGGCTGCTGTGGTGCTGCACTGGGGGCTCCCTGAGAGCCCCCCACCCTGTCCAGGCATCCTGGTCCAAGCCAGAACTGTGAGCTGCCTCCCCAGGAGAGCATCAGGCAGGATGGAGGCTGCAGGCTCTGGCTCCTGCACCCACTCCAGGCTTGCCCTGAGCAGCTGTGAGCCAGTCCAGTAGTGCCTGCTGTGCTGGGAAGGAGAGCAAACAGAAAAACCATCTTGTGGGCTGAAAACAAGACTTTTCATGTGTTCTGGTTTGTTTCTTGGGTTTGGTTTTTCTCCTCGTTACCACCCTGTTGAGCGGCTCGGGGTTTTTGGGGTGAGCCCATGCTGGGAGGACACAGGTCTGTGGTGGCTGAGGCTGCCTGGGCTGTCCCCAAACCATGGTGGACACAGTCACTGGTGCTTGTTGGGCTTCTGCTCCATGGTTTCATGGGCTGTTCCAAGCAGCTCCTCTGCTCCCATCCTTGCTTGGCTTGAGGCCACCCGCAACGCCTCGGATTTTGTCTCGCATCTTCAATTTTGGGCTCTTTTCCTTCTTGGTGAGCAGCAGCACTGGCCAGGCTGGCACAGGGGCCGTGGTGCTGCCTTGCCACTCCCAGTGAGTTAGAGGCGAGGGACAATCACCTCTCCTCAGCCCTCGTGTGGCACACGGGCTTGCAGAGCCAGGGAGGATCCAGGGGACACGGGGCCCAGCTGGGTGAGGAGGGGCTGGGGCTCCCAGCACATGTCTGACCATGGTCTGAGCACAGCAACTGGCTTAATAAAATACCAGATGTTTGTACTTCGTGTCCTGTGGTCATTCCCAGCCCATCCCACCTTTCCTGCACAGCCCAGGGCCCGAGTGCATTTTCCATTTGTAAATCCACCCTCATATCCTTTGCTGTGAAGGAGTGCACATGGGTCCTTCCTTAGCCCTGTGATGGAAATAACATTTCCCTTTCTGCCTCTGTGATTTGGGATGATTTCATCCTCTTGGAAGGACTCTGCTGCCACAGGAGCACCCCTGACCCTGCACGAGGAGCTGGCCCAGCTCACTTTTAGTGGGAGAAGGGGGGTGGAGAAGTGGGAGACAGGGAAAGTATAAATTATTTAAAACGTGTGACTTTCCAGTGTCCATTCAAGGTGCTGAAGAGGGCGGGCTGGGGGCTTCAGGCTGGGGATTGGGCTGTGTGAGGGTGCCAAGGGAGAGAAAATAAATGAGAATTCCTGTCCTGAATTCATGGCTGATCTGCTTCCCCTGGTGGGGGGCACCGAGCTGGGCACTGCCATAATTCTCTCTCCCTCCTGGGTTCTTTGGGGGCTGCCCGTGGCAGGAGGGTCAGAGAGGGGGGTGCTAAAAGGTGATTCCAGCTCAGTCCCCAGTAGGGAAAGGGATTAGGGACAGAGATGGGGTCAGGGACAGGGACAGGGATGAGGAGGGGATGGAGACAAGGATGGGGATAGGGCCAGGGACAGAGCTCACCTCAAAACACGCTGTGCCAGCAGGGATTCATGTGGCACTGCCTGGTGCTCTCATCCTCCCTGGGCACCTGCTGGGCCCACCACTGCTCATCTGCCTGCTGCTTGTCTGCCCCTCTCCCTTTGCCCCCAGCTGTGCCCACCTCTTCAGCTCCTGTGCCTGCCCACCCCATCTGCTGCCTCTGTGCCTGCAGAGCCCTCAGTGCCACAGCCTGGGAGGGGCTCGCTGGGCATGGGTGGGCACGGGGATGGGCTGGCACGGGGAGTGCAGGCCCCCTGACACCGTGTGTCTGTCCCAGGCTGCACGTTTGCAATGCCAGGCTCCTGGGGCAGCCACGTCTGGCACTGCTGTTTTGTCCCTGTGCCTGTTTTGAGCTCCTTCATCTGCACCGACCTCTTGCTATTCCCAGAATGTTTGGGATAAGGAAACGGGGGGTGGAGGTTTCCTCCTCCTCAGCTTTTTGTTCCTCTTGGTGATTCCCCCTGCTCAGGCTGAAAGCCAAGGGTTTTGTGGGGTCCTTGCTGTGGAAGCTGACAGGGCTCCGTGCCCCCTTCACAACTCCCCCAAGCTCGAGCATCCCCAGCAGAGCAAGGTGCTGCAGATTTTGGTGTGCCCCTTCCTCTACAACAACATCCTGATCTTTTACCCATCTAGAGTGGCCCAGGGCGAGGGTCAGCTGCCCCCACCACCCCGAGGGCTCCCCCTGCTTCTCCCCCTCCTCCCCACCCTCCTCTGCTGCTGCTGTGGCTGTGCCTGGAGTGAAGCTGAGCTCGGCTGCTGCCTCCACCTCCTCCTGCAGGGCTCCCCAGCTTCCCCTTCACATCCCCCTGCCCCGGTGCCCTGTGCTGCACCCATGAGCCCCCCGTGTCCCCCCTGCTGCCACCGCTCTGTCCCCTGTCCCCTTGCAGCCCTTGGTGATGGCCTCAGCCTGGCAGGACACAGCCAGGCTTTACATCAAACAGCTTTCAATTAAAGTGGAATAACGATGGGGCAGCTGCTGGGAGCAGGATCTGGGGGTGGGAGCACCTCTCCTCCCTGAGCCGGGGGGGCACAGGGAGGGAAAGCAGGAGTCCTCAGCCGTGTGGGGTGACATGGAGCACATCCCCCGAAGCCACCCCCACCCCAACCTTGGGAAGGAACTGGCTCTACCACGTGCGTTTATTTCTTTCCAGGGCGAACAGAAAGGGTGGGAGGGTGCAGGTGGGAGCTGATGCGGGTTGGTGGGAGCTCAGCCCCTGCCCCGAGCGGGGCTGGGGCTAAACCAGCCCGTAGTAACGCCGGTAAGCCTCCTGCAGGCCGATCTGGTCGGCCAGCTCGTCACAGTCGGGGTTGAGCTCGCACACCTCGCGCTTGGCCTCCAGCGGGTCCCGCGGGGCTCCCGAGGCGCTGCTGGGGACAAAGGGGACACCAGGGGGTGTGGGGGGTCTGGGGAGGGGCCGAGCCAGCGACCCCCCCCAGTCTGGGGCTGCAGCCTCACCTGCCATAGCCGTAACTGCGCTTCTGCCTCTGCACCAGCTCGGCACTGGCGCGTCTGGAGACAAAGGCTGCAGGGACAGCGAGGGGTCAGGGGGTCCTGTCCCCTGTCCCGGGTCCTGTCCCCTGTCCCGGGTCCTGTCCCCAGGGCAGTGGGGCTGGGGGTCAGGGGGTCCTGTCCCCTGTCCCGGAGTCCTGTCCCCCATCCCCAGGGCAGTGGGGCCGGGGTCAGGGTGGTCCTGTCCCCAAGGCAGTGGGGCTGGGGGTCAGGGGTTTCTGTCCCCTGTTCCCGGGGCCATGTCCCCTGTTCCCTGTTCCCTGTCCTCCATCCCCAGGGCAGTGGGGCCAGGGTCAGGGTGGTCCTGTCCCCTGTCCCCGGGGCCATGTCCCCTGTCCCCTGTCCCTGGGGTCCTGTCCCCTGTCCCCAAGGCAGTGGGGCTGGGGGTCAGGGGTTTCTGTCCCCTGTTCCCGGGGCCGTGTCCCCTGTCCCCTGTCCCTGGGGTCCTGTCCCCATACCCAGGGCAGTGGGGCCAGTCAGGGTGGTCCTGTCCCCAAGGCAGTGGGGCCAGAGTCAGGGTGGTCCTGTCCCCAAGGCAGTGGGGCTGGGGTCAGGGGTTTCTGTCCCCTGTTCCCGGGGCCGTGTCCCCTGTCCCCCGTCCCCAGGGCAGTGGGGCCAGGGTCAGGGTGGTCCTGTCCCCTCTCCCCAGGGCAGCCATGGTCACTCACCTTCGGAGCTGGGCGAGTCCTTGGTGCTGGCAGAGCCATCGGCAGCTGCGAGTGACACGGAGGGGTGGCTGGGCTCAGAACGGGGCTCTGCTCCCACCCCACTCCTTCTGGAGCTCACATCCCTCACCGAGACCCCCCCCAACCTACCAGTCCCTATCTCCCCGTGCCCCCCACCCCAAAGCTCAGTTTTCCCAGCCCCTTGGCTCCCTCCAGGGCACAGAACCAGCCCCAGTGGCCCCAGCAGCCCTGGACTCCCCGGTACCTCTGCGGCAGAGGCCAAGGGTGAGCAGGGCCAAGAGGCTCAGCAGGACCAGGGACTTCATGGTGCCTCCCTGTGCTGGGCTGGGTGCAGCCCTGGCTCCCTGGGTGCCTTTATAGGGTCCTGTGGCCTTGGCAGGGGGGGCCTGGCCTCCCCAGGGTTATTTCCAGCACATCCGCCACGGCCGGAGCTGCTGGCAGAGGTGGCAATTGTGGTTTGGGATGAACTTGGTCCCCCTGTGCCCAGCCAGAGCCCACAAAGGGAGGGGAAAGTGGCCCCAGGCCAGGGGGGATTTGCTGGTGGGCCCAGCCCTGCCAGGCTGGCAGTGCCCAGTGCCCACTGGAATGGGTGATGGGGCACTGGGGGCTCCCCCATCACCCGCTGCCCGTCCCAGCTCCCACTGCTGCACCCCAGAATCATCTTCTGCGACACAGGGAGACTTCCCTGCCAAAACCTTGGGGTTTCCCTCCACGTGCAGAGCCAGCAGGAGCTTTCTGGCCCATTTTTGGGGAGCAGCTCGTGCTTGTTTCGGGCACTGTCAGCCCGTGTCCCTGGGCAGGGTGAGCAGGTGCCTCGGTCTCTGCACAGCTCCCCCCTGCCCACGCCCTGGGCAGATGCTGCGTGGCCAGGGCACTCAGAGCCCCTGGAGAACATTCCTCTTTCACATCCTGACCACTTTCTGATCCTGTAAACCCCAGCCCCGTCTCGGGAAGCGGAACTGGAGCCTTTGGGGCAGCCAGAACTGCTGAAGCAGAGCCTTTGTCAGACAAAGCCATAAAGTACAGAGTACGTGGGCCAAGAGCACAGCAGGAGCCAAGCTGAACAACAGCCCCGGTTTATTGAGATTCCAGCACAGCCAGGGGGGGGCAGAGGGGAAACTGCTGCAGCTCTAATTGCTCCCAGAGGTTGGGGAGTGGTGCAGCAGCCACTGCCCATCCCAGCTGAGCCCTCAGAGCCCGTGCCCTCAGCCTCTCGGAGTCCTCAGCAGGTGCAGGGCACTCTCCTCACGCCCTGCCCAGCCCCAAGGACAGCCTGTCCGTGCTGGAGTGGCACAGCACTGCTGGGGCTCTGCCAGGGAGATCCTGGGAGCTTTGGCTTCCCCAGCCCGCAAAGAGAAAGAGGCAGGAACGACTCTGGGTGGGGAAAAACCAGGCTGGCTCTAGAAGGTTCCCCAGGAAAAGATGAAAACCCTGTGCTACAAACCCACAAAGAGGAGGCAGGGCTGCTCCAACCCTCTGCACAGATCCCTGGATACCTCGGGCTGCTGGGAGGGGACCAGGGCTAGAAAATAACTCAAACAGAATGAATGGTAAGGAGGAAATCAGGGCAGCAGCTGCTGCCACATCTGCAACAGGCAGTGGTGTGAACAGAGACTGAATGAACCTGCAAGCCCAGCAGGAGCCCTGGCTGTGAGCCACTCGTGGGCTCCTCAGGCCTGGGCACTGAATTTTGGCTACTGCACAACTAAAACAGCAACAAACCCCCAAACGTGGCTTTGGAAACTGGAATCAGGCCTGTCACAGCACTGAGTGGAGCAGAGGAGAGCACAGCCACACTTTGTGACACTCCCCTCTGTCTAGCTGAGTAGGAAACAGGGAATTGCCATCCATTTGCAAAGATCCCAATTTTTTTTTTTTTTTTTGTTTCTGCCCCAAATCTGATCAAACTGTGCCAGTCCAGCAGCTGTTTCAGTCCCTCTGCAGTCTCCAGTGGCCTGCTGGGGTGATTCTCAGTCTGGGTACCTTGTCCCATCAGTGCTTTGGGATGATGACCTGTCCCAGCAGAGCCTGTGGGACATCCCCTGGCCTCACTGGGGCTCCTGGAATGTCATGATGAGCTCTCGTTGCTCCTTACTGGCTGCCTGGAAGGAACACAAGGCACAGAGCTCAGCGGGATGCTTCTGCCACCCTGCCACCCTCAGGGCGTGTGGCACACACTGCTGTCCCCTGCAGGTGCAGAACACAACCCCCTCCCCTCCCCTCCCCTGGGACCACCCCACATCCCACCCACTGCAGGAAAAGCACCCCCAGAGACCATGCCCACACCTCAAGTTTCAGCAGGACTTGGCTGCTGGGGAGGTGCTGGAGAAGGGGAGGGTTTGGAAGTCACTGCAGGCCCCACTGAGAGGAGGAGGTTGGGCTGGGATGGGTTGGTCTGGTCTGGGTTGGGTTGGTTTGGGTTGAGTTGGTCTGGGTTGGGTTGGTTTTATTTGGTTTGGGTTGAGTTGGGTTGGTCTGGGTTGATTTGGTCTGGTTTGGTTTGGGTTGGTCTGGTTTAGGTGGGTCTGGTCTGGATTGGGTCTGGTCTGGTTTGGTCTGATTTAGTCTGGTTTGGTTTGGGTTGGTTTAGTCTGGTTTGGTTTGGGTTGGTTTAGTATGGCCTGGTTTGGGTTGGTTGGGTCTGGTCTGGTTTGGGTTGGTCTGGTTTAGGTTGGTTTAGTTTAGTCTGGTCTGGTTTGGGTTGGTTTAGTTTAGTCTGGTCTGGTTTGGTTTGGTCTGGTTTAGGCGGGTCTGGTTTAGTCTGGTTTGGGTTGGTCTTGTCTGGTTTGGGTTAGTTTAGTCTGGTTTGGGTTGGTTTAGTTTGGTTTGGATTGGTTTAGTCTGGTCTGGTTTGGGTTGGTCTGTTCTGGTTTAGTCGGGTCTGGTTTAGGTTGGTTTAGTCTGGTTTGGGTTGGTTTGGTCTGGTCTGGTTTAGGTGGGTCTGGTCTGGTTTGGTTTAGTCTGGTTTGGGTCAGTCTGGTCTGGTTTGGGTTGGTTTAGTCTGGCTTGGGTTAGTTTAGTCTGGTTTGGGTTGGTTTAGTCTGGTTTGGGTTGATCTGGTTTGGGTTGGTTTGGTTTACTCTGGTTTAGGTGGGTCTGGTCTGGTTTGGTTTGGGTTGGTTTAGTCTGGTTTGGTTTGGTTTAGTCTCGTTTGGGTTGGTCTGGTCTGGGTTGGTTTAGTCTGGTCTGGTTTAGTCTTGTTTGGGTTGGTTGGGTCTGATTTAGTCTGGTTTGGTCTGGTCTGGTTTAGGTGGGTCTGGTTTGGTTTGGTTTAGTCTGGTTTGGGTCAGTCTGGTCTGGTTTGGGTTGGTTTAGTCTGGTTTGGGTTGATCTGGTTTGGGTTGGTTTGGTTTACTCTGGTTTGGGTGGGTCTGGTCTGGGTGGGCTGCGTGCGTTTTTACCTGCCAGGCCTGCTGGCGAGCCTGGATCAGCTGCTGCAGCTCTGCAATCCTGCTCCTCCCCGCCAGCACGGCCTCGGCCAGCCCGCTGCTGCGCTGCTGCCGCTCCCGCAGCGCCCGGCGCAGGTGGGCGCGGTGCTGCAGCAGCGAGGGCGCCAGCGCAGCGCGCACGTCCCGCTCCGGGCTCCCGCTGGGCCGCCTGCAACGCAGCACCCAGCCCTGCACTGCTGCTGGGCTGCCCAAAGCTGCAGCAGGCAGCCTCAGACGCGCCGCTGCAGCTGCAGCGCAGCTTCCTGCTCGGCAGGAAGGTGATCAGAGGAGCAGAAAGGATAAAGTGGTCTGCGTAGCAATATTTTGTGAAAATTCCTTTGTTAGGGGTTTTTTCTCCTGAGGAGCCTCAGGAAAGAAATGTAAACAATAACTGCGTGCTGCTGTGGAATGCAACAGGTGCAGCTGGGATTGGGGCATGGTGGTTGTTTCTGATTCATGGCCAGTCACAGTCAGCTGGCTCAGACTCTCAGGGAGTCAGGAGTCCTTGTTATCATTCCATTCCTGTTCTTTCTAGCCTTCTAATAAATCCTTTTCTCTCCATTCTTTTAGTATAGTTCTAATGTATCATTTTACTATAATATATATAATAATAAACCAGCCTTCTGAAACATGGAGTCAAAATTCATGTCTCCACACATGGAGTATTGACCACAGGTCTGTATATTAATGCTTGGCTAGAATAACTCCCTAAGCTGCAGAAAAATATATCTAGAGAGATGTTAGGAAGGTCTAAATTTAAGCTGTTGTATTGTATCTTAAGGCTTTCAAGCAGGTATTGTATTCAAAATAAGCAAAGGTAGGTGTGCTTATAGTGGTTGGACAGAACTACTGTCAATATGCTTTTGCTTTGTGTGATTGGTCAAAAAACTTTTAAAGTGAGTTGTAACACTGAGTTCTTTGTCTGCTGCTGGGGATGGGAGCTGCTGGCATCTTCCCATTGTCACAACCATGGAATGAGAGTGATGATGGAAAGTAAAACAGCTCGAGAGGTGTTCCCCAAGAGTGCTGTCCCATTTGTGATTTGTGCAGACTGCCCAGCACTGGTCCCACACAGCTGCCAGCTGGGATCAGCCCTTGGCTCCCACAGCCTCCTCTGGCACAGGGAACTGAGCACAGCCACAGCAGGGACCCCAGAGGAGCCCCTGGGAGTTGGCCCTGGGTGGGTGCTTGGAACAGGCAGGTGTCATCACCCCCTCAGCACAGGAACACAAAATCTTGTTTCTGGTGACAGTGCCCAGTGTCTGCTGGGGCCAGGGACACAAAGAGCACCCAGGGGACTCTGCTGCTGGACAGGTGCTGTGCCCAAAACTGCCCATCAGCCCTCAGGGTTGTCCCCAGCTCAGTGGCACTGACCTCCCTGCACTAAGGAAGAAAATGGAAACGGCTCCTGGGCCCAGAGAAGCACAGATTAAACTGATTTTTGTGTGTTTTAGCCCCAGTGACACTGCTGTAGAGATACAGCAGCTTTCAGACCCTCCCTTGCAGCACGAGGCCAGCAGGACAGGCAAAGACAGCCCAGGAACTGCCTGCTGCCCCTGCAGGAGCACCACCCCCAGCCCTGGCCATCCATACCACGCTGGCTCTTCCCGGCCCTTTGCCTCCTCCACGATCTTATCCAGTGAATTGAGGAGTTCCTCCAGATTCCCTTCATTTTTCACCTCCTGGATCTCCTCCTGCGAAGGAAGGACACGAGGTGAACAAACACAGGCACCACTCTGCTTGTGAGCCTTGGCTGGTCAGGGAACCAGGGAATTGTCTGGCTTCAAAGGGACCTTAAAGCACATCTTGTTCCACCCTCCACTATCCCAAACCCCATCCAACCTGGCCTTAAATTCCTTCAGGGATCCAGGGGCACCCATGCCATGGCCTCAGCACCCTCCCAGGGAAAAATTCCTTCCCAATTTCCCATCTAACCCTGCCCTCTGGCAGGGGGAAGCCATTTCCCCTTGTCCTGTCAGTCCATCCCTTAACCAAAGTCCTTCCAGCTTTGTCCTGGATGAATCCTGGAATCCTGGATGATGAACACCCTGGGAGTCACCATTCCTGGGGGTATTTAACAGATGTGTGCATGTGGCACTTAGGGACATGGTTTAGTGGTGGCCTTGGCCGTGCTGGGGAAATGCTTGGACTGCACAGCCCTGGTGGTGTTTTCCAACCTGAACAATCCTACAGCTTCTTCTGGGGAAGGCAGAACTCTGGAGAGAACAGCTTTCTGCTTTGCATTTAGGAAATGCATTTGCTGCCCTTAATATCAACCTGTTCAGCACTTTTCCAGCGGGCACTGAACCCCTTTTTTGGACACTCCAAACCCCTCTGGAGCATTTAGGAAATGCATTTGCTGCCCTTAATATCAACCTGTTCAGCACTTTTCCAGCGGGCACTGAACCCCTTTTTTGGACACTCCAAACCCCTCTGGAGCATTTAGGAAATGTATTTGCTGCCCTTAATATCAACCTGTTAAGCACTTTCCATATAGCTTTACACCCCCTTTTTGGACACTCCAAACCCTTCTGCAGCATTTAGGAAAAGTATTTGCTGCCCTTAATATCAACCTGCTCAGCACTTTTCCAGCGGGCACTGAACCCCTTTTTTGGACACTCCAAACCCCTCTGCAGCATTTAGGAAATGTATTTGCTGCCCTTAATATCAACCTGCTCAGCACTTTTCCAGTGGGCACTGAACCCCTTTTTTGGACACTCCAAACCCCTCTGCAGCCCCCCGGGGTCCCCAACCCTGCTCACCTTTATGGACGCCTGCAGCTGGGAGATGAACTGATCGTAGATGCTCCTGGTCAGCTGCGGCTGCAGCTTGTAGAAGCAGCGGTAGCAGCTGACGAACCTCTGGTAGCTGCAAGGAGGGCGGGATCAGGAGCGGGGCACGGCGGGGCCGGGTCGGGGCCAGGCCCAGAGCCGGGCCCGGGGCTCGGTGTCACGGCAGGGCCGGGACCGGGGATCAGGGGGTCCCTCCCCGCCCCCGCCTCACCTCCCGGCGGCCACCAGCTTCTCCAGGAACGTGTCCACCACGGTGCTGAACAGCTCGGAGCGCCCCGGGGTCGGGCCGTCCCCGCCATCGGCGCCGCCGCCCTCAGCGCCGCCGCCATCACTCCCCGCCGCCGCCATGGCCCGGCGCGAGCCGCCGCCGCCGCCGCCCATTGGCTGAGGCGCCGGGCCCCGCCCCCGCCGCCCGCCAGCGCGGGAAGAACGCGCGGGAAGGCGGCACGGGAACGGAGCGCGGGAACGGAACGCGGGAACGGAACGCGGGAAGGCGGCACGGGAAGGGAGCGCGGCTTGTGCCGCTCGCCGTGGTCGCCCCACCCGGCCGCTCCCGGTCCGAAGCAAACCGCGATAAAACCACCGCGCTCAGAAGCTGCCGCCTCCCGGAGCGGGGCCGCGCCCGGCCCCGAAGCGCAGCACCGTGCCAAACCGCCCTTCTCTGCCCCGTGGAAATGCCCGCCCTGCCCTCCAGCGACTTTGTGCGAAATAAAACGAGCAAGGCCGAAGAATTCAAGGAGAAAAGAAGAAGCGAAGTTCAGCTCGGTTAGAGAATAAAAGAAGCGACGTTTCCCATGTGACAGCCACGCAGGAGCCAGCCCGCGCCCTGGGTCACGGCTGGTTCCACGTGCTCCAGCCGGTTCTCCCCGGCTCGCTCGGCCACTGAGCAGCCACCGAGTTCTCAGGCAGCTCACGTCCCTCTCCTAGCCCTAGTCCTAGTCCAAAGGCTAAGGGTGAAACCCTCTTTGTGACACGACAAAAAGCAGCAGCCTCCCCTGGCGTGGAGAGTCGTGTGCTTTTAAATGCAGGCACCAAACTGAAGGTCTCTCAAGTTTATTAGTTGTCAAGTTGCTGGTTACGAGAGGAACATGAAGTTTGACAGTGTCTCCCCACACTGGTGCTGCCGCCCCTCTGCTCTGCACACTGGGACTGGCCCTGCTGCACCTGGCAGAGGTTGATCGTTATTGTTCCTGCTAAATTACTGTTAGCATCCTGCTGCCTTGTGATTTGGGGTGCTGTTGTTCTGCTTTTCAGAGCAGAATCTATTATTAGAGCAAGAGCAGACTGGTGTCGACTTTTAAACAACAAACAGGTGACTGGAGCAGGTGCAGAAGGTGCTGCTCCAACAACTCCACCAGTGGTTCCAGCATCCAGTGCCTTTCTGAGCACTGCAAGAAACAAAACTGGGATGAAGAGGCTCAGATAACTCACCCACAGCCCCATCACAGCACTGCACCTTAGAGTCAAGCCCTGCCCTTAGCAGAGAAACCTCTCCCACCTCAGCAGCAGCAGCTTCAGCACTCTCCATCTCCAGCAGGCGTGGTGGCATGTCCAGTGCCTGCTGGGCAGGGACAACACTGGCACGAAGGGCAGAGCCACACTTGGTGAGTCCCCACAGGAAGAGACAGCCAAGTGGAGCCCAGTGACAACCACAGGTCAGCAGGATCAACACCTCAACCAAATTCCTGGTTAGGGCAGAAGGGGGATGGAGGTGGTGTGCTCTGTTTTGTGCAGGTGCACCCTGAACCCTCCAGGACGAGCACCACGTGTGGGCTGGCAGCATGAAAGGCAAATCTCAACCACCAAGAGCAGCAGAGTGCAGTCAAAACAACCCCCTCCCTCCCCTCCCCGAAAAGCAGCCTCTGGTTTCATTCCCCTGAAGTTTTCACCTGGTAAAATACACAGACCGTAGCTCAGGCTTCTGATCCAGCAATTGTGCAAAACATCATCCTTGCCCTTCCCAAACTGGAAGAGCAGAATTTAAACTCGTGAAGTGAGCCATCACTTCTCATTCAATAGAAACACGCCTGTCAGGTTTGAACTGGATCAAAAGCCAGCACAAGGTTTCTCCTTCCCCACGTCCCATCTAATTGTAGCTCAAAGCCCATTCAGTTCTCATCCAGCTGCTGGCAGCACCACGATCAAACACTTCCAAACTGCATTTCTGGGCTTCAACTAACTAAGGTGGGAAGTGGCCACAGCCACTCTGAACATGCAGGATTGACACATTGAACGAGGCCACAGGACAACCATTCAGCTCCCCAGAAATCAGAATAAGCTTCCCTAAAATAAAAAAAAATTAAATTACAACAGATTAAAACCACAGGTTAGGTGTCAAAACCGCCATCAGCTAATTCCAAACAGCCAGCTCAGCTCCTGACTTGCTATCAGCCAGCTGTTTGGAGGATGAGAGACAGGGAACATTTTCCAAGAATGTACAAAACAAGTATGTAGATCTATTCAAAACTCAGGAAATCAGGTCTGAAGTGGTTCCAGGTTACTCTTGTCTCACATCTTCTAGAAATAAAAGCAGGTAATTGGAGAAAGTCACTTGTCTATTTTCTGCTTCCAGTTTCTCACAGCACAATTGCCACTAGAGACATCCCAGCAGAGGGTCTTGCTGCAGGCTGTGAGACTCCTTGGAAGTTTGGCAAAGATGAAAATAATTTAAAGAGAATAAACTGGCTTTTTGTTTAAGCCAGTAAGTCTTTAATTAAAAAAAAAGAAAAAAGGAATTAATAACTTGCCAGGATGCATTCACACACCTGGAACAGGGTGTTCCAGGCAAAGAGCACTGCCAAAGGTCACAGTTGAAGCGAAACCAGCAGCAGACCATTGCATGACACTCAGATCTAAAGAGGTGGAGTGCAGCTGCTTTTGCATCTGCCTTGTGCTGTGAAACCAGCCAGAGACAAAGGCACAGCAGCTGCGTGGCATCCCAGGCTCTCCCCTGCAACAGTCCAGCCTCAGAGAGTTCACAGGAAGGTTCTCCTCCCCCAGCTGCCTCTACCAGTGCCTCGAGTCCACCAGCTCTGGGCGCAGGCTCAGCTTCTTCAGGGTTTCATAGCCCACCACGATGACAATGGTGGAAGGAGTGGCCGAGATGATGCGGGCAGAGAGGCCTTTAGTCAGCCCCCAGGGGCCTTCCTCTGCAATGAGCTGCTTGAAGGTGAGAATGATGGAGCTCTTGCCTTCCACCTGCAATGCCAGAACAAACATTGACAGAGCTGCCAGACTCCGTGCTGAGCTGCTCTGGGGCTCTGCTGCAGCTGAATGCTCTGGAGACAACAGATCAGCCTTGCTCTGGTCTCCAGAACTCCCTGAGGAGGGGAGCAGAAAAAGCACAAAGTCCTAAGGAGGCAGCAGGGAGCAGCACCTCTCCCTTTGTGAAGGGAAAGCCTGTCTGAGCAGGCCAGGCTGGCACTGCCAGCAGAACAGGCAGCCTGGGCTCCTCTTGCTAATGCTGAGGGCCAATTAAGCAGCTGCTCCCCAGGATGAAAGGCCCAGGGAGAGCAGGGAAGCAGCTCACCTGAAACCACAGAGATGAGAGAGGCCAGGCTGAACCCCACCCTGCCCTGTGCCAAGCGTGCTGAGCTCTTACCTGGACCCGAGCCCTCACCACATCCATGGGGTTGGTGAGGGTGGAAGCTGTGGCAGCTGCAAGGGGCCCTGATATTGCTTGCAGGAGGAGGTGGGGACAGTCTTTAGGAGTCAAACTCGAAAGCTGTTCTGGGAACAGGAGAGAGAGGAAAAGTTTCAGACCTTCAGTGGCTGCTTATCATTTCCTTAGCTGCACCCCCTAACTCCAGCTGATTTCCAGTGGGCAGAATCCCTGATTTGCAGCCTGCCAGCTCCTCCCACAGAATCTCCAAGTGGTGCTCCTACACCAACCAGAAAGCTGGCACAGCACAGGGAGCAGGACTCATCACAGAGCTGGCTCCAGGACACTCCCCATGCTTTGTCCCACAGCTTCCCCTCTGGCTCCCAGACCTGTGGGGCAAACTGGACAGAATCAGCTTCCACGTCCCCAAAACAGGGCAGGAAAATACCCATCCTCTTTAGAAGGTGGAGGAAGCCTTAGGACAAGGCTCTGTTGGGAGGTGTCTGCAGAGATTTGTACAGAAAGCTGTCGCCACTGGCACACTGTCCAGGAGATACCCTGGTATCCCACTGTGGATCCCTCAGGAGAAAAGCACCATGAAAAGCTCATCCCAGATCTCCTCACTCTGCTCCTGCTGCCTGGCCAACAGGATCTGAATCTCCCACGCTTTCATTGGTTGAAGTTGGACAGAAGAGTGTTCAAAGGCCCCATTTTTTGGACTATGAGGAAGCCTGGCTGGCAGGAGGGACGGAAGCAGCTCTGTTTGAGACCTTGAACACTGACTGGAATCAGGGCCAGCAGTGTCCTTTGAACCCCAGGAGGGTTCAGTGACCCTGGCTGCTGCTCCAGGGACAGAGCACTGGGAAATGCAGCCAGAGCAGATTCATTGACAGCTGGGGCTCATGTTTCCCAGCATCTCAATTTCCACTGAGGAGACAATGACAGAGCAAACACCTGGAAGCTGAGAGCTCTGGTCTCTCCATATCAACTGCCTTTTCTCACATGCCCTCCTTTGAGCCCTTTTGGCATGAAAATCTTACAGTTTTGCTCTGGGTTTTGCTCTTATAAACTGCTGACGTGGAGACTGATGGGAGCACTCCCACAAAGCACAGACCAACATGCCAAGCTGCCACTGGCATTTCAATGCAGCCTGGATGCAGAACCAATGCTTCCTCTAGCTACCAGAGGAAAGCACACAGGACCCTTTGAGACATCTGGATTTTGTAGAAGAGGTGACCTCCAATACTTTAGGCCCAGTACAGCAAAACCCAAACTGCTCATTGCCACCATCTTTTGGCAGAAATTGGGTAACCAGACTCCTAAAAACCATGTGCAAAGCTGCATGGCAGAAATCTAAAGGATCATCAGAGGTGGAAATAAACCTTAGCTGGCCAATACCTTTAACCTTTGGAAACACCCAAAGGAGTACCAGAACTGAGCTAGGGAGAAAGAACTTTCTACTGAGTGCAGTTTTCCATCACAAGACTCAGTGCCAACTTTAAAGTTGACAAAACTGAAGCAACACATGACAGAAATCCAAGATTTGGCCCTTGTCTCTGCCTGTTGTTTGGTTTTGCCATGAGATTTTTGGCTCTAAAAGTCCCTATGAGATTCCTGAGTTCACATGAACTGAAAGATGAACTACACTTACCTGGTGGCTCCAAAACTCTGCCTTCCTCACTCCTGTGGAGAAGGCACTATTTGGGATTAGTGGAAGAGAAAGTTAAAGCAGATGCACAAAGCCCCACTTGCCTGGAGCCATCCAGTTTGAAGCCCTGGAGCACTTGGACCCCTTGTTCTGCATTGAAACACTGCTGCTCTGTTAAACTTCCACCCAACATATACAGAATTCCCACACACCCAGATGCAGCTCCTCAGCTCAGGACAGATTCTGCTCCCACCCCCAGAGAGAAAGCAAACCACTCTGAATCCACAGTGTCAAGAGTCCATCCGAGGGGCTCCTGGCTCTCCTGGAACAGGACACATTTCAATCCTCCTTTCACTTACCAGCATAGAAGTGGTAGAAGGGCCACCAGACCGCACTGTTGGGAATATAAGTGAGCAGCGAGGCCACGTAACCCCGGTAGAATCCTCTCAAACCGTCAGCCTTGAAAATCTGCACAATGATGTCCTTGGTTTGGCCAAAGACCAGCAGACGTTTGCCATCTTGGCTCTGCACCTTGAACCTGCCCATGCTTTCCCCTTTCCTCTGCATCATGAGGTGCTGGGAGACCACATCGATGGGCACCGTGATGCTCTGGGCCACCAGGGAGGCTGAGCCACCGGCCACCAGGGACTTGACAGCGTTGTTGTTGTTGTAGCGCGACACGTACTTGCGCGTGAGCTCGTAGGTGGTGACGTAGCACTGTCCTGAGATCAGGGTGAAGGTGTTCACCAGGAAGCCACGGTAGAGCCCAGCGGCCCCTTCCGTCCGCAGGATTTTCACGAAGGCGTCGAAGGTCCCGTTGTAGAGGCTCTTGCCCTTCTGAACCTGCAGCCGCGTGCGGATGAGCGTGAAGGGGTAAACGCTCACGCGGATCATCATAGTCATGCAAATCCCAAACACGTAGAATTTCCTTTTGTCCAGGTGCTCCCACTCGATGATGGGGATGTTGCGTTTGTCCTCCATGGCTCCTTGGGGTCCAGATCTCCCTCAAAGGTCCACAGCAGATCCAGGCCCGGCCTTCCAGGCTTGACCAAGCAGACTGCAAGTGCTGGTACCTGAAATGAGAGAAACCTCGGGTAGAGGACAAAGCCCCACTCCCTACAACCACCCACATCACCTCAACCCTGGCTGGCTCTCCTTGAGCACACAGCAAGCCCTTGCACAGCATCAAGCAGAGGGATTGTAAGCTCCAGAGGCAGGGCCCTACCATGTGCCTGCTGGTGACACCTTGGGATGTCACTGTGGCTGTTTTCTGAGCTCCAGCAGCAGCTCTCACCACAGCCCAGACTGCTCTGTGGAAAAGCAAAGCTGCCCTGCTTTCAGAAGCAGATGAGCAGCACTCCAGCAGCACACACACACCTTTTAATGGACACACAAAGTCAGGGATGGCCAAGGAAAGCAGCTTCTCCCCAGTCATTCCAGGTCTGTCATGCTCCCAGGTGTCAGGACGTCACTTTTCAGTTCCAGGACCTGTACAAAGAAGAAAGTGACAAGTCCTTTTGAGTTCCTAGATTCTCTGCAGGAATTAGACCCATTTCTTTGGGCACTTCCACTCTTATCTTCCTAAAGCTGGAGGGTGATGAGAAGGTAAAAAGAACAACAATGGGAAAACAAGGCAAGTCAGCCATGTAAGAGTCCCCACACTGCTGACCAAGGTCCTGAAAAGAAAGGGTTAAATCACAGCACAGGATCTCTCTGCTGAGCTGCTTGTCAGCTACATGAGCAAAGTTCACCCTCCCTTCCAACACTCCATCAGGTCTGACAACCCCCCTTCCACTGCTGGCTGTGCAGGAGCAGCAGGAATGGGGAGGATGAGGAGGGAGGGGCTGGTTCAGCCTCCCCCAGCCCCAATTGCTGCAGCTCATCACCCAGTCCCAGCAGGCACCAACTGCTTCCCCACAACCAGGCTCCTGGTGCTGTCAGCTGCTGTAATTAGTAAATTAACACCCTGCATGATTAACCAAGCTTGGGCTAAGGGAACTGACACACAGGGCCAGGCAGCAGGAGAAGCACAGCTCAGAGAATCACCCAAAACATGGAGCAGTTCACTGCTGGTAAGGACTTACTTTCACATCAAAAAAAACCAAACCTGGGGTGTTTGAGTGGCTGAACTTCCTGGGAGGGTGGGCAGGCCCTGGCACAGAGCAGCTGTGGCTGCCCCATCCCTGGCAGTGCCCAAGGCCAGGCTGGACAGGGCTTGGAGCAGCCTGGGGCAGTGGAAGGTGTCCCTGCCCATGGCAGGGGGAGGGATGAGATGCCCTTTAAGGTCCTTCCAACCCAAACCAGCCTGGGATCCTTAGGGAAATGTCTCAACACTCCAGAATTCATGGAGAACTCACACAGGCCAGAGATATTCTGTTAGAAATAGTAACAAAGCAACTGGAAGTTGTTTACCTCCTGCACAGAGAAGAAATTGCAGTGATGAAATTAAGGCAGATGAGGGGTGGGTGTCACATTAAGTGACCATTTCACTGCCCACTGGGCAACAAAATATCTGCTGAACAGGAGCAAACAGCATTACAGGCTACCACAGCTCCTGTGGGTGGACAGGGGAGTTAAAAACACCCAAAAATCACCTTTTTACCATTGTAAAGAGAGCTACACTTCACCCTGCCAGCCAATTGCCCTGGCAGTTAAGGCACAACAAACACCACAGCCTGGATTGCTTTAGTTACAGTTACAGCCTTAGTGGGTTTGCTAATGCTGACATGATGTGACACAGAAAGCTTCCTGCACAGAAGTTATCTGAAATGAAAACATGACTTGGTTATTGTTGAGAGTCCCACTAGCTTAATTTTTCATTAAAAAAAATTAAAATAGAGTCTAGCCAATATGATTCCCTGGTGAAGCCTGAGGGTTTAGTCCATACTCTAAATTCCTCTGCCACCACCATGGAATTGAGCTCCCCACAAAGGAAAAGGAAGGGCTGCCTGCAAAAAACATTCTCATTACTGCAATATGGAAAACAAAATAATAATAATAATAATAATAATAATAATAATAATAATAATAATAATAATAATAATAATAAATACTTGATCTTCATTTAGGTTTACGTGCTCTAGTGCTTTGGGTTTAGAATTTAAGCCACAACTCCTTGAGGAAACAGCTGTACTTTTCTGCACTCTCACCAATAACTCCTCTCATTAGGGATCTGAATTAGACAAAGTCACTTTAACCCCATGGCTCTGAGGCACCCAAAGTCCCTCCTGGGTGGAAGAAGGAAGGGATGGATCCTGGCAGCTCCAGGGATGACCAGCACGGCTGCAATTCTCACTCTGCCAACATAAAGAGTTTTGCTCAGAGCATTTAATCTTCCAGAAATTTAGACCACGGCCTTGCTCAGGGATCCCATCACACTCATTAAGCAACTCTTTGATGATCTTTCAGGTAATTTTAGGGAGACTGAGAGAGAAGTAGTGGCTACATCTCCTAAGAACTGACCTGCCCTCCAAAACAAGGTACAAGCACACCACAGCTCACACATCCTTAAACTCTGGAGCAGCTTCCGTGCCAAAACCACCCCTCAGTGGTTCCTTCCCACCGTGCACAAACCAGCATTTCTTGAACTTCTGCCTGGAAATCCAAGCAGGGGCTACCAAGCAGGGTGTCCCTGCTCCTGCTCTCTCATCTGGGCACAGCCTCAGTGTCCTACACAGATAACTCAGAATAAAGCCCCAAGTTCATGGTCTTTACTGCCACGCTGTCAGTCTGCTCCCCAAACTGCTCCTTGCTGCAGCTAGAGATGATTCCCTGGCAAACACAGGCAGGGCCTTTGTGTGCCCCGGGCAGGGACGTGCCCTGCCCAGCATGCTAATGCCTCAGCACCAGCCTGGGAACCATCTGCAGTCAGCCCGAGGCCGCCTGGCACCTCCAAGAGCACAGAAACACAGAACAGGCTGAGCTGGACAGGGCCCAGCAGGGGCCGGCTCCGGAGGGAACCTTTTGGGAATGGAACCTTGACCTTGGTGCTATCAGCAGCACAGGCAGCTCACCCAGCTGGGCTGAGGCAACACATCCAGCTCACCTCATCCAGCTCACCATGCTGAGCTGGGCACCACATCCAGCTCACCTCATCCAGCTCACCTCATCCAGCTCACCCAGCTGAGCTGGGCACCACATCCAGCTCACCTCATCCAGCTCACCATGCTGAGCTGGGCACCACATCCAGCTCACCTCATCCAGCAGAGCTGAGGCACCACATCCAGCTCACCTCATCCAGCTCACCCAGCTGGGCTGGGCACCACATCCAGCTCACCTCATCCAGCTCACCATGCTGGGCTGAGGCAACACATCCAGCTCACCATGCTGAGCTGAGGCACCACATCCAGCTCACCTCATCCAGCTCACCCAGCTGGGCTGGGCACCACATCCAGCTCACCTCATCCAGCAGAGCTGAGGCAACACATCCAGCTCACCCACCTGAGCAGAGGCAACACATCCAGCTCACTCTGCTGAGCTGAGGCAACACATCCAGCTCACCTCATCCAGCTGAGCTGGGCACCATGTCCAGCTCACCACATCCAGCTCACTGAGCTGAGTTAAGGCACCACATCCAGCTCACCCAGATGAGCTGAGGCACCACAACCAGCTCACCATGCTCAGCTGAGGCACCATGTCCAGCTCATCTCATCCACCTCACCATGTCAAGCTCACCAAGCTGAGCTGAGGCACCATAACCAGCTCACCACGTCCAGCTCACTGAGCTGAGCTACCACATCCAGCTCACCTCATCCAGCTCACCCAGCTGAGCTAAGACAACACCTCCAGCTCACTGAGCTGAGCTACCATGTCCAGCTCACCACATCCAGCTCACCCAGCTAAGGCAACACATCCAGCTCACTGAGCTGAGCTAAAGCACCACATCCAGCTCACCCAGATGAGCTGAGGCACCACAGCCAGCTCACCTCGTCCAGCTCACCACGTCCACCTCACTGAGCTGAGGCACCACATCCAGCTCACCTCACCCAGCTGACCCAGCCAAACCCTCTCCCCGCACTCACCCCGCGGCAGGAGGCGATCCAAGCCCTACAGGGGGCCAGTCCTGCTCTAAGCCCAGCCCGCAGCCCCCGGGCCAGCTGCACCCTGTGACCGACGGCAGCGCTGCCCTCCCAGCACCGCGGGCAGGAGCCCCCCGCTCCCGCCGGGGGTGAACCCTCCCCTCCGGCCGCAGCAGCTCCGGGGCAGCGAGCAGCGGCACAGCTCGCTCGGGGATGCGCTCAAGGTCACCGCCGGGCCACTCGCAGGGATGCGGTGTCGGGACGGCTGCGGTGGCGGCGTGTCCCCACCGTCCCCACGGCAGCCCCGGGGGGCTCCGGCTGTTTCCCGTGCACCCGGGGAGGGTCCCTGGACCCCTCAGCTCCTTCAATCCCCGGGGGTCTCTCGCCGAGGGGGCTCCGGGCCTTTCCCCCGGGGTCCTTCAGGGAAAGGGCCGGAGGGTCCCGGGCCGGGCCGCCACCGTGAGGCCTGGCAGGCCTCTCCCCAGCCCCAGCCCCGGTCCCGGCCCCGGCAGCCGCTCACCTGAGGCCGGCGGGAGGCAGCCCCGGCCAGCCCCCGGCCCGGCCGCCCCATGGCCGCTCCCCGGCCGGAAGTGACCGGCGGCGTCAGCGCCCGAGCGCCGCCGCCATCTTGGGACCGGGCAGAGGTCGCACCGGAAGTGCCCCCGCGCGCGCTTCCGGCCCGGAGTAAAGAGGGCGGCGGGGGGGGTGGTGCCTTAAAGGGACCGCGCCGAATTGCGGCTCTTAAAGGGCCAGTACCGCTCAGGCTGGTCCCGCCTGCTGGAGGGGGAAACAGCACGGAGGCACCCGCAGGAGGGTGTGGTGGGCCGGCGTGAGAGGGATGTGCCTCGCTCCCTGCTCTCCATGCCTCTCGCTGCACGTGCAGGCTGCACGGGAGCGTGTCCCCGCACACCCAGGGGTGTCCCTGCACGCCCATGCATGTCACTGTACACCCAGGGGTGTCCCTGCATGTCCACAGGTGTCCCTGCACACCCAGGGGTGTCCCTGCACACCCACACGTCCCTGCACACTCACACGTGTCCCTGCACACCCATGTGTGTACCTGCACACTCACACGTGTCCCTGCACACCCACACATGTCTCTGCACCCTCACACATGTCCCTGCACACTCACGTGTGTCCCTGCACACCCACACATGTCCCTGCACACTCACACGTGTCCCTGCACACTCACATGTGTCCCTGCACACTCACACATGTCTCTGCACACCCATGTGTGTACCTGCACACTCACACGTGTCCCTGCACACTCACACATGTCTCTGCACACCCATGTGTGTCTCTGCACACTCATGTGTGTCCCTGCACACTCACACATGTCCCTGCACACTCACACATGTCCCTGCACACCCAGGGGTGTCCCTGCACACTCACACGTGTCCCTGCACCCTCACACATGTCTCTGCACACCCATGTGTGTCTCTGCACACTCACACATGTCCCTGCACCCTCACACATGTCTCTGCACACCCATGTGTGTCTCTGCACACTCACACATGTCCCTGCACCCTCACACATGTCTCTGCACACCCATGTGTGTCTCTGCACACTCATGTGTGTCCCTGCACACTCACACATGTCCCTGCACACCCATGTGTGTACCTGCACACTCACACGTGTCCCTGCACACTCACACATGTCTCTGCACACTCACACGTGTCCCTGCACCCTCACACATGTCTCTGCACACCCATGTGTGTCCCTGCACACCCACACATGTCCCTGCACCCTCACACATGTCCCTGCACACTCACACATGTCTCTGCACACCCATGTGTGTCCCTGCACACTCACACGTGTCCCTGCATGCCCACACGTGTCTCTGCACACCCATGTGTGTCCCTGCACACCCACACATGTCCCTGCACACTCACACGTGTCCCTGCATGCCCACATGTGTCTCTGTATGCTCAGGAGTGTCCCTGCACACCCACACATGTCTATGCACACTCACACATGTCCCTGCACACCCATGTGTGTCCCTGCACACTCACACATGTCCCTGCACCCTCACACGTCTCTGCACACCCATGTGTGTCCCTGCACACTCACACATGTCCCTGCACCCTCACACATGTCCCTGCACACCCAGGGGTGTCCCTGCACACTCACACGTGTCCCTGCACCCTCACACATGTCTCTGCACACCCATGTGTGTACCTGCATGCCCACACGTGTCCCTGCATGCCCACACGTGTCTCTGTATGCTCAGGAGTGTCCCTGCACACCCACACATGTCTATGCACACTCACACATGTCCCTGCACACCCATGTGTGTCCCTGCACACTCACACATGTCCCTGCACCCTCACACGTCTCTGCACACCCATGTGTGTCCCTGCACACTCACACATGTCCCTGCACCCTCACACATGTCCCTGCACACTCACACATGTCCCTGCACACTCACGTGTGTCCCTGCACACTCACACGTGTCCCTGCATGCCCACATGTGTCTCTGTATGCTCAGGAGTGTCCCTGCACACCCACACATGTCTCTGCACCCTCACACATGTCCCTGCACACCCATGTGTGTCCCTGCATGCCCACACGTGTCCCTGCACGCCCACACGTGTCCCTGCCCACCCATGTGTGTCCCTGCACGCCCACACGTGTCCCTGCCCACGTGTGCACACGCGTTCCCCCGCCCCAGGCCTCACACATCACCCCAAAGGCCTCAGGGCCGCTCCACAGACCCAGCAACGCGAGGCGTCGAGTTTTCCTTTTTTAATTAAAAAACCCCAAAGAGCAGGACAACGCACAGCCCGTTTGGCTTCAGAGAGGCAGACCCACGGCTCTGGAAGCGGGCCGGGGGGACAGAAGTGGGGACGGTGACACTCGGGGGACACGAGGGCTGGCATCACGGAGCGCTGAGGGGCGGGTGGCACTGCGGGGAGGGTGGCAGGGTGGCAGTGCCCACAGGCCTGGCTGATGGGCCCATCGAGCACAGCTTGCCCCATGCTGAGGTTTTTATGGAACCTGGTTTTTTGTTCTCCTGGTGTCAGCATCCACCGTTTCCAGCCATCCCCACCCCACGGCGACATTTCTGTGTGCCACCCACCCTTTGCCTGTCCCCACCACCTTTTTTCACCCTCCACCCTCTCCCCACCCCACTCTGTTGCTCCCAGGCCCCGTTCCACCCTCACCCCCAGAACGCGAGCCTTACATTAAACCAGGTATATTAAATAAAACAAAACCAAAAAAACCCTTTCACCGCCCCACCCCTGACCCCCCCCTGGCAGCGTCACGCCGTGTCCCCCGCCGGCACGTGGAGCCGGTTGTTCTCCACATCCACGTCCCCATCCAGCTGCAGGCAGCAAGCCTGGGAGCCTTCATCCTCCTCCTCCTCCTCGGCGGCGCCTCCGGGCGCGGGGGGCTCTCCGGTGCCCCCGTTGAGGGGCACCTTCTCCCGGTGGCGGGCCGGGGGGCTGTGGGGCGCGCCGCAGCCCCTCACCTTGCTGCGAGCCCGGAGCTGGTCGCGGCAGGCCGCGAGGGCCAGGCCGGCGGCCATGGCCAGCGTCACGGCCAGCAGCACGGCCACGGTGACCAGCTCCGGCCAGTAGGAGCGGGGGGCCGAGCCCCGCTGGCCCGGCGCGGCCCCGCCGGAGTCCCCGAGCTGGTAGTGAGCCACGGTCCAGGTGTAGCCGTTCTCCGTGGCCTGGCACTTGTAGGTGCCGGCCATTCCCGGCTGCATGACGAGCACCAGCGTGCGGTCGGGCTGCAGCACCGTGTGCCCGCGGGCACCGTCGGGCTGCTGCCAGCTGTAGGTGGCCAGCGAGGAGTGGTGGGGGCACGGCAGCTGGACCACGGCGTTCAGAGGGGGGCTGAGCCCTGTGGGGGTGGAGAAGGGGGTGATGTGGTGCACCCCGTGGGCCCTGTCCCACCCCACGTGTTCCCTGGACAGCAGGGTCCTCCAGTGCCCCCCATGGGCTCTGTCCCACCCCCAGTGCCCCCACACTCAACCCTGGACAGCGGGGTCCTCCAGTGCCCCCCATAGGCTCTGTCCCACCCCCAGTGCCCCCACACTCAACCCTGGACAGTGGGGTCTTCTGGTGCCCCCCATAGGCCCCATTCCACCCCCTGTGCCCCCACACTCAACCCTGGACAGCAGGACCCTCCGGTGCCCCTCATAGGCTCTGTCCCACCCCCTGTGCCCCCATACTCAACCCTGGAGAGTGGGACCCTCCGGTGTCCCACATGGAGCCCGTCCCACCCCCCATGTTCCCTGGACAGCAGGGTCCTCCGGTGCCCCCCATGGACCCCATTCCACCCCATGGGCCCTGTTCTACCCCCTGTGCCCCCATACTCAACACTGGACAGTGGGACCCTCTGGTGCCCCCCATGGACCCTGTCCCACCCCACGTGTTCCCTGGACAACAGGGTCCTCCAGTGCGCCCCATGGGCCCCATTCCACCCCCTGTGCCCCCACACTCAACCCTGGGCAGTGGGGTCCTCTGGTGCACCCCACGGGTCCCATCCCGCCCCACATATTCCCATACTCAGCCCTGGACAGTGGGATCCTCTGGAGCCCCTCATGGGCCCTGTCCCACTCCCTGTGCCCCCCCACTTAACCCTGGACAGCAGGACCCTCCGGTGCCCCCCATGGACCCCATCCCACCCCACATGCCCCCATACTCAACCCCGGACAGTGGGGTCCTCCTGTGCCCCTCATAGGCCCCGTTCCACCCCCTGTGCCCCCACACTCAACCCTGGACAGCGGGGTCCTCCAGTGCTCCACATGGGCCCCATCCCACCCCACGTGCCCCCATACTCAATCGTGGACACCGGGACCCTCCAGTGCCTGCCATGGACCCCATCCCAGCCCATGGGCCCTGTCCCACCCCCTGTGCCCCCATACTCAACCCTGGACAGCGGGACCCTCCAGTGCCCCCCATGGACCCCATGCCAGCCCATGGGCCCTGTCCCACCCCCTGTGCCCCCATACTCAACCCTGGACAGTGGGATCCTCTGGTGCCCCCCATGGACCCTGTCCTACCCCACGTGTTCCCTGGACAACAGGGTCCTCCAGTGCCCCCCATGGGCCCCATTCCACCCCCTGTGCCCCCACACTCAACCCTGGGCAGTGGGGTCCTCTGGTGCACCCCACAGGTCCCATCCCACCCCACATATTCTCATACTCAACCCTGGACAGTGGGATCCTCTGGAGCCCCTCATGGGCCCTGTCCCACTCCCTGTGCCCCCCCACTTAACCCTGGACAGCAGGACCCTCCGATAACCCCCACATGCCCTGTCCCACGCCATGTGCCCCCATACTCAACCCTGGGCAGTGGGGTCCTCCTGTGCCCCTCATAGGCCTCGTTCCACCCCATGTGCTCCCATACTCAACCCTGGACAGTGGGACCCTCTGGAACCCCCCATAGACCCCATCCCACCCCATATGTTCCCTGGACAGCGGGGTCCTCCGGTGCCCCCCACATGCCCCATCCCACCCCACGTGCCCTGTCCCACTCCATGTGCCCCCATACTCAACCCTGGACAGCGGGGTCTTCTGGTGCCCCCCATAGGCCCCATTCCACCCCCTGTGCCCCCACACTCAACCCTGGACAGCAGGACCCTCCGATGCCCCCCATAGGCTCTGTCCCACCCCTGTGCTCCCATACTCAACCCTGGAGAGTGGGGTCCTCCGGTGCCCCCCATGGACCCTGTCCCACCCCACGTGTTCCCTGGACAACAGGGTCCTCCAGTGCCCCCCACATGCCCCATTCCGCCCCCTGTGCCCCCCCACTCAACCCTGGGCAGTGGGGTCCTCTGGTGCACCCCACGGGTCCCATCCCGCCCCACATATTCCCATACTCAACCCTGGACAGTGGGATCCTCTGGAGCCCCTCATGGGCCCTGTCCCACCCCCTGTGCCCCCCCACTTAACCCTGGACAGCGGGACCCTCCGGTGCCCCCCATGGGCCCTGTCCCACCCCACGTGCCCCCATACTCAATCGTGGACACCGGGACCCTCCAGTGCCTGCCATGGACCCCATCCCAGCCCATGGGCCCCGTCCCACCCCATGTGCTCCCATACTCAACCCTGGACAGCAGGACCCTCCGATAACCCCCACGTGCCCTGTCCCACACCATGTGCCCCCATACTCAACCCTGGGCAGTGGGGTCCTCCTGTGCCCCTCATAGGCCCCGTTCCACCCCATGTGCTCCCATACTCAACCCTGGACAGTGGGACCCTCTGGTGCACCCCATAGGCTCTGTCCCACCCCATGTGCCCTGTCCCACCCCATGTGCTCCCATGCTCAACCCTTGACAACAGGACCCTCCGGTGCCCCCCATGGACCCCGTCCCACCCCATGTGCCCTGTTCTACCCCCTGTGCCCCCATACTCAGCCCTGGACAGTGGGACCCTCCGGTGCCCCACATGGACCCCGTCCCACCCCCCATGTCCCCTGGACAGCAGGGTCCTCCAGTGCCCCCCATGGGCCCCATTCCACCCCACATGCTCCCATACTCAACCCTGGCCAGCGGGACCTTCCGGTGCCCCCCATGGGCCCTGTCCCACCCCATGTTCTCCCATACTCAACCCTGGACAGAGGGGTCCTCTGGTGCCCCCCATGGACCCTGTCCCACCCCACGTGTTCCCTGGACAACAGGGTCCTCCAGTGCCCCCCACATGCCCCATTCCGCCCCCTGTGCCCCCCCACTTAACCCTGGGCAGTGGGGTCCTCTGGTGCACCCCACGGGTCCCATCCCGCCCCACATATTCCCATACTCAACCCTGGACAGTGGGATCCTCTGGAGCCCCTCATGGGCCCTGTCCCACTCCCTGTGCCCCCCCACTTAACCCTGGACAGCGGGACCCTCCGGTGCCCCCCATGGACCCCATCCCACCCCACATGCCCCCATACTCAACCCTGGACAGTGGGATCCTCTGGAACCCCCCATAGGTCCTGTCCCACCCCATGTGTTCCTTGGACAGCGGGATCCTCCAGTGCCCCCCACATGCCCCATCCCACCCCACGTGCCCTGTCCCACTCCATGTGCCCCCATACTCAACCCTGGACAGCGGGGTCTTCTGGTGCCCCCCATAGGCCCCATTCCACCCCCTGTGCCCCCACACTCAACCCTGGACAGTGGGATCCTCCGGTGCCCCCCATGGACCCCGTCCCACCCCATGTGCCCCCACACTCAACCCTGGACAGCGGGACCCTCCGGTGCCCCCCGGGAGCGGGGCACGGCTGCGCTCCTCCCGCGGTGGCACGAGGTGACCGGGCTCCCCGTCTCGACGTCCTGCAGCCACGCGCTCCTGCGGCCGGGAGAGGGGGGTCAGCACCCCAGGGACCCCCAGACCCTCCCCGTTCTCCTCCTGCTGCTCACGTGTTCTCGGGGGCGAGGCGGGCGGGCTGGCAGGAGCCCTGGGGGCTGTGCCAGGCGCAGTAGGGGTCCCGTGCCAGCACGCACTCGGCGCAGCTCCGGTGCAGGCTGCAGTTGGCCAGCGGGACCTGCAGGACTCCTCTGGAGTAGCCCACGTAGAGGATGCCCTGGGGAGGGAGAGGTGCAGGGCTGAGCCTCCCCACGGGGCTGGTCTTGGAGGGCTGTTGGTGTCTGGGTGGTCACACCTGCCCTACCTTCCCTGGCGCCAGCAGCAGGTTCCTCACTGGCTCTGGCACTGCAAAGAGCTGGATGCTCTCCACGATGTGGGCACCCTCCGACAGCTGCACTGCCTTGTGCAGGAAACCCTCGGCTGCGGGGCACGAGGGACATCACTGAGGCTTTGGAGGCAAGGGGAGGGCGGGATGGGTGACCCTGTGTGCCCCCCAGGTCGCCCCACCTGTGGCCAGGAACATGACACGATACGGGGTGCCCCGCACGCCGCGGGTCTCGTGCACGGCGATGCGCGTGTAGGTGACATCCGACTTCACCAGGAGAGGCTGCCCCTGCAGGGGTGACACCTTCCCGTCCATCAGGAAATGGTCCTTCATGAAGGACAGGGCTTTGTCCGAGGAGGCACCCATGGAGCACTGTGGGGGGAGAGAGGGGGCTGTGAAACTGAGACAAGGGGAGGATGTGCTGTGTCACCACGCTGCCCTGGCCAGCATCGGGGGCGTGCAGAGGGACCCTTCTCTCTCATCTCGCCTGCAGTGCGGGCACACAGGGATGCACAGAGCCCATCTCTTGGGGACCAGTTGTCCCCTGGCGAGTCCAGTGCCCCTGAGTGGGCAGCACTCACACTGCCAGGCCGGGGACTCATGTCGGGGCCACTGTAGACGGTCCAGCGAGAGCTCTCCTTGTTCAGCTCCTTGTACTTGCCCTCGAAGACCTTCTCCAGATCCTCCTGTCTGTAGGCACAGACGGCGGCGCTGCCCGCCGTGCCCGCCTGCCTGCAGGGAGGGACAGCCAGGTGGGCAGCAGCAGGGCACGGGCCCCTGGGCTCCCTGCACGCCCCTGGGCACTCACCACTGCGAGGTGAACACGGCGTAGAAGTCGGCGCCGCCGTGGCGGCGGGGCAGGGCGAAGGCGTGGTGGATGACGTTGAAGGGGAAGCGGCCAGCCTGGGAGCACTCCAGCTGCGCCTTCAGGAAAGTTGTCCACTTCTTCTGCAGCACCTTGTCCCCCCCTACATCGCTCTTCGAGAGGGTGCTCATTACCGAGGTGACAAGACCCCTCTGTCCCCTGTCACTGTCATTGCTATCACAGTACAACTGTCATCCCCGTTTTGGTCTCCTGTCGTTGTCCCTGTCCTATTATCTCCTGTCACATCATCATCATCATCATCATCCCCCATTGCTGTACCCCCACTGCAGCCCACCACCATCCCTGCTGTCACACCTTGCACACACGGGCCACCCGTGGCACCAGGAGCCTCTCAAAGAAGTCAAACTCATCCGCTGTCTCCTCGAAGAAGAAGTAGACCTTGTCATCCCCAGGGATGCTGAAGGAGGCCACGAAGGCGGCGTCGGCTGCAGGCACAGGTGGGTGAGAATCTGAGCCGTGGGGGGCTGCAGGCACCTCCCCAGGAACGCTCCCCAGCCCCTTCCCCCTGCTCACCAGAGAGCCAGCGGAGGAAGGCGTCCGTCTTGAGCAGGGTGCGGGTGCCCAGCGAGCGGGAGATGATGGGCTCGTTGCCCTGGAAGTTGTTCATGGTGCCAGCATAGAGCTCTCCGTCTGCCCGGGGACACAGCGGGGGCTGAGCCGTGCTGAGGACCCCCCACCCTCGCCCTCCACTCCATCCCAGGGGTGGGGAGCCCACCTGAGAGGCCGCTGGCCCCATACTCACCCACCAGCAGGGCCGTGTAAGTGTGCTGGGGATCGAAGGGGCACTGCCCCTTCCCGTCCAGGAAGGATTGTCCTCTGCCACCGGCCACCAGGGTGAAGTTTTCCAGGTGCTGTGGAAAAAGGGGAGAAAAAATCAGCCAAAGGGATGAAAACAGCCCCGAATCTGTAGGGAATGGCTGTGGAATACCTTGCAGACATAGGGTGGCCCATGTCTTCAAGGTGGGTGCAGGGATGATGACAGAGGGTGCTGGGGGTACCCGGTCCTGTCACCTTCCCTCATTTTCATTTTGGGGGGGTCCCCACCACGTGCTCAGCATGGAGGACACTGAGGCAGGGACAGAGAGCCTGGAGTCACCCGAGGGGACCCAAATTTGGGTTTTCCCTGCCAGAGGAAGAGTTGCTGGCAGCTGAGTGAGAATCACCAGGGGCTCCTTTAGCAGATGGGACACAAAGATATCCCTTAGGGGGCACACCCTGGGGACCCCCGTGACGCAGCTCACTTCTGGGGCTGTATTTTGTGGGTCCTCACAGCAACACCACAGCCTGCCCAGAGACCCCCAGAGCGCTGCCCTGGGGGGACACTCACAATGTAGGTGCAGGCGGGGCTGAAGGCGTAGGTGCCACAGGCGTACAGGTGGGTCTGGTTCAGGGCCACCAGGACTCGGATGAAGTTGAAGCACTCAGTCTGAGGGGGAAAGAGCAGAGTTGGGTGCTGAGCACCCTGGCAGCTTGGTGGGACCCCCCTGAGCCCCCACAGGGGCCAGCTCACCTCTTGGCTCTTCTTCTTGAAAGCGCATTCGGAGGTTTTCTCATCTGTGGGCCCCCACATTATCTGCAAAGGGAATGAAGATGTCCCTGGGCCGTCGAGCCCAGCCCCACGGGGAAACTGCCACACAGCAGAGGCACCTCCCTCTCCCACCTCCCCAAAAGTGGTGGGGCTCACCGAGGCCTTGGCACGGATGCTGCCAGGGGTGCCAACAGCGAGGGCCAGCACCCAGTCGCGTGCCCCCACGTAGAGCTCCTCCTCGCTCCCATCCAGGAGGAAGATGTCATAATGGGAGACGTTGTCCTGGCTGAAGTGGGTGAGGGTCCGCCGGGGGTCCCCTGGCAGGAGCAGAGGGGGTGAGGGGAGCCCAGGGGTCACACGCACACCCCCCCCCACCACCCTCCGTGTGCGGATGTGGCAGCAGCTGCCAGAGCAGCTCAGTTTTATCTCTCACACAGGAAATGGGGTTCAGTTCTTCCCCTTCAGCTCCCACATCACCGTCACCCCTTCACCCTCCAGGTCCCACTTCCCACTGTCCCCTGCAGCTCCTGCTGCAAGAGCTGAACATCCCCAAGCTGCAGACCCCCAGAAATGGGGTGCATTTCCCCCCAAGCTGTGCCTGCGATGCTTTGGGGCCATGGCCAAGGGTAGCGCTCTGTTTGGGGGATGCACTGCCCCAGGGTGCCACCCTGGGGGGATTACAAGCCCCCGAGGTGCCAGACTGGGGTGGTCACCAGCCCCTAGAGTGCCCTTGGGCACAGCCAGGGACTGCAGATTCTCGTTCATCCCCAGCAGGCACCGAAACTGGGGGATTCTTGCAACTTTGGGCATGGCTGCCCGGGGAAAGGGAAGTGACAGCGCAGTCAGGGCTGGAAAGGCACGACCCTGCCCTGGGGCACAGACCCTCCTGCAGCCCCCCTGCCACAGCAGAGCCCCCCAAGCTCCTGCTTTGCCCCCAGCCTTTCCAGCTGGACGTGCCATGCCCTGGCCCTTCCAGAGGCAGCTTTTCGTCCCCCCAGGGTGACCCTGAGCAGACCCTGGCTGCCAGGTGGGTGACAAAACCACTGTAGGACCCAACCTAATGGGTGTTGGGGTGTCTCATCCACCCTCGCCCCCCACCACACCCCCAGTGCGCTGCCCCCAACCCCACCGAGGGTCAGTGATGGGGGAATACCATGGGGGGCACCCCGAGGTTCCTGGCGCTGGGTGCCCAGCCCTGGGGATGGACACTGCCCCACGCTGTGTCGCCCCCTCCCCAGCCCACCCAGCTCTCCCCGGGGCCGTACTCACCGCTGGGGAAGGTGACGCGGGGCAGGGGCTCGGCGCAGAGCAGGGCAGCCGGGACCACCACCCCGCAGAGCAGGCGGAGGGCGGCGGGCAAGGCGGGGGGCGCCAGGGGGGCGCCCCGGGAGGGTCCCACCACCATCCCTGCGGGGAGGGCGAGGGTGAGGAGGGCACACGCGCTGCTGGGCTGCGTGTTGCCTCACCCGGCGGAAACAAGACGGGGGAAGCAGAGCCCGGCAGAGGCGGGGGGGGATGGGGGGGGGGTGCCTCCAGCCCCACGTGTCCCCCCCAGGTTGGGCACCAACTTCCCCGTGTCACACCGGCGCTCAGAGAGGTCCCCGCGCCCTGCGGAGCTCCTGCGCTAAAATCTCTGCTACGGACAGAGACGTGCCCTCACCCCCTGGGCTCCTGCACCGACGTTTCTGTCACATTCAGAGATGTCCCCTCACTCTCTGGGGCTCCTGCACCTAAATCTCTGGCACAGTCAGAGATGTCCCCTCACCCTCTGGGCTCCTGCACTAAAATCTCTGGCACAGTCAGAGATTTCTCCTCACCTTCTAGGCTCCTGCACGAATATCAGAGATTTCTCCTCACCCTCTGGGCTCCTGCACTAAAATCTCTGGCACATGCAGAGATTTCTCCTCACCCTCTGGGGTCCTGCACCAACATCTCTTACACAGTCTGAGATTTCTCCTCACCTTCTAGGCTCCTGCACCGACATCAGAGATGTCCCCTTACCCTCTGGGCTCCTGCACCAAGATTTCTGTCACATTCAGAGATTTCTCCTCACCTTCTAAACTCCTGCACCAACATTTCTGTCACATTCAGAGATTTCTCCTCGCCTTCTAAACTCCTGCACCAAGATTTCTGTCACATTCAGAGATTTCTCCTCGCCTTCTAAACTCCTGCACCAAGATTTCTGCCACATTCAGAGATGTCCCCTCACCTTCTAAACTCCTGCACCAAGATTTCTGTCACATTCAGAGATTTCTCCTCACCTTCTAAACTCCTGCACCAAGATTTCTGTCACATTCAGAGATTTCTCCTCACCTTCTAAACTCCTGCACCAACATTTCTGTCACATTCAGAGATGTCCCCTCACCTTCTAAACTCCTGCACCAAGATTTCTGTCACATTCAGAGATTTCTCCTCACCTTCTAAACTCCTGCACCAAGATTTCTGCCACATTCAGAGATTTCTCCTCACCTTCTAAACTCCTGCACCAAGATTTCTGTCACATTCAGAGATTTCTCCTCGCCTTCTAAACTCCTGCACCAAGATTTCTGCCACATTCAGAGATTTCTCCTCACCTTCTAAACTCCTGCACCAAGATTTCTGTCACATTCAGAGATTTCTCCTCGCCTTCTAAACTCCTGCACCAACATTTCTGTCACATTCAGAGATGTCCCCTCACCTTCTAAACTCCTGCACCAAGATTTCTGCCACATTCAGAGATTTCTCCTCACCTTCTAAACTCCTGCACCAAGATTTCTGTCACATTCAGAGATGTCCCCTCACCTTCTAAACTCCTGCACCAAGATTTCTGTCACATTCAGAAATTTCTCCTGACCTTCTAAACTCCTGCACCAAGATTTCTGTCACATTCAGAGATTTCCCCTCACCCTCTGGGGCTCCTGCACGGGACAAAGGTGTGCAGAGGTTCCTGCCTCTGCCCCTAGAGCCTCAGAGCCCATCCCCATCAGGGATTCCTCAGCCTGGCTCCATCAGCCACCAGAGCGCCCACAAAATGAGGGATGGGGGAACACACACGGGACCCCCCTTCTTGCAGCTCTTCCTGCAGCTGATGCCAGCAGCGCTGGGGGAAGAGCCACCTCTGCAGAACCTGCCGGTGCCCAGCACCCCTCTGCCGGTGTCCCCAGCGGGTGACATTACCTCTCTGGCGGGCCAGGACAGAGCCGCTCACCTCCAGCCCTGGCGCGGGGGCACCGGGCGGGTGCCCGAGCCCCGGGGGCTGCGGCCGGGGGTCTCCCGCGGGCCCATGCCCCACACCCGGCTGCTGCCGAGCTCCCGGCCCGTGCTGGGCTCGCTGCAGCCCGGCCCAGCCCGGCCCAGCCCTGCGTGGCTCCGCCGGGACTGCGGGAACCTGAAAGTCCTGCTGGAAGAGGACGAGCCCCGGCAGGTTGGGGCAGTGGGTGCCTGCGCCCGCCTCCCCTGCCTCGCACCCCCGCACGGCAGCAGCGGAGCCTGCTGGAGGCAGCTGGGATGGAAGCAGGGAGCTCTGATGCTCCGCAGGGGGACAAATGTGTGACCAGATGGCCGGCTTTGCTCGCTGGGGAAATCTTTGGGGTGAGGGATGCAATGGTATTTGTCCTGTGGGTTGTGCAGGCCTGAGCATCATCCCCAAAAACAGCCCCCATGGGGACAGGCATCAGCCAGAAAACCAGCCCCCAGGGGGGTGCAGGGCTCCCCAAAAACAGCCCCAGGGGCAGCCCAACAAACAGCCCTGTGCAGCTGAGCTTCACCCCCAGAAATAGCCCCATGGAGCTGAGCTTCACCCCACAAACAGCCCCATAGAGCCAAGATTCACCCCACAAACAGCCCCATAGAGCCAAGATTCACCCCACAAACAGTCCCGTGGAGCTGAGCTTCACCCCACAAACAGCCCCATGGAGCTGAGCTTCACCCCCAGAAACAGCCCCATGGGGCACCCCCAAAAACAGCCCCGTGGAGCTGAGATTCTTCCCCATAAACAGCCCCATGGGGCACCCCCAAAAACAGCCCCGTGGAGCTGAGCTTCACCCCAAAAACAGACCCAGGGGGACCCCCACAAACAGCCCCATGGAGCTGAGCTTCACCCCACAAACAGCCCCATGGGGCATCCCTAAAAACAGCTCCATGGGACACCCCCACAAACAGGCCCGTGGAGCTGGACTTCACCCCAAAAACAGCCCCATAGAGCCAAGATTCACCCCCAAAAACAGCCCCATGGAGCTGAGCTTCACCCCACAAACAGCCCCATGGAGCTGAGCTTCAACCCACAAAAAGCCCCATGGGGCATCCCTAAAAACAGCTCCATGGGACACCCCACAAACAGCCCCATGGAGCTGGGCTTCACCCCCACAAACAGCCCCATGGGATACCCCCAAAAACAGCCCCATGGAGCCAAGCTTCACCCCCACAAACAGCCCCATGGAGCCAAGCTTCACCCCAAAAACAGCCCCATAGAGCTGAGCTTCACCCCACAAAAAGCCCCATGGGACATCTCTAAAAACAGCTCCATGGGACACCCCACAAACAGCCCCATGGAGCTGAGCTTCACCCCATAAACAGCCCCATGGAGCCAAGCTTCACCCCCACAAACAGCCCTGTGGAGCTGAGCTTCACCCCATAAACAGCCCCAGGGGGCACCCCCCAAAAACAGCCCCATGGAGCCGAGCTTCAGCCCCACAAACAGCCCCGTGGAGCTGAGCTTCACCCCAAAAACAGCCCCATAGAGCCAAGATTCACCCCCACAAAACTCCCACAGCTGTCCCAGGAACCCATTTCCCTGGAGATTCCATCCTTAACCCCAGGCTGCTCTGGCTGTAGGCAAGAAACCCCCCAA
The DNA here is from genome assembly GCF_036417665.1 of Passer domesticus. Classification (NCBI taxonomy): domain Eukaryota; kingdom Metazoa; phylum Chordata; class Aves; order Passeriformes; family Passeridae; genus Passer; species Passer domesticus. The sequence goes on from NC_087505.1 coordinate 1,974,293, forward strand.
AGCCGAAGCCCTGGAGCTGCTCAACACCACAGCCACACCTGAGGCACCCCAATATCCCTGCGGACACACCTGAGGAGCATCCCACCCTGCTGGGCCCTCCTTACCTGCCTCTCCCACCCCCAGAGCAGCCCCGGCAGGGCAGCGCTGTGCTCCCCACCTTGCTTGGCTGGGACAGAAGCTCCTTGTGAGCACAGAAAGTAGGTTACTCTGCCCCGGATTTCCCACTTGGCAGAGGGCTGCCCGGGGGACGCACGGAGCCTTGGACCGGCCGCATTGTTCTGCCCTGGGCCGCAGCCACTGAGGCTGAGGGGGGATGGAAAAGGGAGAGGAGGCTCCTCGGCGAGGCTGGAGGCTGTGCTGGGGCTGAGGAAAAGCAGCGTGAGGCAGGGCTCACACAGGATGAGAGGGGACAGCAGCATCGAGGCTGCTCCGGCAGCGTGGGAAGCTGCAATCCCTTCCCAGCCTCGTCTCTCCTCTTTTTTGGGTCCCCTGGTCACGGTGGTCTGGGGACATGTAATTTACGGGGTCCCTGTATAGGATTTGGCCAAGGGTCTCAGGTCCCTGTATAGGATTTGGCCAAGGGTCTCAGGTCCCTCTATAGGATTTGGCCAAGAGTCTCAGGTCCCTGTATAGGATTTGGCCAAGGGTCTCAGGTATAGGATTTGGTCAAGGGTCTCAGGTATAGGATTTGGCCAAGGGTCTCAGGTCCCTGTATAGGATTTGGCCAAAGGTCTCAGGTCCCTGTATAGGATTTGGCCAAGGGTCTCAGGTCCCTCTATAGGATTTGTAAAAGGGTCTCACGTCCCTGTATAGGATCTGGCCAAGGGTCTCAGGTCCCTGTATAGGATTTGGCTAAGGGTCTCAGGTCCCTCTATAGGATTTGGTCAAGGGTCTCAGGTCCCTGTATAGGATTTGGCCAAGGGTCTCAGGTCCCTCTATAGGATTTGGCCAAGGGTCTCAGGTCCCTCTATAGGATCTGGCCAAGGGTCTCAGGTCCCTCTATAGGATTTGGTCAAGGGTCTCAGGTATAGGATTTGGTCAAGGGTGTCAGGTCCCTGTATAGGATTTGGCCAAGGGTCTCAGGTCCCTGTATAGGATCTGGCCAAGGGTCTCAGGTCCCTGTATAGGATTTGGCACATGGGAGGGAGACCAAGGGTCTCCCAGCACTGGGGTGGTTCAGTTTCTCCTGACCACAGCTGTGGCTTTCCGGGTCTTGCTCCTGCTTGAATCTCCTCCCAGAGGGTTCCCTCTAAGCCAGGAGTATTGTGCTGTCAGTGAACACTCTCCCTGCTCAGAGCACGGGATGGAGCCAGGCCCTGGTGCTCAGCAAGGTGGGCTGTGCCAGATGCAGGGCAGGCTGGTGGCACTGATCTGCCAGCTGCTCACACACCCCCCGTGCCTCAGTTTCCCACAGCAGGGATGAGTTTGGTCCCTCTCTGCAGCTGGGCTCCAATCCCCTGCCCATGTCACGCCCCGGGAGCATCCCCGTGGTTTGGGGGGTGCAGGAATGCTCCCAACACCCACGAGGGCCTGGGGGAGCCCCAAGATCCAGAGCAGGACCCAGGGCAGGGGGTGTGGGTGGGAGATGGGAGGCAAGGGAGGAAGGGGTGCACTAAGGGCGTGGGAGGGTGAAGGGGAGGAATTTGGGGGGTGTAGGCAAGAGGAAATGGGAGATGATTGTGTCGATGGGGTTGTGGACACAAAGGGTGGGGAGAGCTGGGGGGTGCAGGTGAGAGAGAGGAGGATGCCCAGGAGGGAGCTGAGGGGTGCAGGAGGTGTGGAGGGGTGCACAGGAGGGAGGGCTTGGCAGGAATGCGAAGGCAGGGAGTGCGGGGGGCACCGGGGGGCACCGGGGGTCTCCCCAGGGCCGGCACCTCAGCCTCTTTGTTGTTGCTGCCAGCATCAGCGCTGGGGGTCCCCCAAGCCCAACCCCACTATGGCGACTTCCCCCTTTCCCGCTCGACCTCCCGGCCCCCCCGGGGAGTCTCCCCAGCCCCCCCGGGGCCCCCCGGCCGCCCCCGGCCCCGGTGGCGGTGCGGCGGTACCGACCTGCGGCGGGCGGGCGGGAGCAGCATCCCCCGGCCCCGCATCCGGCTCACGTCGCCATGGCTACGGCTGGATCTCGGCCGTCCGCGGCCCCCCCCCGGCACCGGCAGACCCTGACGGGGCTGCGGACCCCGAGACCCCCCCCTTGCAGGGCACACGAGTGGGCACTACCTCCCCTTGCCCCACACACACCGACCCCCCGCCCCCAGGAGGGGCAGGGACCCCCCCTCTGCCCCCACGTGTGTTACATCCTCTCCTGACCCGCTCCTGTGCCCCCGTAACTCCATGGGGGTCCTTCGTCTCAGTTGTGCTCTCAGCTTTTGGCAAGTCCCTGCATCTCCATCTCAACACGTCCAGATCCAGATCTTATCCCTGCACCCCATCTCTGCACCCCCAGACCCCATCTCTGCACCCCCAGACTCCAACTCTGCACCCCGACACCCACAGCCCATCCCTGCACCCCCAGACCCACCATCCCTGCACCCCCATCTCAACACGTCCAGATCCAGACCCAGACCCTGTCCCTGCACCCCATCTCTGCATCCCATCCCTGCACCCCCAGACCCCATCTTTGCACCCTCACAACCACAGCCCATTCCTGCACCCCCAGACCCCATTTCTGCACCCCCAGACCCCCACCCTATCCCTGCATCCCATCTCTGCACCCCCAGACCCCATCCCTGCACCCCCAGACTCCATCCCTGCACCTCATCCTTGCACCCCCAGACCCCATCCCTGGGCCCCCAGACCCACAGCCCCACCCCTGCACCCCCATTCCTGTCCCAGCCCCCCCAGCTGGGTGCTGCTGGCTCTGCCTTCCCATGCTGGGTGGATTTGGGGGGTCCCAGGAGGAGTTTTGGGGTGCAGCCTTGGCACCAGGCTGTGTGTGCCTCCCCACCCCCTTCCAGCATCCCCAAATTTTGGTTTATGGCATTTCCCCCTTGGAATTTCCCTTGCAGAAAGCCCGGCCTGGCTGGTGCTTGCAGACCTCACTTCTCCTGTGGAACTTGCTCCCTTCCCCTTCCCCTTCCCCTTCCCAGCCGTGTGAGAACAAATCTGAGCCCCCAAAAAAAGGATCCGCTGCCACCACTTCCTGCCCCCTCTGCAGCCACCACCTCAGCCTTGCACAAGCTCTGGAGAGCTGCCAGCACTGCTGCAGCTGGGGTGCAGCTCCAGCACCCCCAAAAAGCCTGCAGCAGGCTTGGGGAGCAGAGCCAAGAGTCCCTGCAGCTCCCAGGGGGTGGGAGGCTGGAGCAGGGATCTGGACAGAGCCCCTGCCTCGTGCCCAGCAGCACTGGAAGCTCAGCTGGAGCCTGCTCTGGAGGCTCCTCAAGGCTGAGCTGCAGCCCCCCAGCCCTGCCTGGGCACCCCCAGGGTGTTTTGGGGGTGCTCTGACCTGGGGTGCAGCTCTGGGGGGTAGCAGTGGGCACGAGCTCACATCTCAACCCCTCCTGGGGATTAGTGGGGTGGCTGTGACCTTAATCTGCCCGGGCACGCAGGGGCCTGGAGGGGCTGGTGTGGGGCTGGCAGGGCCCCCAGCGCCCACTGAGCCGTGCCCTGGTGCCTTGCCAGACACACTGCACTCAGTGCCAGCTCTGCCCCATCCCACTGATTGCTCCAAGGCTTCCTCTGCTGGGCTTTCCCCCAAAAAAGCTGCTGGTCCTCAACACGTGCCCAAAGCCCGGTGCTGCTGCCTACCCAGGGTGCCTCTGAGAGACCCCAAAATTCAGTGTACAAATGAGCAAGGCCAGGCCATGGCCCTGCTCTGCGACCCCATCTCCCTCCTGCCACACTCTGGGGGACCCAAAGCAGGGCTCAGACCCGTGGGACAACAGGAGGAGAGGGACAAACCTGACCTTGAGCCAGTGCTGTGGCTGGAGAAGCACTGGAGCTGTTTCTCAGGCTCTTTTCAAAGCCCCCACAGGGGTGTGGGAGGTCCCTGTGGGGTCGTGCAGGGTCCCTGTGGGGAGTGCATGGGCCCCATGGGGCTCTGTAAGGAACCCAAGACGTCTGTATTGTCCCCTGGGGGCTGTGCAGAGACCCCTTGGGGCTCTGTAAGGAGCCCACCATGTCAATATTGTCCTTTCAGGGCTGTGCAGGGTCTCTGGGGGGTTGTGCAGAGACCCCTTGGGGCTCTGTAAGGAACCCAACATGTCAATATTTTCCCCTGGGGACTGTGCAGACACCCCATGTGGGTCTGTAAGGAACCCAACATGTCTGTACTGTCCTTACAGGGCTGTGCAGAGACCCCACAGGGCTCTGTAAGGAACCCAACACGTCAGTATTGTCCCCTGGGGGCTGTGCAGAGACCCCACAGGGCTCTTAAGGAACCCAACACGTCCCCTGGGGGCTGTGCAGAGACCCCTTGGGGCTCTGTAAGGAGCCCACCATGTCAGTATTGTCCCCTGGGGGCTGTGCAGAGCCCCCACGGGTCTCCAGCCCAGCCTCTCCCCACTGTGACCAGCTCAGGAGTGCCAGGGCACGCTGGCCCCGTGGGGGACATGGGGTGTCAGTTCCCTGTTGCATTTCCCCAAGGCAGTTCCCCATGGCAGTCCCCGTGTCTCCTGACCTGTCTCCTGCCAGGAACACGTCCAGGCAGTGGCACAAGATGCCAGCAGCAAGGCTGGCCTCCCCCATCACTCCAGAAGTCGCTATTTTGGGCACAACCTCATGACTTTTGGGGGCTGGCAGTGCCAGGCCTGGAGGGTTGAACGCCCATGGGAGGGGACAGGCTGCAGCACTGTGGGGGCAGCTGCAGAGCTGGCAGAAACGGGAGGCAAACAGCACAGAGAGGGGGTCAACGTGTCCCCTCCCACGCTGTGAGCACCTGCCCTGGACACCCCTCTCCTGGGAGGGGAGGTGGCACCTTGCTGGCTCCCCACAGCCTCACCTGAAGCTGGGATGCAATGCCCTGAACCCCCTGGCACCCCCTCAGCCCTGCTGCACCCAAAGCAGGGGTGATGCAGCCCCACACAGCACGGGGGGCGCAGGAATCCAAGCACAGGGGCAGGGGTACCCCCAGAGTGGGCACCCCGGGCACCTACCTGGCTGTGCCTGCGCCCCGGGCGCCCGCCTGCGTCCCCTCACATCGCGGCTCCGCAGCGCTGTGCCTGGTAAAGCCGATTATGCACCGGCTTTAGAGCTCTCCTCCTCCTCCCCAGCGTCCCCTCCTGCCCGGCTGCAGTGCCTGGCACGGCCCGGGGGGCACAGGGGGTCCCCTTGGCAGAGCGTGCGGGTCGTCCCTGTGGTAGGAGCAACCCTTCGCTCGGGTTCTGCATCCCCCAGCCCATCCCATCCTGGGGAATGTTTGGCCCCCTAAACCCCCCAAGGGGAATTTTTGAGTCCTGACCTCAGATTCCACCCCCTGTCCAGTCCCTCTCTGGGGGGCTCCGTGCCCAGCTGGCCCAGCCAGGGTGTGGGGGGCCACCCTGCTTCCCCCCACCCACAGTGGGTGCTGAGCCCCAGCCCTGCCTGTGGGGTGGGAAGAGACCCCTGGGGGGGTCCCTTTGCTGCTGGGGGGGCAGCACAGCACCCCCAAATCCCCCCGGAGAGCAATGATGACAGCACACAGCGTGGGAAGGGTTCAGCTGTATTTTGAGTCTGGAAGAAAATACAGGCAGTAATACAGAAGCTTTGCAAGCATAGATACATACACGACCTCCCCAAAACCCACCGGAGTGGGGGGCTTGTCCTGGAACCTTCTCCAGCCCCACCCTTCTGCTGCACTTGAGGTCAGGGGGGGCTGCAGGCGTTTCCCAATCAAGGCAAAAAGCCAAGAGATCTGCCAGTGGCTGGAGGGCTCCTGCCAAGGGGGAAGCTGCACCCACCAGACCCCAAAACCCACCTCACTCGAACAAAAAGCCTTCCTAGGTGCTTTCCTGGCCAAGCAGCTCTGACCTGGACTGAGCATCTTCCTCTTAATCCCTGAAACAGCTCCTGAGCTCTGGCCACCAGAGATGAGCCTGAGTAACTGCAGCCGGGGGAAGGTGGGGTGAGCCCCTCTGGATCAGGGGGTGAACCCCTCGGGGGGATGAACCCCTCTGGATACAGGGGGGGATGAACCCCTCTGGATCAGGGGGTGAACCCCTCTGGGGGATGAACCCCTCTGGATACAGGGGGGGATGAACCCCTCTGGGGGGGATGAATCCCTCTGGATGCAGTGGCAATGAACCCCTCTGGATACAGGGGGACGGTGAACCCCTCGGGGGGATGAACCCCTCTGGATCAGGGGGTGAGCCCCTCTGGGGGGATGAACCCCTCTGGATCAGGGGGTGAACCCCTCTGGATGCAGGGGGGATAAACCCCTCTGGATCAGGGGGGATGAACCCCTCTGGGGGGATGAACCCCTCTGGATCAGTGGGGGATTAACCCCTCAGGGGGATGAACCCCTCTGGATGCAGGGGGGATAAACCCCTCTGGATCAGGGGGGATGAACCCCTCTGGATGCAGATGGGGGATGAACCCCTCTGGATGCAGGGGGGATGAACCCCTCTGGATCAGGGGGGATGAATCCCTCAGGGGGAATGAACCCCTCTGGATCAGGGGGGATGAATCCCTCTGGGGGGATGAACCCCTCTGGATGCAGTGGGGATGAACCCCTCTGGATACAGGGGGGATGAATCCCTCAGGGGGATGAACCCCTCTGGATCAGTGGGGGATGAATCCCTCAGGGGGATGAACCCCTCTGGATGCAGGGGGGGATTAACCCTTCTGGATCAGGGGGGATGAACCCCTCTGGGAGGATGAACCCCTCTGGATGCAGGGGGGATGAACCCCTCTAGATCAGTGGGGGATGAATCCCTCAGGGGGATGAACCCCTCTGGATGCAGGGGGGATGAACCCCTCTGGATACAGGGGGGATGAACCCCTTGGGGGGAATGAACCCCTCTAGATCAGTGGGGAATAAATCCCTCGGGGGGATGAACCCCTCTGGGGGGGATGAACCCCTCGGGGAGATGAACCCCTCTGGTGGGGTGAGCCCCTCTGGCTGCAGTGGCTCTCAAAGAGGGGCCTGGGTGGCCCTGCTGGGGCTGAGCTTGTGGGACCGAGCTCCACCACCCCAGCTGTCAAATCCATCTGGTCCCAAAACGCAGCTCCGCTGTTTTCACTTGCCCTGCTCCACCTCCGCTCAGCCGGGCTCCAGTGGGGCTCCCAGCCCGGCCCCCACCTCAGCTAAGGCACGACTTGGCTGGTTAAGAAAAAGGGCAAGAGGTGCCTGGGATGGGGAATGTGGGGAATACAGTACATAGAGCACGGGGTGCAGGCGGGCAGGGGGCTGGGGAGGGGGCAATGGCCACAGAGAGACGTGGGCATCGCCCGCGAGCTGCCAGGAGCCCCCGCGCCAGCACCGCCAGGAATCACAACTCAAAAAAGGGAAAAAAAAGGGGAATTTTGGCTTCAGATCCCAAGAAAAAGGGTTGTAAAGGCACTGTGCTCCGCTTGAGACAGGACAGCAGCCGCTGTGGCACGCAGCTCCAGTGGGTATGGCTGCACTTCTCCCTGTCCTATGTAAAAAGCTTTGGCAAAAAAGGTACAATCGAAGGAGAATTTCAACTACAAACTCCTCCTGCATGGCTGCTGTGTAAACACAGTTCTTTGCTGTCTTTGGCTGAAGTTCTAAAAAATATTTGAAGCTGAAAAGCTATTTTTTGGTTTGGTTTTTTTATATAGAAATAGATTTTTTCTTTACAAAAAAAAATCAAAGCATCTTTTAGCACTTTTAATATATATATATATAAAATTCCTGCTATAGAAAACCAAAAAAAAAAAAAAACAACCTTGGTTTTTGATATCTTGGTTTTTTAAGGAAAAAAAATTCTGTTGCTTTGGGAAAAAAAAAAAAACAAACCTAGCTGGAGACGGGCAGGAACCACAGGAATGCGCCATGGAATTACATGATGCTGCAGTTCTGCACAGCCTGAGCCTGGGAGGGAGAAAGAAAAAAAAGAGAGTTAAGAAGACCCCAGTGCCACCATCCATTTGCTCTGACTGCAAAGTGTCCAGTGGGATCCTTTGGATGCCCACAGCCTCTCCTCCACGCTGGCCCTCGGGGGGTGATAAATAAATCCTCCCAAGCTGGAATGTTCACAGCTCCAAAATTTGAGAATTAGTGGCAGTTAATATATGAGAATTATAATATTGACCAAGAGCATCAATATGGAATATATTGTGTATTAATCTAACATATAAAGTGCTGAAATATTCACATTGCCAGCATGAACACCTAACAGCAGTGCAATGAGTAATGTGGAGGATGGGGAATGTAAGATGGAACGAGGTGGGAATCTGCTACGACCACATCCCTCTCAGAACCCCCCATCCCTTACAAAGAGCCCAAAGAGGAAGAGGAAGAGCAGGGAGAAGGTGAGCTGTGAGGGCACAGGAGCCCTGCAGCACTGCGGGGAGAGGGCAGTGCCACCCAGCAGCACGGGGCCAGCTGGCAGAGCAGTGCCAGGGAGTGGACAGTGGCCCGGGAGTGGCACTGACCTGCCTGCGGGGGCTGGAGCTCCCCAGGAGGTAGTTCCTGGACACCAGGCTGTCCCCGAGGCCGATGCCGGAGTCGCCCATGCTGCGGTAGCTGCGGGTGACGGTCACGCTGGAGGTGGACGAGCCCGAGGACATGGTGTTGATGCCGGCGTTCTGGGAGCCCGACTTGTCAGCTGGCTGGCCACACGTGCCGCAGACCACGGTGCGGGAGCGCAGGTTGTACTCGCCAGGGTCCCCAGAGCCACTGCAGCCCTAGATGTGGTGGGGACACACAAAACGGCCTCAAGGCCCTGCTCTGAGGATGGTGGCAGCACCCAGGGGAGCTCTTGAAGAGAGCCTCTCACCTGTCCATGTGGTTTAAAAATAATAAAATAGAGCCCTTGTTAATGTGTTTCTAACCCTGAGTGGCTGGGGCCAGCACGCTGCCAGTGGGTGACCTGCCCTGCTGCCCTGAGCCTGCACCCTGAGCTCTGGGCACACGGGAGACACCTGAACTGTGCTCCTGAAAACATCCTCTGCCTCGCCACCTCGTGAGCTGGCAGCTCTCCCGCGGGAAGTTTGCTCTTGGAAAGGATTCAGCCTCCAGAGGAATGGGCAGTGGTGGCTGCAGGAGCGTGGCTCCTCTCTCCAGGGATAATCAATACAGAGGAGAATCACAGAGTCATGGAATGGTTTGGGTTGGAACGGACTTGAAAGCTCATCTCATTCCAGCCTCCTGCCGTGGGCAGGACATCTTCCACTAAATCAGGTTGCTCTAAGCCCTGTCCAGCCTGGCCTTGAACACTTCCAGGACTGGGACAGCCACAGCTTTCCTGGGTAACCTGTGCCAGGGCCTCACCTCCCTCACGGGGAACAATTTCCTCCCAGTATTCCATTTAACACTGCCCTCTAACTGCCAGGGGGAAGCCATTCTCCTGTGTCCTCCAGGCGTTTGTCCAAAGTCCCTCTCCAGCTGTCTTGGAGCCCCTTCAGGCCCTGGAAGGAGTTCTAAGGTCGTCCTGAAGTCTTCTTTTCTCCAGGCTGTCCCCAGCTCCTCCAGCCTGCCTCCAGAGCAAAGAGTCCAGCCCTCAGAGCACCTTCATGGCTATTTCTGGACTTGCTCCAGCAATTCCTTGTCCTTCTTGTGCTCAGGGCCTAAGAACTGAACCCTGCACTGCAGGTGGGTCTCACAAGGGCAGAATAGAGAAGGACAATCCACCAGCTCAACGTGCTGATATCAATCTCAGCACAGCTCTTCAGATCCAGGGACCTCAAAGGGAAGTGGGTGATGGATGCTCCTGCAGAGCTCTGGAAGTGACATCCTGCAGATCTTTCACCCTCACTGAGGCACGGCTCGGCCACGGTGGCACCTCTCTGCAGGTGATTCCTGCGGGCACCTGGTGTGCAGGACACACACACCCTGCAGCCAGGGATGTTTCCCTGGGAGAAGAGGCTGCAGCTCTGCTGCTGCCATGCTGCCTGCTCTCTGCCCCCTGCCTGCTGCCCCTCCTGGTGCATGTTTCAGCTCCGTGTGGGGAAAGATGGGCTGAGAGGAAGGACAGAGCCACCTCTGGATTTGTTCCAGCACCCTCATGAAGCAGAGAGGACAGAGCAGCTGCTGACAAGAAGTGTCGTCCATCAACTTCCCACCATCCTATCCTCCAAGCAACGCTCAGCCTCCCTCTGACTCTTCTGGCCCTTTTCATGGCACATCAAGGTTCTTTAGGGTTGGAGACAACTTCCAGTAAGGTCTTCAGAGTTTTTTAGTGAGCATCTTCAGAGTTTTTAGGAGCAATCCCCTCCAGATGCCAGAGGTCTGTTGGTTTCTCTGATGCAGATGTTTCCACAGCAGCCTCCCCACTGCCTTCTCCTGATCCTGTCTGATGCTGAGCTCCCTCCCGCCCTGCCTGAAGCTGCAGCCCCTGGGACCCCTCAGAACCACAGCAGCATCCCCAGCACCCTACTCACATGGTGGTGGCGGTGGTGGATGCTCATTTCATCATCATCCTCATCCTCGTCATCGTTGATGATCACAGTGCGCACCAGTTTCCTCATGGCCACCTCCTGCAGGGGACAGGGGGTCAGTTTGGGTGGGTTCAGTGCCTGCCACCCCCATCCCCGTGCCAGAGCTGCCAGGGGCTCTCACCTCCCCGTTGGAGTTGATGAGGGCGGTGCGCAGGCTGTCCCCGGAGCCCCAGCTGCTCTGGGCTTTCCACACCAAATTACTGGGGGGGCTGTGGGTTGCTCCAGCTCCTGAGGCCCAGATCTAGGGAGAAAAGCAGGAGGAAAATGACTTCTCTGCTCTGCAGACTCCACAGCCGGGGGATCTGTCACCACGCAGAGCGACACACCGACCACTCCGTGTAAGTGGCCTGGCAGGGTTTGGAGTCTTGCCTGGATCCTCCACCAGGCAGGGACTCACCGTGACCACCTGGCCAGCCTTCAGGGTGAACTTTGGGGGGAAGCGGTAGGTCAGGGGGGGATCGTCCCCATTTTGCCTCTTGATCTGCCAGTTCCCCATGGCCTGGTCCTGTGAGAGAGAGCAGCGACCCTCAGAACCTGGTTCCTCTCCAACTCGTCCCGTTCACCTCCTGCCCGTAGGGTGAAGCAGGGCTGAACCTCACCCCAGGGACACCGGGGATCTCCCTGAAGGCAAACTCACCTCGTTGGACTTGTTCCTGAGACGGACAAACTTGCCCTCCAAGTCCACCTCCTCCACGCCAACACGGCCGCTGGTCCGGGCGTGGTGGGAGAAGCTGGTCCGGCTCTCACTGTCCTCCAGCTTCCTCTTCTTGGAGGAGCCTGCGGTGGACAGGTGGCTTCGGGATGCACCTTTGTGGGATGAAGGGCTGGGAGACAGCCTCAGCCTGGCAGGGGAGAAGAGCAGATGAAACCAGTGAGGCCCACAAGAGCTGGGACATGTGTGGCGCAGAGCTGGGCACGGCACCCTGCGCTCACCGCTCCTCCTCGCCCTCCAGCAGCTTGCGGTAGGCGTTGATCTCCATATCCAGAGCCAGCTTGATGTCCAGCAGCTCCTGGTACTCGTCCAGCTGCTGCTGCATGCGCGCCCTCATCTCGGCCATCTCCCGCTCCTTGTCGGACAGCAGGCGCCGGTTGGTCTCGCGCTCCCGGGCCAGGATGTCCTCCAGGTCGTGCAGCTTCGCCTCCTTAGCCGCCAGCTGTGGGGAGGTGATGGGTTGGTCTCCCTGAGCCAGGCCTTATAAACTCTTGGAGATCACACCCGAGATAGCTCAGCCACCTCAGATGGCGTAAAATCAGCGGGATGGTTGTTGTGGTGGTGTTTGGACAGAAAAGTTTTAATAGCAAAGCTCTTTACAGAGAAAAAACGAGCCAGGGCAAGAGGCTCTTGCCCCTGGTGAAACACCCCACAAAAGCGATTAGTTCCTTTGTTATCTTATTTTTCTAGTGAATTGCTTAGGTGGGACTTCATTCTGAGTTCTGTGTCTGTTCCTTTTCATGTATTATAACTTAATAATTTTTTTTTTCCCTTTATTCTTAAGCTGGAGCCCGCTTTGCTCTATTTCTAGTCACATCTCACAGCAGCCGCTAGGGAGAATACATTTTCATAAGGGCACTGGCATCGTGCCAGCGTCAAACCATGACAGGCTGGTGATGCCAAAATTGGGAAGGGAAGATCTCAGATCTGTGGATGGAGCTGGAGATCCCAAAATTGGGAAGGGCAGTTCTGGGATCCACAGATTGTGCTGGAGATGCCAAAATTGGAAAGGGCAGTTCTGGGATCCACAGATTGTGCTGGAGATGCCAAAATTGGAAAGGGCAGTTCTGGGATCCGTGGACAGAGCTGGAGAAACCAAAATTGCATTCTGTCCAACTGGCTATCCTTAAGTTTGAGGTGAAGTCTCCAAGGTTCTATGAGGTGTCTTTTTGCCTGATTGAGGAGAGAAACTTCTGGGCTTTTTTCCTTTTTAAGGACACAAAGGATAATTTGGCCACTCCATCAACAGGGAGCACATCCTTACAGGGAGGGAAGGTGAGGGCGGGCCACTCCACCTGGCACCATCCCAGGGCAGACATCCCAAGGAACTTTTTGGTCCCAACTCACCTGCTTCTGCAGCTGGCTGACCTCCGAGGAGAGGTTGTCGATGCGGATGCGGGTCTGCTGCAGCTCCTCGTGGGCAGCACCCACCATGTTGCTGTTCCTCTCAGCTGACTGCTTGGCATTCTCCAGCTGGGGGACAGGACAAAGCCGTCAGCACCTCAGCACCCACGGCCCACCCACGCTCTTTGGGGCTGAGGGGAGAGGAGAGCGGCGCGGGGAAGCTGCTCACCTTCGCCCCGTAGGTTTTCTCCAGTTCCTCCTTGTAAAGCCTGATCTGGGCTTCGTGCTGGCTGCGCAGCTCCTGCAGGGCCTCGGAGAGCTTGCTCTCAAACTCCCGCTGCCGCCCGTTGTCGATCTCCACCAGCCGCGTCTCGTGGCGCCGCTTGGTCTCCCGCAGTTCCTGGGGACAGCAGGGACATCTTCCACTAGGCCACGTTGCTCCAAGCCCCATCAAACCTGGAACACCTCCAGGGATCTTGGAGCAGCCACAGCTTCTTGGGCAACCCGTGCCAGGGCCTCACCACCCTCACAGGGAAGAATTTCTTCCCAATACCCCATCTAACCCTGCCTGCTGGCGGGGGAAAGACATTCCCCCTTGTCCTGTCCCTCCAGACCCTTGTCTGAAATTCCTCTCAAATTCTTCTAGTCCCTCCAAGCACTGAAAGGGACTCTAAGGTCTTGTAAAGCTTCTCATCCACCAGAACCTCCAAGTTCTTCTCCTCAGGGCTGCTCTCAGAAAAGCCTGAGCACAAAGAGTGCCACTCCTGCCCCCAGCCCCGCGGCAGCACGTCGCAGCTCACCTCGCTGTAGATGTTCTTCTGGAACTCCAGCTCCTCCTTCAGGGTCTGCAGCCGGTTCTCGGCGTCCACGCGGCGCAGCATCTCGTCCTGCAGCTGCTTCTTGGCTTCGCCCAGGGCGCTCTCCAGCTGGCAGGGAATGGAGAAGGAACATCACAGCGGGCTCTGGGCACTGCACCCGGCGTGCCTGGGCACCCAGCACCCAACTGCATCTGCCCCACAGCCCCTGGCATGGCAGGGGCCTGGCAGCCCCAGGCAGGGGGGTGAAAAGGGATCCCTGGGTCAGCTGGAGGCACAGCTGCCACTGCTCACCTTGGCCACCTGTCCCCTCAGGTCCCTCACTTCGTTTTCCAGATTCCTCTTCTCACCCAGGGCCGTGGAGAGAGCAGCTTCCTTGGAATTAAGCAAAGCCTCCACATCCTTAAGGCGTGCCTGGGCAGTCAGCAGGTCCCCTTCCTTCTTGGCATTCCTGCAGGGCAAAGGGTGGCACAGGTGAGTGGCACAGCAGGAATAATCACAGTCATCAGGAAATGATGGAGTCGCTTTGGTTCAAAGGGACCTTAAAGCTCATCTAGTTCCACACCCTGCCATGGGCAGGGACATCTTCCACTAGACCAGGCTGCTCCCAGCCCTGTCCAACCTGGCCTGGAACACCTCCAGGGATCCACAGCTTCTCTGGGCACCCTGTGCCAGGGCCTCACCACCCTCACAGGGAAGAATTTCTTCCCAATATCCCATCTAACCCCACCCTCTGGCAGGGGAAAGACATTCCCCCTTGTCCTGTCCCTCCAGACCCTTGTCTGAAATTCCTCTCAAATTCTTCTAGTCCCTCCAAGCACTGAAAGGGACTCTAAGGTCTTGTAAAGCTTCTCAACCACCAGAACCTCCAAGTTCTTCTCCTCAGGGCTGCTCTCAGAAAAGCCTGAGCACGAAGAGTGCCACTCCTGCCCCCCTCTGATCACTCCCAAAAGGGCTGCTCTGCTGTCCCTAGGAACCACCCACCAAGGGGACCAGCACATCCAGCCAGGCTCACACCCATTCCCAGCTGGGATACGGGGAGCAGGAAGGGCTGGGAATGGCTGGCAGGGCAGGAGGAGTCTCAGGGTGCAATCTGCACACCCACAGCACGGCCAGAGAGCAGCCCTGACCAGGCTGGGGCTGCACTGGCACCGTGTGGGGATGCAGGGCAGCACGGGGGGACAGCAGGACGCCGGGGGACAGCAGGACACTGAGCTGCACCACGGCAAGGGACAGTCAGATGTGTCAGCGTGGCTCAGCACGGCTGGATGGTGGAGCAGCAGCTGGGGAGGAGCTGAAACTGCCCCGTGGTTGTGCTGGTGGCCAGGCAGAGGAGTCTGTGGCACCATCCAGGAGCTCCATGCCCCTCCTGGAGCAGCCAGGGAGCATCAGGAGCTGCACTGCTGTGGCTGTGCCTCGCCCTGAGCCCCTCTGGTGCTCGGGGGATGCAGAGCTGTGGTGCCTCAGCCCCCCCAGCCCGACCTCTGCCATCAGCACCCCACCATCCTGCCCCCCTCTCTTTTCCAGCCCTCTGCCAGCAGGTCAGAGCCGCTCCTCGCAGGATCCCTCCACCGTGTGACGGGGAAACCCGATCTGCCTGCGCCACCAAAACACAGCCTGAAGCTATTTTGGTAGGTCCTATAAAAAGAAAAGACCCGACCGCCCCCCCCCCCCCCCAGCAGCCGCCAAGGGCTGGGATGTCACCGCACCAAAAACGGGGTGCGGGGCCGGGGGGGCGGAACGAGGAGGGCTCGGAGCCGAGCAGCGGCAGTGCGGGCATCCCTGGGGCCAGCAGGGCGCACCCGAGCGGGGACACCGCGGTGACAAACCCGGGGAGCGGCTGCGGCACCCGGCCGGTCCCAGAGCAGCATCCCGGGATCCACCGGGAGCGGCGGGACGGCGCTTCCAGACTCGCACATGCGGGATGGGGAAAGCTCCTGGACTGGCCAGCAGCAGATTATCCTGTATTTCTTTTTTGTTCCCCGACCCCAGCCAGCACGGAGAAGTTATTCTGTTGTTTTGGGTTTCAAAAGCCCGGGTTTCAAAATGCCAGGCTACTGTTTTTAAGTGCAAAGCTCCCTTCAAATCCCATGATATTCCATGTTAAAAGAGCAGGAATTCCACTTCAGGACAGTTTAAAAAAAACCCCAATAATTCCTACACGTACAGTAACGAAATTCAAAATCATTTAAAGTGCTGCTGTCAGGAAAAGCAGAGCCCAAGAACCTCTGGGAATCCAGGAGCAGCTCGCAGACTTTTTCTTGGAAGTGAGTGAAGATCTGTCTTCTGCCTTTCTTTCAATTTGTGAAAGCTCCTTTCCCAGCCCAGAACACTCTGTATTGTGGTGTAAAGGGCCCAGTGAAACATGTTGGATTTGTAATGAATTCTAGAATGTATCTGTGGTCGGATTTTCACATTTTAATGTTTGGGGCTCTCAAGGTAAGAGGGTCTCGATGCTATGCACAGAGTATGATTTCATAGACCATAAATTCCATAAAATAGCCTCTTTTATGTCTAAATAGCATTTGAGCAGTCTAGAGAATTTGGAATTTAGCCCACAGCGGAATAACTGACCAAGAAATGCTGCTGGTCCCCCCTTTTTTCCAGGGAACCACAGCCTCAACTGCTGGAGCTGCTGCTGGAGCTCCTTCCTGTTCAACCCACTCCTTTGTGCCAGTGACTCACAGGACAAGAATGCCAACTGGGAGCGGGTCCCAGGCTCCAAGGCTCGCTGAGCTTTCCCATCTGGCCCTGCCTCAGCCCCTGGGCCAGCGTGGCCACCCCAGCCCTGTCCTTCCCGGAGCAGTGCCATGTGGCTTCTCCCCATCCCTGGGGGTTTGCTGCTGCTCTCTGTCCATCCCTGGGGTTGCTGCTGCTCTCTGCTCATTCCTGGGGTTGCTGCTGCTCTCTGTCCATCTCTGGGGGTTTGCTGCTGCTCTCTGCTCATTCCTGGGTTTGCTGCTGCTCTTTTCTCATTCCTGGGGTTGCTGCTGCTCTCTGCTCATTCCTGGGTTTGCTGCTGCTCTTTTCTCATTCCTGGGGTTGCTGCTGCCCTCTGTCCATCCCTGGTGGTTTGCTGCTGCTCCCTGCTCATCTCTGGGGGTTTGCCTCTGCTCTCTGCTCATTCCTGGGGTTGCTGCTGCTCTCTGCTCATCCCCGGGGTTGCTGCTGCTCTCTGCTCATCCCCGGGGTTGCTGCTGCTCTCTGCTCATCCCCGGGGTTGCTGCTGCTCTCTGCTCATCCCCGGGGTTGCTGCTGCTTTCTGTCCATCCCTGGGGTTGCTGCTGCTCTTTGCTCATCCCCGGGGTTGCTGCTGCTCTCTGTCCATCCCTGGGGTTGCTGCTGCTCTCTGCCCTTTCCTGGGTTTAGTTGTTGCTCCCTGCTCATCCCTGGGGGTTTGCTGCTGCTCTTTTCTCATTCCTGGGGTTGCTGCTGCTCCCTGCTCATCCCTGGGGGTTTGCTGCTGCTCTCTGTCCATCCCTGGGGGTTTGCTGCTGCTCTCTGCTCTTTCCTGGGTTTAGTTGTTGCTCCCTGCTCATCCCTGGGGGTTTGCTGCTGCTCTTTGCTTGCCATGTTGGCTCTGGGGGTTTGGGTACAGCTGGAGGACCAGCATGACCTGGATGGTATCACTCTTTTAAGGGACAGCAGCTTCATTGACCAGGGACAAAAAAAATAAAAAACAGAGTGAAAAATGGTGAGGGTTACACTTGTGCCTGCAGCAGATTCGCCCTCTCCAGGGACCAGAAGCATCCAGGGCTCTGGGCACCAGCGCCTGGAAAGCCCCACAGTAAATCCCAGATGACTCAAGGACAAATCCCTTTTGCTTGGAAGCCTCCTGTGCTCAGCCCTGGATTCCAGTGCGAGGAGGAGAGCCAGAAGCTTGGAGCTCTGAGCTTGAGGTGGGAGCAGTTCTGCAGAAGGAGAGGGGTGAGACAAATCCTCTCCTGCCCTCTGTTCTGGGGGTCAGTGCTTGGCAGAATTTGGCTCCCTGGGGCCTCAGCATTTCCCCCAGGTTCCTCCCAGACACACCCAAGTGTCAGGATGAGGCAGCAGCACACGGGTGAGTCCCCTCTGCCCTTGGGGACCCCCAGCCCACCCCTTCACACCAGCCCTGTTGATCCCTGCTCCAGCCCAGCCAAGGTTTGAGTTTTTCCCTTCTCCTGCCCTCAGGTCCTGCTTTTATTCCCGGGAAGCCTCACAGGCTCCAGCTGGCGCTGGGCTAAAAATAAAAACTTCCATGGCAGCTGTGTCACTCCCACTTCCCTGGAGGGGAGGATGAAGACAGACCTTCCTCCTCCTCCCCAGAGGGTTTCACTGGCCTCTCCATGCTGCCTGCTAGAGCCCACAAGATGCCAAATTCTCCACTGAAAAGGGAAGCAGGAATTCTGGAGGGCTGGGTGCCTCCAAATCCCACAGGATTTGATCCCCTGTGCTGCGAGAGCCACGGGTGAAAACAATCCAAGAGGAGAAAAAACAACAGAGGCATCAAATCCTCAAGAAACAAATGTCTCAAGAGAAAAGATGGAGGGAAAAGGGGCCTCAAGACATTTTATTTTTAGCTTTTAAAAGCAGGAAGAAGGAAAAAAAAAAAAAAAAGATTGAAAATTGCAGCTGAGCTGCCAGAAAATTCAAATGTTAATGGAAAGTTGGATCGGCTCTGGCTGCAGACAGACGCGAGGCTGCGAAGTCAGAGAGGGCTCAGGGACGGCCCCACAGAGCAGCATCTGCTACTGCTCCCCCCCTCTCTGCCCCAAAATCCCAGCCAGGAAACCTGGCAGGCCCGGGCTCTCCCTCTGGAAAAGTCAAGACAGGACAGAGTCGTCAGAGCCGGCTGGAACAGCTCCAGGCTGAGCCCACCAGGCTGCTGGAAAGATGCCAACCCTCTCCGAGGTGCCAGAGCCCACTCAGAGCATTTTTAGGAAACACTCTTTGGTTTCCCTCTCCACTGTTAATCCCCACAAGTGTTCCTGAAGCACGGGCAGCACTGGAAGAGGAGCAGTGAGAGGGATGGAGCTGTAGAGGCACAGGCGTTCCCCTCCTTCCCTGCCTCCAAACTGCAGCTGCCCCACCCTGAAAAAGGTGCCAGCTCAGGGAACTTGCTGGCTCCTGCCCCATCCATAAATCCTTACGGAGCTCTGCAAATCCCCCCAGCCTGCAGGTCTCAGTCCCACCTGGCTGCCAGGGGCCACAGCTGCCTGCTGCTGCTATCCCACAAAAGGCTTGGACACATTTCCAGCTTGAGAACCTGGGGCAGGAGTGGCTGTGTGTGCCCCTGGCAGTCTCAGATTGCTGGGAGGACCCAGGAAATGTGCTTTGCTCCACCTTGGGCAGGCTGCTCTCCATGGCACTGCCTCCAGTGCCTGGGATCTGTCCCAGCATCACCACACGTGTCCCAGGGATCACTCCCCCATCCCAGGGATCATCACCCCTCTGCAGGGATTGCTGCCCAGCCCCAGGGGTCGTTTCTCCCTCAAGGATTGCTCCCCCACCCCAGGGACCAGGGCCCCACGGGATGAGGAGAGGCAGAGCTGGAAAAGCCCCGCAGTGGGGCAATGGGAATGTGGCAAAGCAGCTTCTCCCAGCTTCTGACTCATCTGTGCCGCAGCAGCTCTGCCAAATCACCAGGATAAACACGGGCTGGTCTCCTAGCAGGGGAGCTGGAAATAGCCAGCGTGATGTACAGCAAGGACAGTGTCTGCATGGAGCCAGCATCCTGTGGGGCACCAGGGGCAGCTGCCAGCACCAGCCCTGTGCACACGTGCATGGAAACAGCTTCCACACCTGGCATCAGCGGTGCCAAAGACCCTTCCCGGTGCCAGGGTGAGTGCTGGGCCTGCCACACGCTCCTGAAACACCCCTGGCATGCTCAGCCATGGGGCTGAGGGGCTTGTCCAGCCCCACGGGGCACCAGTGGAGCATAAACAGCTCACTGGCATCTCCCAGGAGCTGGGCTTCCCCTCCTGGAATTGGGATCTGGCCTCTCCTTGCACCCTTGAGATGAACCAAAACTACTGCTTTGTTGGGAACCAGGAAAAAGCCTTTAATGGGGAGGCAAACAAAATCCAATCCCCCTGTCTAGGATTCCCCAAATCCAGCATGTTCCCATCCCTCCACAGCTCCCATCACCAGGAACACTGCTGGGAGCTGTGGGTGCACACCTGACCATACTGACACCCCCAGGAATCAGCCACACACACCCCCCTGAAGCTCTGAAGAAGCTTTTCTCCTGCTGGATGCACCAAAGACCTGTCACCCTTCAGCCTCCCTTCCTGCCACAGGAGCAGCACATCTTCAGCAGCACCACAACAGCCACGCGCTGCTTAAGAGCTCCAAGCACATCTCTGACAACAGATAGAGTATGAATTGTTCAGAATGAACAATGCTGCAGCTCAGAGCTGGCTGGGGAGCCCCGGTGTGGCTCCCTCCCTGTCCAGGCTGTCACGCCAAGCTGGTGACTCACCAGAATGGAAATCCCAAGTCACCGACTGACGCCGCTCTTTGGGCTGAGTCCCCCACAGTAACAGGACAGCCCGTGGTTTTGGAGGGTGGGCGGCTTCACCAGAGGGCTTTCAGAGCTGGAAAAGGGGGTTTTGCCCTTTTGCCACGTGGGAATCATCGGGGGAATGGGAAGGACTTGTTTCTCTGCGGCCCACGTTGTGTTTTTGGGGGAGGTTTGTGTCAGGCATAAATCCGTGCCTCTGCACAAAGGGCAGGACTTGTCCTCCATGGACAAGTGTCCTAGCTTGGAGTGTGCATCAAACACCCCAGTTTTGTGCCTGGCTGCCTGGGAGACCCCCTGCCACCTGTGGGATCCCCTGTTACCCACAGAACTCCTTTTCCAGCTGCCTGGCAAAAGCTTTTCCAGGGTGCAGCAAGCCCCAGGAGGCAAAGAGGTTGCAAAGTGCAAGGAGGACAAGCCACTGGAATCCCCAGAGCACAGGGAGCCCAGCAAAACCAGGGCAGGATTTCCCTGTGGGGAATGCCTGCACCAAGCCCTGGCTCACCTGGAATGAGCCTCCAGCCTGGGGTGACATGCAAAGTGCTACCAGTTGAAACTTGATTTAGCAAACCTGGCCCAGCCCCAGAGCTGCTCCTGAAGAGATTGGGAATGACATGGCGCTGGGAAAACCTGGCCAGTGTCCCTGCAGGTCCTGAGGGTTTCCTTGCTTGAAAAAACTGCGTTTTCCACAGGAAAAAAGTCATCAAATATTTGAACAGGCTGCCCAGGGCAGTGGTGGAGCTTCCCCTTCCTGGAGAGATTTAACAGACAGGTAGATGTGGCATTTGGGGACACGGCTTAGTGGTGGCCTTGGCAGGGCTGGGGGAACTCGATGATCCTGGAGCCAACCTAAACTATTCTGTCATTTTACCTCGTTATAAACCTGAACATCTCAACTTCTCAGAACACCAAGATCAAACACTGGCCAACCCCACTCACAGCCCAGGCTCAGCACAACCCAAACCCATCAATTCCAAACATGCCAGCCTGCCTTTTCCTAGCTTCCCATGAAATCTTGAATTGGGTTAGCTAAAACACACTTGATGGCCTGGGATTGAACAATCCTAAATATAGATTAAAGCAATCTTTATCAAGAAAAAGAAACTTGCTAACAAAAGTTTGGAATTGAGCTGGAAAGAGAATTTTTTTAGACACAACTCAAATATGTCAATACACCACCTTCCACACTGCTCAATTCCACCTTCTGAGGGCAAGATTTCAGTAGGAGAGACACGAGAAAAAACCTTTGAGGTCATGGAATATCCTGAGTTGGAAGGGACCCACAAGGATCATCGATTTCTCCTGCACAGGACAGCCTCAAAAATCCCCCCATGTGCTTGAGGGCGTTGTCAGCTTTTTTTTCCCCAATCCAGAATTTGCTAACAGTTCGCAGCGCTGTCTATTGCTGATTAAAGCCAAAGCCTTTGGGAAGAGGAGGGAAGAAGGAAATTCCAAGTCTTCGTGCCACTACTCTGAACACTCACCATTTTAACAAGTCAGGTTTGTACCATTAATATAGTTAAATTACACGTTAAGTAATGACAAATTAACAATTAAGCTTTGGACTGGATGAAATTGAAGGAGTTTTGCCCAGTCTTGATTATCTTACTCCAACGCAGCAAAAGCCAGCTTTTGAATAATTGGGCTAAAACTTAATGGGAAAGTTGTGGGTTTGGTGGTTTTTTTCCACCCAGAACAGCTCTGTTTTGCTGTTTTACTCTTTTTTTGAGTGTTGCCCCTCCAGGGAAGCCCCAGAACATTCCGTTCACTTCAGCACATCCTTCCCTGGATGAAGGAGAAACTCGGAGCCCATAAAGCACCACCTCAAAGGATGAGACAAAGCAGAGATTCCCGGTGTTTCCCTGGGAGATGGGGCACGGTGGGAGCCTTGCAAAGGAAGTTAAAAACAGGGAGCTGAGTCACTGTGTTAGTCATGCCTTGGGGACTGGGGGAAAACAGCCCTAAACTCGTGTTTAGCTAGGAGCTGGCGACACAGCCAGGATGTGCAGCAGGGATGCAGAACCACGGAGGGCAATCCCAGCCCCAGGAGCAAGGAAACATCTGCCACTGTGCAGATGTGGCTGCAACTCCCTTCCCTCTGCTCACACGTGCAGCTCCTGAGCCCAAAGAGGGGTGGGAAGGGATGGGGAGGTCACCCCGATCCACTATGGAAACCAGAGCCCTGTGCAAGGTGGGACAAGGCAGAAAGAGGCAAAACAAGGGATGAGTTCAAGGCCTCCTTTTTCTCTTCAGGAGCAGCAGTAGCTCACCCCGTTTTTTTTCCATAAATTGCAAAGCTTCTGGCCCGCAGCATTTGCTTAAGAAACAAAGCAGGGGATTGTTGGGTGCAGATGCCACGCATACTCCTGGGAACAAAAGGGTTTGCTACGCCGGCTCCAGCAGCAGATAAAGGCAGACAAGGTGTTTACACTGCCACAAGGTCTGTTTGCATGTGGCGGTGGCAGGCTGCACTGTTGAGTCACTGCCGGCACAGGGAGCTCCAGCTGCTGCTGGAGGGGCTGTGGGGATGGATACGGACGGGATTCCAGCAGGAAAATGCAGCTCAGTGCTGGGATGAGCAGCCACCAAGGTGACTGCTTATTTTTTGCTGCGCTGCCACGTGCAGAGCTGCCAGAATTACCCCTGCCAGCCTGAACTGTGCAGGGACAGAACCCAGACCTGCCTGGCACGTGGGCAGGAAATCAGCACTTCCCCAGAGCAAGGGCTGCAGATGTGGCATCCCTAGAAAGCACCATTTAGCCCCAGTTGCTGCACAGAACTGCCTGTGAACAGAAGCACCAGGAGATGCTCCAGCCTCCCCATCACCTCCCCACCACGCACTGAGCACCCAAACCAACCCCAGTTGAAACTTGATTTAGCAAACCTGGCCCTGTCCCAGAGCTGCTCCTGAAGAGATTGGGAATTACATGGCACTGGGAAAACCTGGCCAGTGTCCCTGCAGGTCCTGAGAGTTTCCTTGCTTGAAAAAACTGCATTTTCCACAGGAAAAAAGTCACCAAATATTAGAACAGGCTGCCCAGGGCAGTGGTGGAGCTTCCCCTTCCTGGAGAGATTTGACAGGTAGATGTGGCATTTGGGGACACGGCTTAGTGGTGGCCTTGGCAGGGCTGGGGGAACTCGATGATCCTGGAGCCAACCTAAACTATTCTGTGATTTTATCTCATTATAAACCTGAACACCTCAACTTCTCAGAACACCAAGCACGATGCCCAGGCTGCTCTCCTCAGTGCCCCCCTTCCCCCTAAAGCCCCCGACTCGGAGGCTCAGCTCAGAAAACCCCCCCAGTTTCTCCCAGTGCAGCCTGGTGTGCGCGGGGGGAGCACCCTGGCACCCCGCGGATGCTGCTGGGCTATCTGCCATCGTGCCAGGAAGGAAGGGGCAGAGCGGGGCTGCCAGACCGGGGGGGCCCCCCCAAAGCCCGGAGCCGCGCCCTGCTGCAGCGCCGGGACACGGGCTGAGCCTGACTCATCGCCCTGCTCCCATCCCGGCCCTGCGAGGGAGGGCACACGGCTCTTCGGGGAGGGCACAGGCAGCTGAACACCCCTCGGTGCCCCCGGGCACCGGGGCCAAGCTCCCTCTGGGCTCCCACCCCTTTTGGAGCTCACTTTGCACATCCACAGCATTGGGTGTTTGTTTGGGCTCAGGGTACTTAAAGGGGGTTTCAGGGAGAAACTGTGTCTGTAAGTTGTTAATAAATAACCCCAAGAAACGGAAAGCTTTTAGCTCCAGTCGAGCACTGCAGCCTGGCCAGGATGGTGGCACTGGACTGGACGGCAGGAGGACAGACAGGAGGACGTGTGTGTGTGTGCAAAGCAGCAGCCAGAACAAGTGGCTGGAGGTGGCTTTGGTGCAAGAGGGAGGAGAGACCTCTGCTATCAGAACCTCGCTCCTACAGAGGTGCTTCTGAGCCACTCAGAGCCCCGACACAAAAATTCAACAGCTTCAGGAGAGCCCATGTTTGTTCCTACCCTGGCTCTGCCACCTCTCCACAGGGACACAGCACCAACGCCTGCAAGGTGCAAGCCCATAATTAAAGAAGGTACAGTACAGGCAGGGCAGCACCCACCCTGTGTGCTGGGAACTTTGTCCCTGCTGCTGTTGGCAACTCCTAGCTCTCCTAACCATGGAAGGAAGAAATAGAGCGTTGGCTGCAGCTTGGGAGACACCCCAAGCCAAGGGCACCTTCACTGGGAAAAGGTAATTGGTTTATGACAGAGAATGTGAAATGTTGACTCAGCCTCGCCAGGAACAGAGGTGTCCCAACCCCAGCTGGGTTTTGTGGTATCTCTGTGGGCTGAGTTCAATGCACCTCATTAACCAACTTCCACACCCTTCGGCTTTCCCCAGCACCCACAGCTCTGGATATCACACCACGGCTCATCCTTCACATACAGGAACAAGGAAAAATGTGGGGATTTTATTATACTCTTATCAAGGTTGTGGAGTGAAGATTCTGGGCAAAGCAGCATGGCTTTAAAGTGAGAAGGCAGATTTAGGTGAGGTATTGGGAAGAAACTCTTCCCTGCGAGGGTGGTGAGGCCCTGGCACTGCTCAGAGAAGCTCTGGCTGCCCCATCCCTGGAAGGATTGGGTTCTCCTGGGCAGCTGAGAGTCTGGCTGTCACACAGATGTCTCTGCAGCTGCCACTGCGCCAGGCAGGGCTGGGGGACCCTGCCAGCCCCCACAGTTGTTCAGCTCCACACTGGGGACATTGAACCCTGGCAGGGAGGGGAAGGGAGCAGAGGCAGGTGGGCACCCAGCCCTGGTGGCAGCTGTCAGCACAGACAGGTTTGACATGGCACCGGCCTCAGCTGTTTGGGAACGTGCTGAGCTGGTCACAAAGGAACAGGCTCAGCAAACAGCCTCACAGAGAGCAGGATGGTGAAACAGGTAACGCAGCCAGTGGCAGGACAGTGGGAGGTGATTCCCAGCTCACCCTGAACCCACTGGGCTGACACTTCCTGGGGAATCCTCCACGACAGCTCTAATTTTGGCCAGGACCAGAGGGAGAACTCTGGTGACTTCCTCCTTTCCTGGCTGCCAGCAGCACAAAAGGAAACTACCCCTCCCAAAGGCCATGAATTCAGCAGAATAAGGAGCTGGCAGCCGCCCCACATGTCCCACCCTGGCTGTGTCACCTTCTCTGTCTGCATCCCTGAGCACCACTCAGGGGAACTCCCTGTTCTCTGGGCTCCAGAGTTTCAGTGTTGATGGGACTCAGGCAAGTGAAGTGACACGTGCAAGGCTGGAAAACACTTGTGGCAGCATGTGGGACCGGGCAGGCTGGGAGGGGCTGTCAGGGATGGATCCCTTCCCACACCAAACTCAGCCCCGACTCTCTTGGCAATCGCTTCTCTTTAACCCCCAGCTCCAAAGATAAGCTCCTTCATTTTCCAGGATTTTCTAGGTCCTTCATTCCATCCTAAATATATATGAGGCAGCAGGATTTCCTCAGACTCCCCCTCAATCCTGGGAAAAGCGAGGGGACGAGCTGTGGCTGGAAAACACTGGCAAACGCAGAGATGGGAGCGAGGTCACAAACCAAAAGTGCTGGAGCACGTTTCTCCGCCACAATTTTTCTTGGAAAAAGAGGGGCTGGATGTTTGCACGGGCAAGAATTCCTCTCCACTGGGAACAGCTAATGAAAACCTTCGCCTGGAAGAAACGTTTTGCCACGGAGCCCTCCAGCCCTGCAGCGTGCCAGGAGGGCTGGAACGCCCGGCCATCCTGAGCTGCTGGCTGCAGATGTCAGGGCACAGCCAGTGTGTCCACAGGGCTGGAGATTCAGGGTGGCTGGCGTGTTTAAGAGGGTCCCAGAGGGCCACGGAGGTCTGGATCAGCCCAGCTCTGTGTTGATGACTCCCCCCAAAGTATCCCCAGCTGCACAAGCTGCTCTTTGTTTGCTCCAAAAGGGCAAAGCCTCCTCCCAGCCAAAGCATTCCCTCCCTGGCAGGGATTCCATGAGGCAGACGGGGGAGAAACCCAGGAGCCTGAGGTTTCACCCCACGCAAAATGTTCCAGCACAAGCACCCAGGCTTGCTGAAGGAAGTGCATGCCCCCTCCCCCTCACAGCACCGAGCTTTAATTCTTTTTCCTCCCTTTTTTTCAACTAAACAGGTTTCATTTACCTGCTCCTGCCTGGAGGGTCACAAAGCACGGGGCAAAACCCCCTCGGGCTGGGGAAGGCTTGGGGAGTTCACCTCCTGGCACACCCTTGCTCTGCCCCTGGATGAGCTCCCCCCTCCACAACAAGGTTTGGGAAAAAGGAGATTTGTCCTCATTAGGGCCAGGGATGAGATCTGGGCCCCGGGAGGAAGAGGCGCTGCCCAGGCACGGCCTTAATCAGGTTAGGGGCTGCAATTCAGGAAGGCATTGCTCATCAGCGTGCTGCTAACGAGGGCTGGTTCCTGCCTGGAGAGGGCAGCTGGTCACTGGTGGCCACCACATGGCCACTCCTCGCCCATGGGGTGGGCACTGAATTCCTCAGGGGTCTCTCGTGGGACTGAAGGTGCCAAGGGCTGCGTTCTACACCCCTGCATGCCCAGGCTGGGATGGGATTAACTCCCACGGAGCAAGGCAAGGGCTGTGGCTCTGTTCACCCTGTGAGTCAGAAGCAGCTTAAAGAGAGGGGGCAACGGGCAGGACCCAGCACAGAGCACCCTCCAACCCCCAGTGCCATGCTGCAATCCAGGTGTGCTCCAAGGAGGGGACAGAAGCTTGAGGACAGCAGGGACAGGGGCATTTCAGCCTAGTCCCATCTCTGCCCGTGGCCTGGGAGGGGACGATGCCGGTGTTGCCAGCACCCCTGAGTCACCAGCCACCCTCCCCACACCCTGTGCCTCGCCTGAAGCGTGACTGCAGCACAGCCAGAGGCTATGCAGAGCTGGGGACACATGTGGCACCAGGACAGGCAGGACTGCCCCATGTCCTGGGGCACAACCAGCACCAGGTCCCCGTGCCAAGAGCCAGGTTTTTTTTGGGAAACCCCTGCTGGATCACCTCTGGCAGCAGCCAAGCAGGCAGTGGGAAGATCCCGCTGGAAACTTTGCCAAGAGAAGAGCAGTCGGCCAGGAGCAGAGGGGTGGCAGGAGGCAGAGGGCAGGCAGCCCAGCTCTTCTCCGACCCTCCTCCACCCGTGCAGCTCTTGCACTGCTACTGGTTAGACTGGTCTCCTGTTTGCACAGCTCGTTCCCCTCCAGCCAGCAGCTCCTTCCCCACCCCAGACAGAGCACCCAGCCCCCGGGGCCGTGTCACATCATGCCCTGGCATCCCGGCCCCCCACCCTCCCTCTGTGCTGCCGAGACAACCCCCGCATGAGGCAGCGGCGATGCTGTGGGTGCTGATAACACCGCCCCGGGCGCCTGCCCTGCCGGAGATACCCGGCGCTTCTCCGGGGCTGACGGGCACAGCGAGGGCTGCAGAGAGCTGCCAGTCACTTATTAGCCGAAGTTTCACCGTGTCAAGGACAGTGAAATGGCCCCGGTGCCGACCCAAGGGCTCAGGGTGGGCAGGGAGAGCCGGCAGAGCGGGCATATCCCTACCCAAGGGGGTGGCAGAGAGCAGAGCAGGGTCAGAACGGGGTCCCCCTGATCCATGCAACAGCTCTGACCCCTCCGCAGGTTCGGGCTCGTGGCTGCCCCATTCCCTCATGCCCCAAAAATTCGGGACAGCCCAGCCAAAGCGATCCCGAGGAGCAGCACCGCAGCTCTCTGAGCAGCCCCGGCACACCGAGCGGGTGCCCGGGGACACGAGATGAGCTGCAGCCTCCTTGCAGGGTTTTTGGGGCTGGAGAGCAGCCCTCATACCGCGCCCTGTGAAGAAGGGACAAGCCAGAGGCAGGAATGAACAGCAGCGGCTTCCCCCGCACCTCTTCCATCTCACCGTGACTCAGAGATGACTCAACCCAGAACCAGCCCCGGCCCCCGGAGCCCGCGCCCCTGCTGCTCCCCCAAACGCACCGAAACCCATCTCTGGAGCACAGGCTGCTCTCCGGGAACCCCCGCCAGTCACAGCGCTCTTTCGGGGGATTTGTCAGCGCTCGGGAACAAGCAGAGCAGTTCCCGGAGCAGGGAAAAATTCCACATCCGTTTTCCACAGGGCTCCGCAGCGCTGCCCGCTCCCAGCTCCCCTTTAGTCACGGCTGCGGGCCGGGCATTTTTTTCCAGCCCTCGAAAGATCGTGGCCAAGATAGTTCTGGGTTTGCATAAGGCAGAAAAAAAGGCTTTTAGACAGCTCAGCTCCTTCTCTCAGCAGCACCCGGATCCTTGGGATCCGGGAGCAGGCATCTGGCGAGCCTGATCCGAGGACGAAGCAGCAGCGGCGCACGGGAAACAGAAAGCTAAATATAACCTCAGCCAGCTTTCGGATACGGCTCTAACAGTCCCTCCCAGGTAGAATATTTATGGCATCTGCTAAGGAAGTTAATTTTAGCCTCATTTGGTACACGCTCAAAACGAGGCGTCCAGAATAAGAGGCAAAAGATCAAATGGAGCGAGAAGGGGCAGTCCCGCCACTGCCCAGCCCGAGCGCGGCTGCCAGCCAAGGCTGATGACGGAAAGGGATCCGCTCGCTCCTTCCCCGGAGCGGCATTCGGGGAGCTGAGCGCCACGGGGACGCGTCCCGAGGCTGGCAGAGCCCGGGGGAAGCCCAGCGCCAGCCCCTGCTTGGCCAGCAGTGACATTAGCCAGGGAGCCCCGTGTCCTCAGGGGACCTGTGCCGGTGACAGCTCCGAGCAGGGCAGAGGCACCCAGGGGCACCAGGGGGGCATTTCTGACGGCAGGGAGGGAAAGATGGGTGGAAATTCGTGCCTCAACGAGAGCACAGTGCCCGGTGACAGCTGGAGGGAGGGGGACACGAGCCATGCCCGCACACTGCTTCCCCCAAAACCCCGCAGAGTGGGAGCGGCTTGGCACAGGGAGGGTTAAGGCCAAACAAAACCTGGAGCAGGTTCTTTAAGCGGTGCCAAAGACAGCAAAGGAAAATAGGACGAGCAGGCGAAATCTGTAGGCAGGACAGAGCCAGCTGGCTGGCACGGCTTCCCGGGCTGTGCCGGAGCGTGTTTAGGAATAGCTCCAGCATGACGAAGGCACAGGGGCCGCCAGCCCGGCGCTTGCAGCCCGCATAACACCGGCCCTGCCGGGGGCCCAGGGCATGTCTGCTCAGCCCCTGCCCCAAATGTCCCCAGCTCCGCTCCCAAATCCCCGCTCCAAGGGCATCCCGGCCAAAGATGGCGCTTGGAATGAGAGCAGGAATGACGAGAGAGCTTCTCTCCTCTTTTGGTCCCTGCCACAGACACTCCAGCCTCGGCCAGGCCGGGGATTTTTTTTTTTTTTCCCCTCTCTCTCCCTGCCTCCTCCAGGTCACTCCTTCCTCCCTCCCGGCTCCCTGCCAAGCATGACGACAGCACCCGTCCCGCTGCAGTCCCCGCCGTCCCCAGGGCACTCACCGGGCTTTCAGCTCCTTGTGCTCCTCCCGCACTTTGCTGAGCTCCAGCTGCAGCCGAGCCCTCTCCTTGGCCACCGAATCCAAGGTCTTGCGGGCATCCGCCAGCTCCGACTCGTAGGCAGCCTTGATGCCCGAGACCTCGCGGCTCACCACCTCCTCGGACTCGGTGATGCGGAGCCGCAGCCCGGCGTTCTCCAGCTCCAGCGAGCGCACCTTGTCGATGTACACGGCCAGGCGGTCATTGAGCTCCTGCAGGTCCTCCTTCTCCTGCAGCCGGGTGATGCGTGTGGGGGACAGGGGGGTCCCCGAAGCCCCGCTGCGGGTGCTCCTCTTCTGCGAAGGCGTCGCCATGGGGTCCGGCGTCGAGGCGAAGGGCACGGCTCAGGTCACGGCGCGATGTCCCACGCCACCCGCCCAGCTGTCGCGGCAGCTCCCGGGGCCTCAGTGACTTGCTTATATCCCAGCTGGGCTGTTCACTGGGAGGAGGAGCTGAGAGGAGGCGGCGGGTGGAGTTTATCCAAAACCTGGGTGGAGACAACTCGCATCAGTCCCAGCCCTTCCTTAGGAAAGGCTGGGAAAATATCCCGGGGTGAAGGGGCCTCGGGAGGGCGTCTCTGGGGTCGCAGGCCGGGGAAACCCCCTTCCACACGCTTTTCTAGGGCTGCATTGCAGACTGGGGGGACTTGGCACCTTGAGGGGGGCTGCAGTGAGGAGGAGCAGCCAGGCACCCCAGGACTCCTGGGCTGAGCACCTCCAGGACACAGGACAGGGCAGGCAGCATCTCAGCAGCTGATCCCAGGGTGTGGGGGTCCTGGCAGGATCCTGGGGTCCCTGAAACTCTGGGGTCCAGGGACCCAAATACAGTCCCGAAACACCCGGGTCTGGGTTCCCCTGAATCCTGAGGCGTCCCACACAAAGAGATCTGGGGCACCAAAGAATGCCCCCACCCACCTACCCACTTCCCTGCACTGCTTTTGCCCAGTTCTCCCAGCACTGCTATTCCCCATTTCCCAGCTCTCCTCTGTGCCAGTTTGTGGCTCCCCAAATTCTGAGCACCAGCTGTGTCCCCACCCCAACTCCCTGTTCCCTGTTCTCCTGCCTCCCAGCCCTCTCCAGTTCCATTCAACCCTTCCAGCATGTCCAGCTCCCAGCACGGGTGGCTCCCAGTAGGTGCGGGATGCTCTGTCTCCCTCGAAGCTCTGCCGAGACTCGGGCACCTCGTGATTTCCAGATCTGCCAAATGCTTCCCGGCACTCCCAGTGCCACCAGAGAGAGGATGTCCCTTCCTCGGACTTCATCCCCCTCCCTGCGTTGTGCTGTGGAGCCAAACCCTCCCGTGTGTGAGAAACGGGAATGGAAAAACAACCCTTTGACACCCTAGAAATGAGGGGTGGGTGAGGATCCTGGCGGGATCCAGCTTCCTCCCGCTTGGAAAGCTGCGGCAAGGAAAGAAGGAAAGCAGCTGCACCTTGAAGCTGGCGACGCCGGAGCACCCCAAAGCACAACGTCCCCCAGCCATTGCTGCGAGCAGAGGGGTCCAAGGTCAAGGGCACAGCCGAGCCGAGCCGCCCCCGGAGCCGCCCGGCTCCTCCTGCAATCCCAGCTCAGTTTGCTTCTGCGCTCGGGGAGGGCAGCAGAGCCCCAGGCGGGCCGGGGATGACTCACACAGCAACGGAGCAACACACGCAAACACGCGGGGCACACACGGGACACACGCGTGTGCGCTGCCCGGCAATGATTAACCCGCTGGCAGCCGCGGGGTGGGGAAAGGCAACGAGCCAGGGGTCAAACTTTGAAAAAGCAACAGTTCCACGCCGGGAAATCTGTCCCAGCGCCACGTCAAAGACGGGAGGGGAAAGGGGAGAAAAGAGGGGGGGGTCAGCTGGGCAGAGCCCTCCTGGCACTGCCAAGGGGGTGGTCGGGATCCCCGCTCCTTGCCCCCCTGTCTTGCGACATCCCCTTCCCCACCCTGGCTCCTCTCTGCCTGGGGAAGCCCCCCGAGCGCTGCAGGGATTTCTGTCCCCCCTGCCTCTCCAGGGGGGTCTGCGCTCCTCCACCCCACCCCTTAGCTCAGTGCCACACAAATCCCCCCCTTTCCTGCCTCCTTGCCTGTCCCGGGCTGCTTTTCCTTCCCCACACCTTTCCTTCCCCCTGATGGGCGGGGGGGACACCGCAGCGCTGGGGACACCCGTGCGTGTCACACACCGCGGCAGGCGACAGCAGGAGGGCAGGATGGCAGCAGGGATGGCCGCAGGGATGGCAGCAGCGATGGCAGCAGGCACGGTGCCCGTGCCCCGAGGGCCGGAGGGCGGGCCCGGAGCGCTCGGAGGCTGCCGGGACGCGCGGCTCGCCCGCCCGCCCTGCGGCTCCGCGATGTTTTCTTTCAAAAAACTTTCTTTCTCTCTTCCCTCCCTGGGTGGGAGGGAGAGCCAAAGGCCGCGGAGGGGAAGCCAAAGGCCGTTTGGTGCTCCCTCAGCAGGAGGTGCCCGCCTGTCCTGGGCATCCGCGGGGGCACAGACCTTGGAGCGTTTCCAGGGTCACCAGCGGCGGGGCCGAAGCTGGCTTGGCTCAGTGTGGGAAACGGCATCCAGGCTAAAGGCGGGAAGGGACCAGCTTGGGCAACAGCTGGAAATCACAGCTAAGGGTCACTGGCACAGCCTGTGGCTGATCTGGCACTCCTGGCACCCCATGCTCCTCCCCAAAACTCCTGCCCCAGCTCAGTATCCCACCCTTCACTGCCCAAGAGACCAAACCCGAGGGGTCCCTCGGGCTGGGCATCGAGGGGGGACCTGGGGGAGCTCCAGAGCTGTTGGCAGCCCGGAGTGAAAAGCCCCCAGGGAGGGTCAGCTTCAGCTCCTTTGCAGCAGCTGCTCCACACGCAGCTCCCCCGGGATGGGGGGGACAGTGCTGTCCCCACACTGCTGCTCTGCAAACCTCCTTCTCCTGCACGTGGAGATGCTGCTGCCCTTCCCCAGCGACCCCCAGGGGCAGGGGCATCCCAATTCCACACGGGGACAGGGAGCTAGCACAGCCCTGAGCTGCTCACTGCCTCCGGCAGAGTGCTTGGCACCCGAGCAAGGCAGGAGGGCTTAACTCAAAGCAGATGAGCCAGGAGGACTGGCTGTGCTCCACGGCTCTGGCACGGCCCTCAGCACAGGATTTCTCCAGGATCCACTGGCGTGGGTTCCCCAGGATCCACTGGTGTGGATTTCTCCAGGTTCTGGGGGTGCTGGGGGAATTTGGGGTGCAGAACGCTGAGCAGAGTAATGGACTGAGGGACAAGGCGTGGATGGGAGGCTGGGGCTGGAGGAGAGGCCCTCAGCAGAGGCTGCATCTGACTCACATGACTCAGAAGGCAGAAAGGAGCCGCAGCCCTGGAATTTCAACGCACTTCCTGCTCCTCAGCCTCCAAAACCAGCCCAGCTTTGGGGCCTGTCATGGATACAATTTTGTGATACAAACAACGCCAGGGCAGAGATGAAGCCGAGTTTGGGAGCGACAAGAGGAGCTGCAGCTCCAGGGACCCCCCTGAGCCACGGGGTCAGGCAGGGTCCCTGGGGGCTGCTTTGCTGGTGGCTTTTCAGGTCTTTTAGGATCTTTGCAAGGAGCCTGGGGTTCACTTTTTAGACTGCAGAGCTTTTGGCACCTGCTTTTGCAGGGTTGAGCCACCCCTGTCTCCCAGAACCTCCCAAGTTCTTCCAACGTGTTCCCCTCAATCCTGCTCCCAGCACAGGGCCATTTCTCCTTTCCCAGGCATTCACACCCCATCTCCAAGTGGGGCTTTTCCCCTTTAAACCCATTCTTCTGGCCAAGGGCCCATCCTTAGCCCTACACCCCCATCTGCCTCACTACCAGGAGGAGAAGATCCCAGCCTCAACATTTTTTCCCATCTGATCCCAGAAGCTGGAACATTTCTGGGTTGGATGCAGGCAGCAATCCTGGTCCCTTAGAGCCCTGGCTAGGTGACACACCCCAGAATGAAGAGACAGGTGATGGTACACGCAGGAATGGGACATGGGGAAGGGTGAATGGCTTTAAACTGAAAAAAGAGAAGGTTTACAGGAGATGTTGGGAAGAAATTCTTCCCCGTGGTGAGGCATCAGCACGGGTTACCCAGAGCAGCTGTGGCTGCCCCATCCCTGGAGGTGTCCAAGGCCAGGTTGGACGGGGCTTGGAGCAACCTGGGTTAATGGGAGGTGTCCCTGCCCATGGCAGGGGGTGAAATGAGAAGAGCTTTAAGTTCCCTTTAAATCCAAACGAGCCTGTGGTTCCATGATCTCCCCATCCAGCACCCTGACCCATCACATCACGCCGTGCATCACGCTGACCTCGAGACCCAGCTGCAAAGGGCTTCCAGTTCCCCCCACCCAACAATCTGTGCACATAAGGGGGCTGGGGGTGTGTGCATAGAGGAGTTTTAATTAGCTAATAGTCTTTAATAGGGTTTAATTGCCTTGTTATAAAAGGTAATTACAGCAATACATCAATTAGAGCTGTAAAATTAATAGATTTACCAGTTGTATTTATTGAGGAGCTGCGACTGGCAGCGTGGCAGCGCTGGTGGTTCTGCTCTGATGCCCAACAAAGGAAGGAGAGCAGCCACCAAACCTCTCTGGTGTGGGTCCTGCCCCTCCACCCAGGACAATCTGAGAGCCACCAGCACCAGCAAACTGCCCCACGGCCAGAGCAGACGGACAGACAGACAAAATGGGAATATGAGCTCTGTGGGTGCAGGCTCAGGCTCACAGTGTCCCTGCCGTGTCCCTTGGGGACACTGGAACAAGTCACCTCTGGAGATCCTGAGATGGAAACAGCTCTGTCTGCACGTGCTGGGGCAGATGTCTGCCCACAGAAAAGGTTGTAGGGAAGCCCATGTCCCCCCTCATCCCCATGCAGAAAAGCCATCCCCATAACCCAGCGTCTGAACCTCTCTTTAGGAGACAGCAGGCACCCGTGGGTGCAAGGATGGGAGCCCACCCGCCCTGCCAGGCAGAGGGGAGTGTGCTCAGGGCTGTGCAGCTTGCTCCGAGCTCTGCCAGACCCTCCTGCCAAGCGGCAAGTGGTGACCCAATGGAAAATGCATCTCATGGCTTCCCACCAGCCCTCCCAAGGGGAGGGCTTTAAAGGAAAAGCTGTTCTCGTGTGCTGCTTTGTGGCTTCGTTATTCACGGGGCATCAGGGATGAGGTGCTGAGCCCTCCCACCCCCTTTCCAGCCTTGCTGATCCTTCTCTCAAGCAGGATCAGCCTATTTTCCATAAAGTCAGTAGACCACACGAACATCTGCTCAAAATATCCCATTTCACTGAAAGAAGTGGTTCTGAGTATAAGGTCTCAAAGAAGCCAGTTTCCTGCTCCCCACAGCCCCAGTTTCCAAAAAAAACCCCCAGTTTCCCACTCCCCACAGCCCCAGTTTCCTAAACAAACCAGTTTCCCACTCCCCACAGCCCCAATTTCCCAAAAAAACCCAGTTTCCTGCTCCCCACAGCCCCAGTTTCCTAAACAAGCCAGTTTCCCACTCCCCACAGCCCCAGTTTCCTAAACAAACCAGTTTCCTGCTCCCCAGAGCCCCCAGTTTCCCCAAAAAACCCAGTTTCCCACTCCCTACAGCCCCAGTTTCCAAAAAAAACCCAGTTTCCCACTCCCCACAGCCCCAGTTTCCTACTCCCCACAGCCCCAGTTTCCTAAACAAGCCAGTTTCCTGCTCCCCAGAGCCCCCAGTTTCCCCAAAAAACCCAGTTTCCCACTCCCCACAGCCCCAGTTTCCCAAAAACACCCCAGTTTCCTGCTCCCCAGAGCCCCCAGCCCCGCAGGTTTGGGGTCACACTCACGTTCTCATGAGCAGCTTTCCCAAGCAGTGAGCTTGGTGCCTGCAGGAAAAACCAAAAGACAATGGGCTGGCACGAGACCAGGGATGGAGGCTCACACACACGCAGGCACCAGCCCGGGATGTGCCCCATTAAATGCCAGTTTGGAGCAGCCCCCAAACCTGCAGTGACTGGCAGGGCCCTGGCTCAGCCCCATCAATCCTGAAGGGGACTCAAAGGAGTTCAAAAAATCCCTTTGTGCTTTGCCCAGACACCTGGGGCAGATTATGGGACCCTGAGCACAGCTGGAAATTAATTTTGCTTCCCACACTGCAGCAGCAGAGTCAGCTCAGCCTGGGATGGGATGGGATGGGATGGGATGGGATGGGATGGGATGGGATGGGATTGGATCCATGGGATGGATGGGATGGGATTGATGGGATGGGATGGGATGGGATGGGATGGGATGGGATGGGATGGGATGGGATCCATGGGATGGATGGGATGGGATTGATGGAATGGGATCCATGGGATGGGATGGGATTGATGGAATGGGATCCATGGGATGGGATGGGATGGGATCCATGGGATGGGATGGGATGGGATGGGATGGGATGGGATGGGATCCATGGGATGGGATGGGATGGGATGGGATGGGATGGGATGGGATGGGATTGATGGAATGGGATCCATGGGATGGGATGGGACGGGATGGGATGGATGGGATGGGATGGGATGGGATCCATGGGATGGGATGGGATGGGATTGATGGGATGGGATGGGATGGGATGGGATGGGATGGGATGGGATGGGATGGGATGGGATGTCCCTTGGGATTCTCCCAGGTAGGGATGAGCTGGGAACCCCCTGGAGCCCCCGGGCAGTCCCGTGGCACTGCCTCTCCACCCTGTGGCAGGGGATGCCAGGACAGGGATGTGATTTGTGGAGGTTTTGCAGTCTGTGCCAGCTCACCCTGGCACGCAGAGCACCGGAGCCCCAGCAGGGCTGGCAGTGCCACGGGCAGGATGTGGCTCTGTCTCCCTCATCCCAGGCAGCTTTGGAGCTGTGCCCATTCCCTGGGGAGCCTGGGCAGTGCCCAGCACCCTCTGGGGGAAGAACCTTTTCCTGATATCCAGCTTAAACCTCCCTGGCACAGCTCCAGCCCTTCCCTCAGGGAATTCTCTCCCTGTCCCAAGGCTCATGCTCCTTCACCAGCCCAGGGCTCTGATGGACACCAGCCCAGGGCCGTGGGGGTGCTGAGCACCTTTTCCCCCTCTTTACTCTCTGTATTTCCTACAAATTTGCTGTCCATTTTGCATTGGCACGGGGCAAACCCTGCCAGCCCTGCCAGGTGTGCCCACAGCCACTTCCACTCCTTTCCATCCCCAGTGCTCTCTGCAGCAGGGCTGCTTTCTGCTGGTCACTGCTCTTCTCCCTCCTGGCCTGCTCAGTGGGGTGGAGGGCAGCTGGATGTGACTGGTTGGCTTTATCACGTTTAGTGATCTGAAAACCAAATTTAAAAAAAAATTGCACTCAAAATAGTATTAAACCCAAGTGCTGGGAGATCCCCTCAGATTAAAGGAGAAAACGAAACTGGGCTCAGTTGTAGAAGTCAGAGCAGGAGGCTGCACAAAGCTGGAGTCAGAGCACGGTGCAGAGGGGGTGTGGGACTCACCCCCACCCCTGCACAGCCCTGGGGCTGGGAGTAGAAATCTTTCCCCAAAGCAGGGTGAACAAACCCGCCCCACAGAGAAAGCTCTGTGTGTTGGCTCTGAGGAAACACCCGGAGCCCCAAAATGTCCCCAGGGAGGGCCTGAGCTGTGGTTTGCAGGGGGAATCCTGGGCTGGCAGCAGGGGACAAAGCCAGAGCAGCTCCATGGCCAAAACTCACCTGCTCTGCCCCTTGGAGCTGCTCCTGCAGCACGCCCAGGCCAGCGGGAGCAGCAGCAGCTCGAGTTCTCCCAGTTCTCCTCATGGGGTTTGGACGTAAAAGGCAGCAGAGGTGAGCAGATTAACATCAAAGGAAAACCACGATTAAAAAAGAAGTGTTTCATCCCAGTTTGTCCCAGCAGGAGAGGCCCAGTGGCCAAGCAGGCTCCCAGCCCCACCGTGAATCACGCTGCTGACGAAGGCAGCGCCGGGCTGTTTGTTTGCCTGTTGCCAAGGGCCCCGTGGCTGTGGGCTGGGAGCTGGGAGCCCTGTGGTTCAGCCACTCTTTCGGGAGGTTTTGGGATGGGGAAGCCCCGGGGATCCCTGATGTGATTTGAGGGCAGAGCTGAGACCACAGGGTGGGGCTGGACTGGGCAGGATGGAGCTTGTGGTACCAGGAAAGGGGGCTGTGCTGGCTGGAGACCCCAGCTGCTGCAGAGAGCAGAGGGATGGAGGCTCTGGGGGCCAGTGGCAGCAGGAGCAGAGGGTGCTGTGACACTCACCAGCCCCAAGAACCACTGCACAAGGAGGGCTGGAGGACAGATCCCTCTGGGAATGACTCCTGGACAATCAGAAAACACCCTTGGCTCCAACGACAAAGGCAGGGAGCACCAAACTGCCCTCCTGCTCCGTGCTGCAGGTGAGTTTCTCTTTCCACTGCCTCCACTTCTGCCCTTCTGTGTGCAAAGCCTGGCCCCACTCACGGGGTGCTCGGATCTGCCTGGTCTGCAGTGCCCAGCCCAAGTGCTGAAGCATCCCCTCCACCCTCCAGAGAGGCCTGGGCTCTTCAGAGCTCTTCTGTCAATGATGAGCTCTGTCCATGCCTCCCTCATCTGTCCATGCCTCCCTCTGCCAGCCTGGCTTGGGCACATTCTGCCATTTTTCCATTCTTCCATGACTCTCTCAACACCTGGGGCTTTGACTGCATAGGGGTGGTCTCTTCAAGCATACAGAACCTCAGAATCACAGTCTGATTGGGGTAGAAGAAGCTTTAAAGCCTTCCCACCCTCGTGCCACGGGCAGCACACCTTCCACTGGGCCAGGTTGCTCCAAACCCTGCCCAGCCCTGAGCTCTCCAGGGACAGGGCAGCCACAGCTTCTCTGGGCACTCTGTACTGGTGCCACCACTCTCACAGGGAAGAATTTCTTCCTAATATCTAAACCTACTCTTTTAAAGTTTAAATCTGTTGCCATTTGTCCTCTTTCCATGATCCCTGCTCCCACTGCCTGTCCATTTTCTTCTTACACTTCCAGTAGACCAGCAGGTTTCCCCTCTTGTCCCTCCCCACCTCTTGTTTTCCTTTCCTGATTTCTTTCTCACGTGGATTGAGAGTTCTTGCACTCTATGGAAAGAGTCCTTAAAGACCATCTAACTCTGTTCTGCCCCTTTGTCCCTCAGGGCAGTTTCTTGGGCACCCAATGACCAGCTTGCAGTTTGCTTTCCTAAAATTCAGGCTCCTGTCCTAACTTGAATCTTTGCCTGTCCCGCATCCCCCGGGGCTGTGAACTCCACTGGTGTGTGGTCTCTGCCTCCAATCCTGATGCTGCTGAGGAGCTCACGTGTGTTGGTGACCAGCAGGTCCCATGAATACCTGTCCCCTCTGTAGGGCTTCCACACGTGGCCCTGGCAAAGCCAAGACTGCTCTCCTGTGAGGACGCTGGAAATTACCATAATGCAAATAAAGCGATGTGTCATTAATTATTAATTATTCAGCATCGTCCTCACTGCAGGCTCTGCAAAAGGAGGAGGGTGGGGAGAGCCTGGCACAGGCTGTCCAGAGAGGCTGTGGCTGCCCCATCCCTGGAATTGTTCCAGGCCAGGCTGGGCAGATCCTGTTGGCACCCCCAGATCCTGCTGGCACCCCCAGACACTGCCTGCACCCCCAAACCCTGCTGGCACCCCCAGACGCTTTCCACACCCCCAGACCCTGCTGGCACCCCCAGATCATGCCCTCCCCCAAACCCTGCTCACACCCAGACCCTGCCCCACCCCAAACCCTGCTGGCACCCCAGACCCTGCTGGCACCCCAGATCCTGCTGGCAGTCCCAGACCCTGCCTGCACCCCCAGACCCTTCTCGCACCCCCAGACCCGGCCAAGGGGAGCCTCCAGCCGCGGAGGTGATGCCAAGGTCACTCCGTGGCCCGGCCGGCCGGGGCCAAGGCTCGGCGGAGCGCAGCCCGAGCCCGGCAGGGCACAGGAGGGATCGGCAGCTCCATCTCGCGTCTGATCCCCGCAGTACAGAGCGGGCAGCCCAGCCCCGGCACCCGGCGTGTGGAACCATCAGCCTCGCCCCGTGCCTCCCCCGGGACTGGGGACAGAGGTGTCACTGGGCTCTGCCAAGTCCCAGCCTGGAGACTCGGAGCGGCAATCGTCCGGCCCCCGTGCAGAGCCCTCCGGCTCCAGCAGCCCGGGGGTGCTCGCTCTCGCTGTCCCGTGCCACCCCCTCTCTGTCCCATGCCATCCCCTCGCTGTCCCGTGCCACCCTCTCTCTGTCCCGTTCCACCCCCTTGCCGTCCCCTGCCACCCCCTTGCTGTCCCGTGCCACCTCCTCTCTGTCCCGTGCCACCCCCTCTCTGTCCTCTGCCATCCCCTCTCTGTCCCGTGCCACCCCTTCGCTGTCCCGTTCCCCCTTGCTGTCCCGTTCTACTCCCTCTCTGTCCCATGCCATCCCCTCGCTGTCCCGTCCCATCCCCTCTCTGTCCCGTGCCACCCCCTCGCTGTCCCCTTCCCCCACTCTGTCCCGTGCCACCCCCTCACTGTCCCATGCCATCCCCTCTCTGTCCCGTGCCATCCCCTCTCTGTCCCGTGCCACCTCCTCTCTGTCCCGTGCCATCCCCTCGCTGTCCCGTGCCACCCCCTCTCTGTCCCGTGCCATCCCCTCTCTGTCCCGTGCCATCCCCTCGCTGTCCTCTGCCATCCCCTCGCTGTCCCGTGCCATCCCCTCTCTGTCCCGTGCCGCCCCCAGCACAGCCCCCCTGCTCGGGGATTTTTTTGGATTCATTTTTGCAGGCGCGGGGCCAAGCCGGAGAGGCTGCTCCTCATTAGGGCTCCCCAGCTCCCATTCCAGGCTGGCGTTTCCCCAGGGAACCAGGGGAGAAGCCGCCCCTCGCCGGGCTCTGCACTGCCGGCAGCGCTTGTCCCTGAGGCTCTGAACACCCCGTTCAGGGGGGGACATCGCGGGGACATCGGGGGACATTGGGGGACACCCCCTTGATGAACAGCCACGCCTTGACCCAGCAGTGGCAGCACAGCCGCTTCTCCCTGCAGGCTTTTTTAAAGAGAAGGGAAAAAGGTTCCCGGCCGCAGATAGTCCCGGAGAGCCGGCAGGAGACGGGCACGCTGCCAGCAGCATCACCGGGTGGCAGCGACAATCAGAACCCAGCTGGTGGCAGTGCCACTGTGGCACGGGGACAGAGCTGAGCCCAGCGCCCCGAGCCAGCGGGGACGGGATGCACCAGAGCTCCTGCACCACAGGCTCCCTCCTGCTCCTGGGGTGCAGCTCTTGCTGCTCCCGCTGCCCTTCCAGCCCAGCCCGGCACGTCCCCGAGCAGCAAGGAGCCCTCGTGTCGCTGCTGGCGCCGGGATGGGAAGGGTGGCAGGCGGAGCTGCAGGTGCTGGGCTGGCGGGGAGCTGGCGAGGCAGAGCCAGGGCTGCTCCGGTTTCCAGAAACAAGATCTCCGGGGAGGCTGCTGGCCCGAGCACCAACTGGCAGACAGGGCGGTGGGGATGGCCCGGCAGCGAGGTGCTGCTCTGCTGCACCACGACCCTGCCAGCCACAGGGCTGTCGCCTTTGGAGCATCCCAGAGGACCGGGGCAGGGCGGGGGACAGGAATGAATACCGGGATTTTGGTGTTGTTTCAGCCAGATGGTGCCCAGAACCCGCCTGCTGGTACTGGCTCGGTGCTGCTCCAAGGAGGGGAACGGGCCAGGCACGGCCCAAGGTGCCCACTGCAGGGTCAGGAACAGGGCCCCGCGCTCCTGGGAGGGCAGGAGGGGCCTCAGACAGCTGGGGGAGGGCTTTGCCCAAATGCTGAATTCTTGCCATGTGCAGGAAACTCCTCCCTGCGCTCGCCCACCCTCTCCAGGGCAAACCCAAGGTGGAATTTGAGGCAGGAGCAGGGTAACACCTGGGATCAGCATTGCTGCCCTGGGTTCTACCCCCTCTCCTACCCCACAGCCTCCTTTGGCATGGCACAGGGGCAGGGTGACACTGTCCTGAGCCACCTCCCTGCCCCCGAGATGCTGAAGTTAAGGAGCGAGAGGCTTCAGCCTCTGTGGGGTGCACTGGACTTGCCCAAATCAGGACCAGCAGCCTCCACAAAGGGCTCTGAGCCCAGGGCAGAGCTGAATGGTGAGACCCCCCCGGCTGGGGCTGTGGAAGCCTCAGGAATTGCCTCCCAATCCCCTTTCCCTGCTGGCTGTCCCTGCACGTGGCAAACACAGAGCCCCTGGTGTGGCTTGGGCAGCAGAAGGTGTCCCCACACTTCTGTGTCCCCACAGCCAGGGCAATCCCGGAATTTTGGGAAGCAGGAGAGCAGCCTGCAGCTCCCGCTCGGATTTACACCGCAGGGAGGGCCCTTTGCTGCTTGCCCAGGATCCGAAATGATCCCAAGCCCCCCTGCTTTGTTATTAAATCAAATCCATCTGGCCTCGACCACGGACGGTTGTTATTCGAGATCCCTCTCCTCGAGGAGCTGGGATTAGCTCCGGGCATGGGGGATTCTCCCTCCCTCCCTCCCTCTCTCCCACCGCTCCCAGCCCTCCTGCCTCTCTCTTTTGTGTTTCTTCACTTCTCGAGGAGCAGGGGGAGGCGCGGGGGCCTCGGCAGCTTTTGTGCAGCGCGGAGTGGCAGCAGGGGGGTCCCCGCAGTGTCACCGCCCTCCGGGGGTCCCATCTGGACACACCCGCACCCCCCTACCCACACCAGGACAGCCGGACCCCCCGAGCCCCAGGAGTGCCCCAGCTGGCACGGGGGGTGACAGTGACAGTGTCCCACCCCCAGTTTTGACCCCAAAACGCTGCCAGGAGCTGCTCTCCTCGGGGACATGCAGGGTGAACAGGGTGATCCCCCGTCCCAGCCCCACAGAACGCACTGCCCCAGGAGAGCAGGGTGATCTGACGTGGTGTGGGATGTGGAGCAAGTGCTTTCAGCTGTACAGCCAGTGCCTCGAGTGCTGCTGCGTGCCCCCAGTGTCACTGCTGTCACCTCCTTAAGGCTGCAGCTTCCAAACCCCCACTGAGGAGCTGCTGGATCCAGGCCTGGCCTTTTGGAACCTTCATGAACACGATGGATTTCCAGTGTTCTAAGGCAGAAAGCAGTGGGCAGGTTAATTGGTGATGAGCTGCCAGCAGGAGGCAGAGGCAGGGCACCCCGCCGGTGTGGGGATGTGTGTCTGCTCCTGGAGCAGCCCTTGGGGCCGCCTGGACCAGCAAGGAAAAGGTGACAGCATGTCTGGCTCCAGCCCTCCAGGGACTCCTTTAGGTTGGGCAGATGGAGCCGTGGCCCCCAAGGGCTCCCCAGTGCTGGGCCTTGTGTTCTGGCTGGCAGCAATTAGTGCTCCAGCTTGTTTTGGAGTGATCACTGGGTGCAGGCTCTCCCTGAGCAGTGCTGGGGCTCAGGACATGCCCTGACAGACCTCTCCTGGCTGAGCTTGGCCTCTTGCACCTCCTGTGCTGTGAACTCCTCTCGCAAGGACACAGCCTGACAGGGAGGTACCCCCAGAATGGACAGGGTACACGGTCCCCATCAAATGACACCCCAGAAGCTGTGTACGAGGCACATCCCTCCTGGGGGGAGAGACTGTGGCAGTGTGGGGTGAAGGCCAGCTGGGCACAGGGTCAGAGGCCAGCTTTAAACACGGGTTCAGTGTTTAAACCCCTTTAGTGTGTAAATCTACAGAGCAGCGTGCACTTCCCAGCCATGGCAAAGCCTTCAGCATGCTCCAGGGGAACCAGCACCAACCCCAGCATTTCCCTCTGACCACAGGGATACTTGGATCAGAACCTGTAGACAGTCTGGACTGGAAAGTGGCACCTGAGCATCCTGGCTGGTCCTTCCATCACCCCTGGAACTGCTGCAGCTCCTGCTGAGGCTCAGAGCTTCCCTGCACACCAGCAGCAGCCCCCAGCTCACTGCAGACCTCCTGAAGTCCTGCAGCCAGCTCTGCTGGACTTCAGCCTGGCTTCCAAGAACTGCTCCTTCTGCAGCTGGCTGGAAAACATAAAAGGAGACGAGGCACTTTCTGAGGGAGTCCAGGGAATCAGCAAGGTGGGAACAGACAGTAGCACCTTCACTCCTGGGTCACACCGAGGCACAAACATTTCCACACCTGCTCTGCTCTCCTGGGGCAGCTGCAGCAT
Source organism: Passer domesticus (assembly GCF_036417665.1). Lineage (NCBI taxonomy): Eukaryota > Metazoa > Chordata > Aves > Passeriformes > Passeridae > Passer > Passer domesticus. Next base: position 2,017,759 of record NC_087505.1, read on the forward strand.
TTGGGCACAAAGTCTGCGTCCCACAGGAGCTTTGTCATGGCACAAGGGACTCTCCGGTGACAGAGATGGTGCTCTCATCTTTCCTGGATGGCTCTGCTGGTGCCACCCCCTGGGGGACCAAAGCACAGCCCCCTCCATCACCCAGCCCTGTGGTAGGCTGCCAGCCCGTTGGGGAAGGGATGGGAAAGTGTCCACTTGATGTGCCTGAAAAGCAGCACACATCTCCCTGTTGCTATGGAAACACTGCTTTTAAAGCAAATTAATAATAATAATTAACACGATCTATTAAATAATGGTAATAAAAGCATTAGTAATGACTTGTAATTGGCGAGGCACTCGGAATAACACACGCTCACCCTGTGACCTGCTCCCAGCTCAGAACTGGGGCTGGGGGCGGCATCTCCCACCCGCAGGGGAGCCCTGGGTGAGGGCGAGTGCCCTCTGCCTCCAGTACTGTACAGGCAGGGGCTTAGTGGGATTCAGGGAGGGATCAGACTTTTATCTGGATAATGAGGATGTCTAGACTGATAAGAAGAAGGGGTAAATTGGCTCAGGGCCTGATTCTGCCTTGCTGTGTGCTTGGTGCAGCAGCACGTGGTGGTGGTGGTGGTGGTGGTGGTGCCAGGGCAAAACTGGGGTGGGTTGAGAGCAGGAGTTGATGCCAGGCTAGACAAACACCTTGTTCCTCCCGGTTTTTAACCTAGAAATCAAAGTACTTCCAGGATTGTTAACCCCTGGGAGGCAGAGGTGAAGAGAACTCCAAGAAACTTTTAATGTGCTCGAACTCAGCCTGGAGAAGGGAAGGCTCCAGGGACACTTTAGAGCTGCTTCCAGTGCCTAAAGCGGCTCCAACGAGCTGGAGAGGGACTTTGGACAAGGGCCTGAAGGGACAGGACAAGGGGGAATGCCAGAGGGCAGCATTAGATGGGATATTGGGAGGAAATTGTTCCCTGTGAGGGTGGGGAGGCCCTGGCACAGAGCAGCTGTGGCTGCCCCATCCCTGGAGGTGCTCAAGGCCACGTTGGACAGGGCTTGGAGCAACCTGGGATAGTGGAAGTTGTCCCTGCCCATGGCAGGGGCTGGGACTAGATGAGCTTTAAGTTCCCTTAGAATTTGGTTGCAGCCAAGGGGGTGGGACAGCCCCAGCTTCCCTTGCTCTGTCTCTCACACCTCAGGTCCCTGTGTCCCACTCACCAGCCTAGACCACCCAAAGCAGTGTCCAGAGCAGAGCAGTGCAAGGCTGAGCCCAGAGCCATTATAAAACACCCTCTTTTCAAGCTGTGAGGTGCTTCCAAAACAATCTGAAACTGCAGAAAGAAAATCAATGCAAAGACCTGACAGCGTCACCTGCTTGTTTGTGCCCAAAGTCCCTGTGCTGACAAGGTCTTCTCTGCACGGCAGAGCAAGGACCTGCTCTCTCAGAATCGCTCAGTTTTCCCTCAGGAGCCTGCCCAGACAGGCAGAGCCAGGATGTGAACACCTGGGAAAACCTGGCCCTTGGTTTATGCGCCTGCATGAGACTGAACTCTTTGAAAAGCAGGTCCCCACCGTCCCTGCTGTGGTTCTGGAGAGGCATCAGCCATCCCTGGACTGGCATAAGCAAGTGCAAAACAGCTGAAAAAGTGCTGAGATGGGTTCCTTAGACTTTCCCCAGCAAGGTCTGGCACCCAGACTGCCGTGCAGCATTAGGATTGCAACACCTGCGTGGCTCAGGCTCCATCCCAGCCCGAGCTCCCGGCAGCAACTTCCACCATGAGACTAAAATTAGCAGCGACAGGAAGAGCTCTGGAGCACGACAGGATGATTAGAGCCTCCCTGGAAAGGAGGCATCACCTGCAACGTAATGACTTTCCTCATCTCTGTCAAAATGTGCAACGACCGTTGTGGAATATGATGGGGAAAAGTGAGGCAGTGAGACAGGGGAAGGTGCTTCTGCACAAAATTGGAGTGAGCACTTGTCCAGAGGAGAAAAAACAGGATGCTGGCTCTCTGGACTACGCCCTGTGTGACAATCATACCTGAAAGGCTGTGCCCCGGACCTGCTGCATGACTTCAATCAAATTGCTTAGAAAGACACAAAAGACTTAAGGATTGTACGTGCCAGCTCCACCCAAGACTTATAAACAGCAAGAAAACACCCAAATAAAAGGTAAAAAAATCTCTTTTACATGTATTTATATGTTGTGAGTGTGAATAATCAGTGTCACTCTTCCCCAGCACCAAATCCATGCTTCAAAACTCTTTGTTGGCCTTCTTTGGCTAAAAATAGCCAACACCACCCACAGCCATGTTCCTGAAAGAATGGGATGTCATTGGGCATCACCCCTCCTATAAACTTGCCCTGTTTTCATTTAAAATAACTCATAACTAGAAAGAGCATTACAAGTGGGTGCACTGAGCCTCCAAGAGGGAAGATGTGACTGTGCTGAGGGAGCTCGTGTGCGGCTCACGGAAATGCCAGCGCCACTCTTGCTGCACCTAGCGCAAGCTGCTTTGACTCCATGACTCACATTCCTGTCGTGAAACTGGAATTCATAGAATCATGGAATCATGGGATGAGCAGTGTTGGACACAACCTTAAAACTCACCCAGTTCCATCCCCCTGCCATGGGAAGGGACATCTCCCAGGCTGCTCCAAGCCCCACCCAACCTGGCCTTGAAGACCTCCAGGGATGGGGCAACCACAGCTTCTCTGGGCAACTTGTGCCAGTGTTCACCTCCCTCACAGGGAAGAATTTCCTCCTTATACCTAACGTAAATCTCCCCTAATTTTGGTTTGAAACCATTTCCTTTTGTCCTCAGAACATGGCCCATCCCTCTCTCTCAGGTGGCCCCTTACAGAGAGGGCTCATTTGTCAGGATAACAGGAGACAGGCGAGTCCCTTGGATGAAGAAGTGTTTCCCTTCAAGGTCTCCTGGACAGAAATACGTGCACATGCGCTGCGCAGCTTGACAATGAACACACAGCGAATCCAACACATCCTGGACGTGTTTTTGGGCACACATGGACCATCTGGCCAACACATGGGCCTTGGGCTTGACATGTCCAGGAAGCATCTGACTGATGGTGGATGCACCAGGCAGGCAGAGGGAGCACGTGCAGGAGCCCAGCCCCACTGGCACCACGGTGGAGGTGGCTGTGATCCTCACGGAGCTGATCCGTGGCTGTGCCGGCATTCCTGGGCTGATTTCTGGAAAGTCAGACACGGGTAAGTGCCAAAACACCAACGTGCCCCTGGATAAAATTCAAAAGAGGACATACCCAAGGAAACTCATGGTAATACTGATGTTCTGGAAGTCGAAATTGGGAATTATCTGCTTGCAGAAGATGGGATTCCAATAGGAGGAAAACGCATTCCTTGGAAAATGAGCTACATGTATAAACAGCAAGAATAAGGGGAGAGTGTGACCTTGAAACTGAACACTCTCTTTTGATCCCAGACCTAAAATTATCCAGATTTCAGCAGAAGACTCTTCAGTTTTTAAAAACAAGCCCCTGGTGACTAGAAAGTCCAAAGCCTCCACGTTATGAACACAACCAAGTCTGCCAAGGGTGCGGCACCCGCGATCCCAGCGCCAGATTGTCCCTGTAGCTTAGCACCCATCTGCAGCCAATATGCTGAGCTCTTAACAAAATTGAGGGGTTTTAAAACCTGGTCTCCTGGGCCTGATCCCATGGACCTGGGCTCACCAAAACCAATGGACTTCAAGGAGCTTTGGATCAGGCTTTGCGCTAATTTACTTATCTCATAGAACAGCTTAATTAACAAATGTTTGCAAAGCACTTCAGGATCCTTCCACGGACAGTGAGACTCCTCTTGCTGCCAGTCCCATTGACAAAGAAAAGAGGTTTAATGTCAACAGGCAGCAGATGAATTGCATGGACACAGGCAGGGATGGAGGGACATCCCGGGTGGATCGGCCACCACGGAGTCCCCCCTGAACCGTGTCCTACAGGGAATGGCCAGCACGTGGGCTCAGAGTGGAAGGGAGCCCTTACAGCTTCCCAGCATTTGGGGTACTTCTGTTTCATGTGCAGCTGAGCAGTTGCTGAAATGAGCTGTCCAGGGACAAGGAGATGATGTCTCAAAGCACTCGTTGCAATGTTATCCCAGCTTGAGCTTTCTACCTCAGGATATTCTATGATTCTATGTAAGATAAAAATTAAGAAAAGCCTAAAAAATATGTCCTGGTTCCTAGCAGGTGTTTGCTCCCCTTGTCCTCCCCATAACCAGCTCATCACCTCAGCCTGTGGGACATGGGATGCTTCCACAGCATTAACCCTTTCCTAGCAGCTGCCACCTTTCCCCCAGACTTGGGTCATGTTGGTGGGCAGAGGGATGCAGCACTGGGAAGTGCCAAACTCGGCTTCACACTGATGACACAAATCCATCCAGAAAGTTTCTCCCTGCGTTAGCTCTTGATGGTGACTCTTAAGCCGCTGCTCTGCCTGAGGACAGGCTGCTGGCACCTCCTCAGTCAATGCCAGCTTCATTGCTGCCTCCCACAGAACTTTCTGTCACCAGCCGTGGTGCCTGGCCACCCCTCCCCGATGGCTCTGGCACCGGCAGCAGCTGCAGTTTGCAGTTTCTCCCTTTTCTTTGATCGTTCTGCAGCCTCCTGCCTCGGCACGGGGCACGTGATGCCGCTGCCTGATCCAGACCTCTCCGCTCCCAGGACTCCGCTGCCATCCCTGGCTTTAATTTATATTTTTTTTCCCCCTCCCTGACAGTAATTCGGGGATGTGGATTTTCAAACATTTGGAAATACCCGCTTTTTGACTAGAAACACCGCGTTTCTGCCAAAACCTCGCTGAGTGGATAGAGCTGTGCTGAGACTACACCCATGGTGAAATCCTCACAGCACCACCTGCCCCCCAAAAATAACCTTTTACCCCACTATCCACGGAGCTGGGAATGATCCAACAGCTCCACAACGTGAGCCCCTCTGACCTACTCCAGCTCACGGAGCTGGCTCAAGCCACCTGGCAGAGCTAACTTTAACCTGAATTACTCCTGAAATCCAGCTTCCCCAGAGGCAGCGATGCCAGACGGGAGGTAAGATCATTCCCAAGCAGCTGCTATCACTGGGAAGAGGATCAAAGTCTTGGTTGTAGCCCAGCTACGCCCCCAAAATATTGTATGAACCGAGAGATGCTGCTATCAGGGACCCATCAGGATTAGTCACTGCCCATGTTGCCAATTCCTGTGATTTTTCTAGGAGCGTTTCTGGTTGCCTTAAATTCCCAGCTCTGTGAGTCATGTGAATCTGTGTGAGTATGAATTTTTGGTTTTTAAAGTAAGTTTCTAGACCTTGTGGCTGTGCAGAAAAGCAAGGTGATGTAACCAGAGTGAAATCCGACAGCCCTAGGAGAAGGCAAATGAGAAGAAACTCAATTTTCAGGGTTTTTTTTTGGAGTCACACAAACTTTTTAATCAGTTTGGTGATTTCTGGGCCTGGCTCATGCTGCTGGAATGCTCAGAGCTGGAGCTCCATAGTTTTTCCCTTTTTTCCTTTCACTTTCTGATTTCCAGGAGCACTTTCTTCTCCCGAGACCTCCGTGACACAACTTAAAATGGAGGTGGAAGCAAAACCGTGTCCCTAAAATGATGTGCTGCCTCATAGCAGGCATTGCTATGAGCATGACATGTAAGATCCAGGCTGGACAAGTGAAAAGTCCATAATTTACAGGGCAGAACATCATAGTTCCCACCACCAGCACATGGACACACACATGATCCTCACCCACACTGGGAACACCCCTGCATGGAGACGTGTGTGCACACAAATACGTGTGGTTTTTGGGCAAAATTCTGTGTTTGCACTGTAACACATGCTCACACAGACACACACAAGGGTTTCACCTGGTTGTAAGTGTGGAGTGAGCCACAGCCAGCAGGTGTGTGCAAGGGAACCAGCAGTGTGTGTGTGTGTGAATGTCCACGTGCATTAAATGCACATTTTTGGCCATTTAATGGGGCACACCCAGCCAAGTGCCCGTGTTAAAACTTGCCATGGGATGTGTGTGTGCCCTATGGAGCCACCATCCGTCACATCCCAAAACAAAGAGACATTCCTCTTAGAAGAAGGAGTATCCCAAACTGCCATGGAGGAAAACATCCCAAACTGCCGCTCTCAGCACTCCCATCACCACACAAGGGTGAAAAAAGAAATAAAGCCCAATTCAGGACAGTGCTCTACAGCACGACCAAAATGAGCTGCATGAAACACAGCAGTGGGTGGGTTCTCCTGCCCATAGCTTTACTTTTTTCCCTCTTTTTTTTGTGCACACCACCAGCTCTAACCCACAGCAGCTCCACGCCGGGTCCCGTGCAGAGGGGAGCTGCCCCTCCAGCTGTGTCCCAGCATCTCCCTGAGTTTGTACCACCCATCAGGAAACCTGGATGCCAAAACCAAACTGAAAGCAGAAATTCCCCTTCCCAAAGTGCCTGGGCAAACTCCCAGGGAGAGCTCCAGCAGCACCTTACCGGCTGAGTCAGTGGATGAGCCATCTCCTTGTGCTGGGTGCCCCATCTGCCGAGTTTAGGCGCAGCTGAGATCTTCTGCTGGTAAACCCAGAAAGGGGAGGTAGGGGGGGAAAGAAAAAAAAAAACCAAAAAAACAACCTTCCCGCAAGGATGCCAGAGCCAGAGAGAGCAAATCACACGGGATACAGCGAGGGGGGGTGGGAAGGTCCAGCCCCGGTGACAAGGCACCGGTGCCACCACCCCCCCAGCCCTCGCCGCAGCCGTGGCCATTGCCAGAGCTGCAGCGCGATGTGGCTCGGCGGGAGCTCGCATCCCTCTGCATTGTCCCTCTCCAGTGTGAGCTCCGGCAATCTCATTTCATGGGAGACATCTGGTTTGATTCAAAGAGAAGAAAGGGGCGAGGGGAGAACGGCGCGCTCACACACTCACCGCCCAGCCCCGGCTGGCTGGGAGCTGGGGAGCAATTGTCAGTGCTTCCCTCCGCCTGAATCCTCCTCATTTCAATGAGAAAGGCCAGCCCGGGGAGCAGGGCTGTCCCACGGCCCCCTCCCCAGCATTCCCAGTCTGCAGGAGGGGGCTTTGCTGAGGCACAGAGCCAAGGGTGGGGAGCTGAGCCCCGGCAGCCTCACCAAGCCTGGCTGTGCCTGGGGCCACTACAAGGCCTTGGGGGGCTGGGGGGGCTCCCCCTTCTTGTTTCCCATAATTCCCAGGCAGGGTGGACATGCAGTGTTGTCCCTGGCCGTGTTGGGGGTCTTCCCACGGCAAGACTGAGGTCCCCATGTTTGTGGGGAACCCTTTTGGAAGGCCATGTCCTCCTTCACAAGGAGCTCCTTGTCCATGGGAGGGGGGGTCCTGCCCCATTGTGCCACCCCGCTGACCTTGGTGGCCTGCTAGGGTGTACCCAAGGTGTCCCTGCAGAGCCACCACCCCTCCCAGGGACCCCCTGTGGGTCTCTGGAGGGACCCCAGCCCTGGACAGCTCTGCAGCACCCCCCATGAGTGAGCAACAGGTCCCCACACAAACCCTCCTTTCCCATGGCCCCTCCACAGTGGGGGGCACATGGTGGGTCCCCACACAGACCCCTTCCACTCATGACCCCTCCACGCTGGGTGCAACCGATGGGTTCCCTCACAGACCCTTCTTTCCTGCGATCCCTCTCTGCCAGGGGCGTGTGCACACTCAGGGAACCCAGAGTGGGTGCCCACGCAGCCCCTACACCTGTGTCTCCGTGGGTGCCCACGCAGCCCCCTCCACCCTAAGGAGCCCCCTCCACCCCGAGGAGCCCCCTCCACCCCAAGGAGCCCCCTCCACGTGTGACACAGGGCAGGGAATCCCACTGCAGCCCAGTGGTCCCACCACAGACCCTCCCACCCATGCCTGATCCCCTTGCATCACCCTCCAGCCGGGTCACAGTGGCTTCCCCCGCAGCCCCCTCCCCCGGTTCACTGCAGGGCTGGTCCCCTCGCACCTCCCTAACCTGTGTACCCCCCAAACCCCCCACCCACGTCACGGCATGTCCCTCCGCAGCCCCTCCACCGGTGACATGGTGGATCCTCCTGCATCCCCTTCCCCTGGTGCCACCGCGTGGTGCCCCTGCAGCCCCTACCCCGGTGGCACAGTGCGTGCCCCCGCAGCCCCTCCATCCTCCGCGCGATGTGTCTCCCCACAGCAGCCCCCCCTGCGTGTCCCAGGCGGTCCCCAACCACCCTCCACCCGCGTCCCCGCGGGTCCCCGTGCAGCCTCTCCACTCGTGTCCCCGCGGGTCCCCCGCAGCCCCCTCACCGCGTCCCAGCCGGTCCCCCACATCCCACATCCCACATCCCACTCGTGTCCCCGCCGGTCCCCGCATCCCCCTCCCACAGTGTCACAGCGGGTCCCCCTCCCCAGACCGCCTAGCCCCCCGCCCCCTCCGGCCCCGCCGCCCCGGTGCCCGCCGCCGCGGGCGGGGGTGTGCCGCCACCGGACTACATCCCCCAGCAGCCCGCGGGCCGGGCCGCTCCCGCAGCGCCCAGCCGCCTTCAAACAAAAGAGTTTCCCCCCGCGGGGCCGCGCTCCGCTCCGCGCCCCCCGCACCCCCCGCACCCCCCGGCGGCGGCGGCCGGGGGCGGGGGCGTCGGCGGGGGGACCGCGGTGGAGGCGGCGGGCGCGGGGCTCGGGTTACACGGGAAAGGGGCTTGGCCAGGCGGGGGGCGGGGGGCGGAGGGTCCTTTTCTCTCTCTCGTTCTCTCTCTCTGCCTTTTTTTTTCCCTTCTCCCTCCCGAGCTCTTTGTGTCCCCCCCCCTCCCCTCCTCTCGCCCCCCCCCCCCCCCCCAGCCCCCAGCCCCCTCCCAAGCCTTTGTTAGCCATGCCTAGCCTGGTAGTCCCAGGGATAATGGAAAGGAACGGGGGTTTCGGCGATTTAGGCTGTTTCGGTGGGAGCGGCAAAGACAGAGCGCTGCTTGAGGATGACCGGGCGCTGCAGCTCGCCCTGGACCAGCTCTGCCTGCTGGGGCTAGGCGAGCCTTCCTCCTCCTCCTCCTCCTCGGCCGTGGTGCTGGTGGAGGACAGCAACAACAACAACAATAACCCGCCGCCGCCGCCGCCGCAGCAGCCCCCGCCGCCGCCGCCGCCGCCGCAGCAGCCGCCGCCGCCGCCGCCGCCGCCGCCCCCGGCGGCCCCGAAGGGCTCGGCGGCGCCCAGCGCCGGGGCGGCGGAGCCCAAGTTGTGCGCGCTCTACAAGGAGGCCGAGCTGCGGCTCAAGAGCAGCTCCAACACCACCGAGTGCGTCCCGGTGCCCAGCTCCGAGCACGTGGCCGAGATCGTGGGACGGCAAGGTGAGCGCCGGGCCCCCGGTACCCCCCCGATCTGCCCCGGTGGCGCCGCTCGCCGGCCCCGGGACGCTCCCCCGCGGCCGGGGGGCCCCGCCGCTCCCTCCCGCCCATTGTTCGGGGCCGGGGCCGCTCGGCCCCGCCGGGGACAAAGCCCCGGGGCTGGCGGGCTGTGGGCGGGTGGCCGCGCTCCCGGCACGGGGGTTTTGGGATGGGGAGGGGTCTGTGGGAATGCTGCCGGGGCTTGTCCGGCTGCCGGCACCGGAGCCCCGCGCGCCGCTCCCCGGTTCTGCCAAAGAGCAGATCGCGACCGCGCTCTCCTTAAGGAAAAAAAAAAAAAAAAAAAAAAACTGGGAATAAGGCGGGGGAAGGGCGGGGGGTGCAGGCTGAGCCCGGCCCCGCGCCTCGGAGTCCCCCTTTGTTGGCCGGGCGGAGGGGGTGTGGTGGTGCCGGGGCTCGCTCCGAGCGGCCGGTGGAGCGGGTGGGAGCCGAGCTCCTCCCGCCGCCCCCGGGAGAGGAGGGAGCCCGGAGCCGGGGGGACCCCGGAGCGGGACCCGCCGTCCCGCGTGGGCCCCCCGCAGCCGCTGCCCGCGCGCCGCCACAGTGATGCTTTTGTTCTCACGGCTCCGTTCGGAGCGAGGTGGAATGGAGGAGGGCTTTAAAAAAAAATTACATGTATATATCTATCTGTAGATATATATATATATATCTCCATACCACACCCACTCTTAAGTCACCCCTCGCCCACCCCCACCACTCCCGGGTGTGCGGTGCGGGGCCCCGCGCCTCCCGTGGGCACTGCGGGAGTCGGGGCACGGCGCTGCCGAGAGAAGTTTTGTGTCGCTACAGAGAGAAAAAAAAAAAAATAATAATAGTGCGGCTAAGTGTTGGGCTTTTTTTTTTTTCTTTTTTTTTTCTTTCTCTGAACAAGTAACTTGACGCTCTGGAAGTGCGATGGGCAGAGCCTGCGGCTGCATGGGCAGATGCTCCCTTGTGGGTTGGGATCGAAGGGCCCAGAGCAGGGGGTTTGGGGCGGGACCCGGGGGGTGATGACCCCCAGCGCCCCGAGAAGGGCTGAGGTGGGCAAGGGGAAGCCGCGGGGAGAGGGACACAAATGGCTCCTTGCTGGACATCTCTGACGCTAGGGCGTGCGGTTGGAACAATGGGGCCTGCGGAGGCTCCGCTCGCTCCCAGCCCTGGGGCCAGGCTCCGCTTCCCACGCACCGGCCCCGGTTCTCCGGGATGCAAAGTGCAGGAGTCCGGGGGTGCTGACCTCCCCAAAACTTGGGGCGTCTGCAGCCGAGGGAGCAGCTCTTGCTCTGGCGTTCACAGCGGGATGGGGGCCCCTCGCTGGGGGCCTGGAGGCAGGAAGGGGTGAGGGTCTGGCCCAGGAGATCCCACTGGCCCCGATGCTGACCCTGCACCTTGCCGGGAGCGCAGCGCGGGCAGGCTCAGCCCCAGCTCTGCGCTGGGCTGTGTGTGAGGCCATGGAGAATCAGGCCCCCTTTGTTTAATAAAGTTGGGAAAGAGGATTGGGCAGGCGGAACCAAGGGGAGATGTGCCAGGGCTGTTTTCTTCCAGGACCTCGCTGCTGGAGAAGGGGGTGTGTTTCGATGTGTTCAGAACGCAGCACGTGCCTGTTGTGTCCAGAGCGATGGAGAGCAACGTGCAGACCTGGATTTTTTTTTTTCCCACGTTTTTTTTTTTTTTTTTTTTTTTTTTTTTGCGTGTCTGAGGGTTTTCCCACATCTGGGGAGCTGAAATGTCAGTGTGCTGGAGCTGTGGGGGATGCAGCTGTGGCTGTGCTCCTTTGGCTGCTGGGGCAGATGGTGCAGCCTGTGCCCCACCGTGGAGGTGGGTGGGATGGATCCTGTGCTGGGGGTTCCTTCAGCACACTCCAGCACAGATCGTGGCCCACACTTGTTTCTAAAGGCCTGTAGGAATGTCTCCACTGTCTCCTGTGCCTTGTTTTTGTGTAGAAAACCGGATTAAGAGGGTCTGGAGCTGGGTGTGGGGCTCCCAGGGGGATTGATTCCTGGACTCGCATGGATGCCTGACCAGGAATGCCAGAATGCCAGATTGTCATCCCTTGGTAGTGCTGCTCCTGTTGCAGATGGTTTTCTAGGAAAACAATTGTTTTTATGGGTACCTGTGAACAGGGTGATAAACATCTTGAAAAAGGGAGGGGGGAAAAAAAGCAACGATGAAATAAAAATTATTTCACGGCTTTATTTGGTAACAGAGTTTAGCTTTTTCTTCAACTTATTATTTTCTGAAGAAACACACTATCCCTTCAGATTATTTTATAATAACATCAAATGTCTATTAAAGTGTTCCTCAGGCAGGTGTGGGTATGAGGGGCCCTGGTGCACACACCTGGCCACGGGAATTCCACCTGCTATCAGGCCACCCCTGGCTTTGCCAAAGGAGTGAAAAGGCATTTAAGTGTAAATAAGGCTCAAGCCCGATGTACTTCTGTTGGAATGTGTGTAAGGGTGGTTTGTGAAGAATCGTGGCAGGGGGGGTGGCTTCACTCCAAGCAAGGATGCTGCAGGAGCTCAACCTGAGCTTGGCAGCTCCTGCTTTCCCCAGGAGCCGTGAACGTGCCCTCGAGGAGCCAGTGGCCTGCTGGAAGCCCTGCTCCAGTTTGTGCTGGGGCTGCTTTGTGTGCTGAATTCGAGGGGTGGGGGGGGACTGCCTGGGGTGAGGTGGGGGGCTGTGGGAAGGGGGTGAGGTGGGAACTGGCCATCCTGGCTCCTCCACGTGGTGCCCCGGGGTCCGTGGCAAAGAGCTGGGTGGCTGGTGGGCTGCTTTGCAAACTGGAGGGCAGGAAACTGGGAAAGGAAGAATGAGGGGATGAAGTCACAAGAATCCCTTTGACTGGTGCCTCTGACCCCTGGGCACGGCTGGTAGTGGAGCCGTGACCTCCACGCCTGTCTTCCTGTTGCACTGAGGGGCAGGGGTGATTCTGCCTGACTCAGGGCTCCTGCAGGTCATTCCCCTGGCATGTGTGTGAACTGCAGCTGTGCTGAGTTTGGGTGACCAAACCTCCTCGGTGTGTGCCATGGCACACACAGTGCTCCCCGGGGCCTGCGTGGCACGTCAGGGTGCTTGGTGGCTCTTGTGTTTCTCCTGCCAGCTCGGGTTGTGGGTGTCCTGCCTGCAAGAGCCTGTCCGTGGCTGTGCTGGCTCTCACGGCCACGCCGATGAAATGGGAAAGACAAAGCACTGGAGGGGCTCACAGCAGGTTTTTTAGGAGGTGGTGGGACACCAAGGGGTGAGGTGTGGTGCTGGGAGGAATGGAGAGTGTCTGAAGGGCATCATGTTTTGGTTGTGCAGGCTGTAAAATGAGGAAGGGGCAGAAATAATCAGTCGCTGCAGTTCTTCCCTAGAAGCGACCCGAGGTGGGTGTGGATTACCCAGATCAAGATTTGTATCCAACTTTTGTGCCCGCTCCCACAGACAAGCTGGGCTGCTGTCAGGGGAGAGGCTGAAGGGCACATCTGGGGCCAGATGTTGTGGTTGGGGAGACGTGGTGCTGCTTCTTTGTGTGTCTGGCGTGTGCAGGTGTCAGGAGAAGGTGTGGGGTTGCTTTGGCTTCACGCTGCGCCCACTCCCAGATAAGACTTTCCCTATGAGGATTTTTGGACTCTTTAAGGAATTTTGGTCCTTCTAAGGGTTCTTGGTCTCATCACGGTAATAGCATCCATTGTCACCTGTACTCACAGACACCCTTTGATGCAGCATCTCCCAGCCTGCTCCAACCAGCCTGTTGTCACCAGGAATGAGATTATGCGAGAGAGGATCTTAACATAAATTGCTCTTTCTTGGCAAGGTGAAGTCAAATAACAAGAGGCTCCACTAAACCCCAGGTGATTGGGTTCTTTGTGTAGCTCCAAACATGCTCCAATGCCTTCAGCATTTAAAAATAGTCCGAGGAAGCCTTTTCCATTGAGGAAGTCTGATGATGGCAGCTCCCCCACCCACCCTGTGGAGGTGGATGTATGTACAGCATCCGAGGAGCAGCCAGGGGGGCAGATCTTCTTTTTCTCCTTGCTTCACCGAAATCTTGGATGGTCTGAAGGCAACCTCTGCTCCGGCAGCTCGGGATGGGCCCGAAAGGAAAGAGATATTGCAGCGGGTTGTTACAAAGTGTTAATGAGAATCGCTCTGAATTTACACCGGGGGAAAAGTGCGGAGCGGGATCGACTTTGTGCCGTTTGAACCGGGGGTGGGAGGAGGAGGAACGGGTCTGGCAGAGAGAGAGAGAGAGACAAAGGGAATTTTCTAGGGAGACACGCTCGCTCCCGGCTCGGGCCGGGTGCCGCGCTGACCGAGTGAACCGCAGCGCAGCCGCCCGGAATCTAGGGCAGTGGGAAAGCAAGCGTGCTGCCATTGGGTGGGGGCCCCCGCCTTTGTCTGGCAGCCCCCTCCCCTCGTCCCCCTCCCCTCGCCGTGCCCCGCTTCCCCCGCTCTGCTCTGCCCGGCGTGTGCCACGGGCACACCCACCCCACGCCGCGCATCGCTTCCCAACTTTGCTCCTCCTTTGCTGCTGGGTTTGTTTCTCTTGGGTGTTTCCGTGGGGTTTTTTTTTTTTTCCCCCCTTTTCCTTTTTTAATTTTTTTTAAATTTTTGTTGTTGTTGTTGTTGTTTCATAAACAACTTTCATCGCAATGTGGCAAAGCGTAAAGAAATCGCCGCCGCGCTGGAACAAGGCGGTCGCTGGTTTTCCTGGCACCGTGCGTTGGGTGGTGGTTTTTCCCCTTCTTGTAAACACAACTTGCATCATCAGGACAATAAACCCGCCGTGCCAAGGGGTTTAGTTGGTTGGTCGTGGTCCTTTTGTGTGCCTTCGGTGTTTTTTGACGCCACTTTCATCAGGTTTTCGATGCAGCAAAAACCTTACCCCACAGGCCGTCAGGAGGGTTTATTTGTGAAGTTCTTTGTGTGCTTGTCTTTCAACAAGGCTTTCATGTTAACGGGGGAAAGAATGCCCCACCTTACCCGAGGTAGCTGAGGGTTGTTTATTTTATGATCCTCTTCAATTTTATGACTACAATAGAAAAAAAGATCAAGTTTTAATTTGCCCCTAGACCCTCTTGCACCCCACCAGCAGTGCCAGAAGGGATTGCGTGGGGTATTTGCAGGTGTAATTTGTATCTGTGCAGCGCCTTGCCATAAACGAGAAGAGGGCTTAAAAAGCTTTTGTCTGTAGAGATTACTTTGTGTCTGATGAAAGCGAGAAATATCAGGACCTGGAGTGATTTGTGGGGTGTGTTTTCCAAAATAAAACCACGACGCAGTCAATCAAACAAAAAGATCCCCCTCGGGGCTGGCTCCGGAGCTGTTTGCTGTGGCTGGTACAGCTCCTCTGGTGCTTCCAGGGTCGGGGTCATGCTCCTGGGCTGGAGGTGCCAGCTGGTGCCAGGATGGAGCCTCTAGACTGCATCAGGAGCAGAATATACCTGTGCAAGATCTGGCCTTGTCCCAGCAGCCAGGAGAAGGTCATCAGCAGGTCTAACTCTGAATTTACACCAAAGTGAAATTATTTGAGGGATCTGCTGCTCCACAGCTGCTTGTGCCACTGCGCTGTCCTGGTGGCATTGTCACCGTGGTGCTGGGCTGGGCACGTCCCTTCCATGCTCTGATCGTCCTCTGCCCACTGGTGGAGCAGCTCCTGGGAGCCTTGGGGCAAACCCTGCTGGGCTCCTGTGAAAACACACTGGTTTGGGGCTGCTCAGAGTGAGAACGTTTGGGATGGGCTCGTGCCAAGGAAACGACAGCTAGATCAGATGCGTGCAGCACCCTGGTGTCCCTTGTGAGCAGCTGTCTTTGCTGGAGAGGTGAACCAAGCTCCCAGAGCCTTCTCTGTTAATTGTGATGGATTTGTTGCCCTGATGCAGGGGAAAGAGAGAGAGGAGGTGGCTGTGCATCCAGATCTCCCCCTGACCCCCACCACCCATCTTGGCAATGTCTAGACTCAATTTATTTCTATGTTTTCAGCCAGAGATGGCTGCTCTGCGGATTAATTCCAGTTAGCTGACTGGTCTGGGCACCAGAGGCTCTCCACTCCTCCAGGGCTTGGTCCTGTGTAGGAATGTTTGTGATGTATACTCAGGTAATTTGCAAACACGTTTACTTTGAGTCAATTGGTAATCAGTGAAATTAAAGAGAAAAAAGGGTGAGGGGAGGAACCGAGCTTATAGCCTCCTTCATGAAATGCTTTGGGATCTGCATTATTGACAAAACCCAGGGTAATAGAAGGTAGGCTGTGGAAACACAATAAGAAAGGGCTTAATTCTCTGTTTAATATAAAAATCCAAGTGGCAGGGGTCTGCCAGGGATCGCCACACTGATGTCTGTGCTCTGCCATAACGAGGAGAACATACACCAAGTTATGTATTAGTGCTGCTTTCACAGGTCCCTTTCTTCCCTCAGCTTCATTTTGACACCACCTGCCAGGCCATTCCCTCCCTTCCACCTCCCTCCCCTTTGAATAATCCCCTGAGTAAAATGCTTTGTTACACGGTGTTTCCAAATTTCGGTTATGCACGAAAGGAAAGTGTCAAAAAAAAACACCCCATGCAGGACAAATTTTGTTTGGAATAAGCACGCTGGGGTGTGCTGCCCATCACATCCTGATCCAGCTGTGCCCCATCAGAAGCAGGGTGATCTCAAAGGAGGCTCAGCCCCTTTTTGGTGTGCAAAGCAGTCAGGGATGGGCCCGGAGCCTTGGCACTAAGTGAGTAAATCACGTTTGAGCCCAGCCTGGTTTTAGCTGATGTAAACCAGTGCAGCGCCCCTGGAAGTTGTGGAGTTCTCTGGGTTTGGGCTGCTGATGGTTTGCCCATTGTCTGTGCCAGTTCAGAGCTGCTGGAGGTCAGGGCTGCTGGGCGTGCTGGAGTTGGTCTAATTTCCTAGGAGGTGATTTTCTCCAGTTTTTTAAGCGCAGGATCCCCATCTGTCTGTCTCCACAAAGCTGGCTTTCCCGTCTGCAGGCCTGCACAGAGACCCTCCCTCCTCCCCCCCTTCTCACACCACCGACTGCACCACGCGTCCTTTTGTCCGTTCCAGATCCTCCTTCCCCTCCCTCTCGCCGTGCTCTCTCCTTGCCCACCTTCCCTTTGCCGTTTTTGGGGTGCCTTGCCTTTGCTCCCCCACGCCTCGTTCTCCTCCTCCCTTGGAGGGATCGGGGTGTGCCTCTCCCTCAATTTCCACCACCTTTGCTCCATCCCCAACTCCCTCGTGTAGCGTGCTTACATCTGCCCTCATTCATGTGTATTCCTTGCCACTGCTCCCTCCCATCTGTCCCCAGCACGGAGCCCCCCGTCCTTTGTCACCGCTCTGCCTGACCCTCCCTGTGGGCTCCGGGGTTGTTCCCTGTCCTGCCAGGCTCACATCCCTGTCCCCCACACGCAGGCATTGTCCCACAGCTCGGATGCCAGCCGTGCCACACGCCTGCCCGAGGTCCTTTCTGCACAGGAGAGCGAGCCTGGCGCTCCAGAGGCAGAGCGCGGGTCACTGCGGAATTCCACGGAGCTCCCGCAGCCCGGGGTGATGCACGGGGAGGCGTTTTCAGCTGGATGCTTGCTGAGAACACCCCTGTCTTTCCATGTGATATCCCCGGGGAAATGGTGGCATCTCGGTTAATCTTCCTAAGATGGAATCTCCCTCTTTGGAGAGGGAGGGAGCAGCACAGGAGCGGGGCAGGGAAATGTCTGCCAGGGGTGGGTCAGGGACAGCCTACCCTGCCAGGGCTGCCAGAGGGCACGGGTGACCTCTCAGGGTTTGATCCAGCTCTCCTTGGGGGGCACCTTTATTATGGATTTTGCCTGGGTGGGTTTATCCTACAGTTGAGTTGTGCCTGGCTCCATGAATTCCTGTCCTTTGAGTTTCCTGGGAGCTGGTAGCACACCACTGGGTGACCACTGGTCCGCATGGGCCCTTTGGAAACTTTACTCTACAAAGCATCACAAATTTACCTCACGGTGCAAACTCTGGGGAGTAACCCGTGAGCAACGCTGGATTTGGCAGGGGGTGGATTGGCTTCGGATTTGGGGATTTTCCCAGATCCTTCTTTGTGCCAGGCCTGGCATTTCCATTCCCCAGGACCCTGGAATTCCTGTTTCAGAGATGGGTTGAGTGCAGCAGCGCTCAGAGGAAATTTTGCAGGAGCACAAGGCAGGAGACAGCTATTCCTGCTCCAGAAATGGGAAATGAGGCTCCGGGAGCTGAGGCAGCTCCGAGGAGTTAAAAATCACAGTGGGAGCTGAGAGTGAAGTTCTGATTTACCAGCGTGTGTCCCGTGCTGCTGCCAAGAGCCTCCGAGGGGCAGTGGGTTCATGGCTGTGCCAGGGGCTGTGTGTGGCTGTGGCTGGCCAGGGCTGTGCCCGGTGCCCGCGTGGTGCCATGCCCAGGGCCAGTGCAGTGCCGTGCCTGGTGCCCACGTGGCGCTGTGCTTGTGCAGTGCCATGCCCAGTGCCCACGCGGTATCGTTCTGGGTACCTGTGTGGTGCTGTGCCCCATGCCCCTCCAGTGCCATGCCCGTGCCATGCCCCGTGCCTGTGCAGTGCCATACCCAGCGCCCGTGTGGTGCCATGCCCCTGTGGTGCCATGCCCCATGCTGTGCCATGCCCAGTGCCTGTGTGGTGCCATGCCTGGTGCTTGTGCGGTGCTGGTGCCCATGCCATGCCATGCCTGGTGCCCACGTGGTGCTGTGCCCAGTGCCTGTGCAGTGCTGTGCCCCATGCCCCTGCGGTGCTCTGCCCATGTCCCATACCCTTGTGTTGCCCTGCCCATGCCCCTGTGGTGCCCTGTCTGTGCCCATGCCCCTGTGGTGCCCTGCCCATGCCCCTGCGGTGCTGTGCCTGTGCCCCTGCAATGCCCTGTCCATGTCCCGTGCCCCTGTTCTGCCTGTGCCTGTGCCCCTGCGGTGCCCTGCCCATGCCCAGTGCCCCTGCGCTGCCATGCCCATGCCCTGCGGTGCTGTGCCGTGTGCCCCTGTGGTACCCTGCCCATGCTCCTGCCGTGCCCTGCCCGTGCCCAGTGCCCCTGTGGTACCCTGCCCGTGCCCCTGCAGGTCCCTGCCCATGTCCCGTGCCCCTGCCCATGCCTGGTGCCCTGCCCATGCCTCTGCAGTGCTGTGCCTGTGCCCCTGTGCTGCCCATGTCCATGCCCCGTGTCCCTGTGGTGCCCTGCCCATGCCTCTGCAGTGCTGTGCCTGTGCCCCTGCGGTGACCTGCCTGTGTCCGGTGCCCCTGCACTGCCCGTGCCTGTGCCCCTGTGGTTCCCTGTCCATGCCCGATGCCCCTGTGGTGCCATGCCTGTGCCCCTGCGGTGCCCTGTCCATGCCCGATGCCCCTGTGGTGCCATGCCTGTGCCCCTGCGGTGCCCTGTCTGTGCCTGGTGCCCCTGTGGTGCCATGCCCTGCCCCTGTGCTGCCGTGCCCATGTCCCTGCACTGCCATGCCCAGTGCCCCTGTGGTGCCAGCTCTACGAGCACGGCTGGCCGGGCTGAGCGTGCTGCACGCCGGGCACCACTCGATGCCACAGCTGCCACGGCGCTGTGAGCCCTGGGAGTCGTTCGTGCCAGCTCTCGTGGCACCGGGCTGTTCCCATCCCCACAGGTGTGGGCTGCAGTCCTTGCCAACATTTCGGGGTGCTGCTTTCCAGGGAACGCCCCGATGCCACCAGCCCGTGGCTCACAGGGGCGCTGGGGATGAGCGGCAGCCCTGAGCTCGCAGCCTCAGAGGTGCTGTGGTTTATTAGGGTCTGTGTAAAGAAGAATGCTCCAGCCCAGGAGCTGAGGAATCTGCGTTGGGTGGTGGCAGAGGCATCGTGTGCAGGTCGTTGTTGTGGTGTGATGTCAGGGGAGCGTGTGGGGGAAAACCTGCTGGTGTCAGTAGTCAGAAGTACAGGAGATGGTCTTTTTGGGGAGAGAAAGTGGGGTAGGAGGTGCTGGGGGATCTCACAGAAATTCCAGTGTTGTTTCCTCATCCTCTGGTTCTGTCAGACACCCGAATCCTCGGGAAACCGCAGCAAAGTGCTCACCTCACTTCATCTGCACTGGAGAATCACAGGTTTTAACTTTCCTTTGAGATCTGAGCTCAGAGCACAGCTCCTGCAGAGGAACCCCCAGCCTGCACTGGAGCTTGGTGCCAGAAATGCCTTGGGGCACCAAGTGAGGCTTTTTGAGAGGGGTCTGAGGGGCAGGACAGCAGCAAGGAGTTGTTTAGAGAACTATGCCACTGTAAAAACTCTCAGTTTCTTTATGGCATCCTGGTGCCATCTGGGAACTTGAAGCCAATCAGCTGGATCAAGACCCTCCAAAAGATCATTTGGAAGCCAGAACACACTGGAAAGTCTTTTGGCCTTTTTGGGAAAGCAGAAAGCTGTTTCCTGAGCTGTGAGGAGCTGGGGGAATGGGCTTGGTCAGTTCTAGGATTTGGGGAATGGGCTCAGTGTGCTCTGGGATGTGGATACTGGTGCACAAAAGCACCACTTGGCCACTGATCTCGGGAGAAGGTCTGAGCACCTGGAGCAGGAGTCTTTGCACAGCCTGCTCTGGGGCTCACAGGAGGGCAGCCTTGCCCCATTTTCTTGCAGTTTTAGCCCCAAAGCACATCCTGGCCTCCTGCTGCCCCTGGCCAGCTAGCTCTGCTGGCATTTGCAGTCCTGCCATATCTGCACTGGGGAGGCCCAAACTGCTACATCTCTGCAACTCCCCTCCAGATTTGTGCCCCTGAAGTTCACGGTGTTCCCCCCAAAACCTCCTCAGTAGTACCAAAATCCTCTGGAGTCAAGGCAGAGACCACCCTTGGGAGCTGGCACAGGGTGGCCAGGGGGTTCCACATTGGCCCTCCAGGCTGTGGGGTCAGCATCCCTCTGTTCTCCTGTGACCTCCAGGCTGCCCCATGCATCAGCCCTGTCCCCAGAGCCCAAGGATGACATTTTCTCTTGGGGGCCACCCTGGGGCTCTGGGGACATCACAGAGACACTGACACCTGGGGTGGGTCCCCCATTAGTCTGTGGTGTTGGTGTGGGTGGAAGGGAGATCTTAGGGGTGATTGCTGAGGGAAAGCAGTCGGGGGGGATGGTGTGGTGGGCTGCAGCACACAAAATGGTGATCCCCGTTTTGGGGGATGAGGGAGCATGGCACTCCTGAGGGAGCATGGCACTCCTGAGGGAGGGAGTCTCTGGGAATGGTGAGGTTGGGCCTCCCTCTGGCATTTCCCCTCAGGGTTAATGGGGACAGGGCCTTTCCCTTGTTCCACGTCCTGCTCAGTGGCTGCCAGGTGGCACAGGAGATTGTGGCCGCTCAGCCCGGTGTCCTGCAGAGCCGGGCGAGCCGTGGGACAGCCTGGTTAACTGCTGTGCCTTCTTCTCTCTCTTCCCAAGGCTGCAAGATCAAAGCCCTGCGGGCAAAGACCAACACCTACATCAAGACCCCGGTGCGGGGCGAGGAGCCGGTCTTCATGGTGACGGGGCGGCGGGAGGACGTGGCCATGGCCCGGCGGGAGATCATCTCGGCGGCCGAGCACTTCTCCATGATCAGGGCCTCCCGCAACAAGGCGGGCACCACCTTCGGCAGCGCGCCCACCCTGCCGGGGCAGGTCACCATCCGCGTGCGCGTGCCCTACCGCGTGGTGGGGCTGGTGGTGGGCCCCAAGGGAGCCACCATCAAGCGGATCCAGCAGCAGACCAACACCTACATCATCACGCCCAGCCGAGACCGGGACCCCGTCTTTGAGATCACCGGCGCGCCGGGCAACGTGGAGCGCGCCCGCGAGGAGATCGAGACGCACATCGCCGTGAGGACGGGCAAGATTCTGGAGTACAACAACGAGAACGACTTCCTCTCCAGCAGCCCCGACTCTGGCATGGAGAACCGCTACTCAGAGGCTTGGCGGGTCCACACGCCCGCGCCGGGCTGCAAGCCCCTCTCCACCTTCCGCCAGAACAGCCTGGGCTGCATCGGCGACTGCTCTGTTGACCCCGTCTATGAGACCCCCCGGCTGAACGACCAAAACGACTTCAATTACGGTTACCTCTTCCCCAACTACGGTGTGAACAAGCAGGATTTGTACTACGGGGTGCCGGAGTCAGGAGCCCCGATGTGGGCTGGGCAGGAGAACACCAACCCTGTCTCGGTGCTCTTCTCGAAGCAGCAGCGCTCCAGCAGCACCGGCGCCATCCACCCCAACTCGCACCGCTCGCCGTCCTCCTCCATCCCGGAGCCCAGCCTGTCCGGGCTGCCGCGGCGCTCGCAGGGGGAGCCTCTGCAGGGCTTTTCCAAGCTGGGAACGCCCGCCGCTGCCCGGACGTCGGTGGGCAGCAGCCGCGAGTGCATGGTGTGCTTCGAGAGCGAGGTGACGGCCGCGCTGGTGCCCTGCGGCCACAACCTGTTCTGCATGGAGTGCGCCGTGAGGATCTGCGAGAGGACTGATCCCGAGTGCCCCGTCTGCCACGCGGCAGCCACTCAGGCCATTAGAATATTTTCCTAAAGAGACAGAGCAGGGCGTTTTGGGGGGGGGTGGGGGTAGGAAGGGAGAGTGGGGGGGGTCCGTGAGAGAAAAATGATGATGATAATAATAATAATAATGATAATAATAATAATAATAATGACATCTGAAGAACAAAAAAAAAAAAGAATGAAAGAATAAATTAATTTAAAGAAGAAGAAGAAGAAGAAAAAGAAGAAAAGAAAAGAAATTATTTTACAAGCAATGTATGTTATTTTTTAAAAAAAATAATAAGTGAATAATAAAATTAAAATGAATAGCAAAGCCAGAAATTTTGAAGGGCGAACAATGCTCCAGCCTGCAATGTCTTTTGTAAACCAAGTACTCAGAACGCACACTCGGATCTCGCAAGCAAAGCAGTTTAGTTCAGTTTATTTTGGTGGTGAGATTGGGACTTCTTGGCGATGACCAAGCCAGGACACCTGGATCGAGCGGGGAGGGAGCAGGGATGCAGGGAGGGCCCTGCCAGCCTTTCTCCAGCCACCTTCAACCTTTGTCTTGGCCTGAAGCCCCCACTCTCCTCCCCCCAGGGTTGTCGGCCCAACTGGGAGCTCAGAAAGAAACAACAGAAAGAAAGGAAAACGGATGACAGGGATTTAGAAGAACAAGAAAGAAACCATCAACCTCTGGGAACCTGTTAGAACGAGGGCACAACTGTATTACCTCAAAGATTTAAACAAAAAAAAAAAAATCACAGCTAAAGAACTTTTATTGTTTTCCTTTTTTTCTAAAAAAAACCCAAACAAAAAACACAAAAAAAAGAAAATCAAAAAAAGAAGGTGAAGAAATAAAAACGACGCCAGTGAAACTGAAGAAGGTTTGGAAGAACCTACTGGGATCACACCAGGCGACGAGCATTTATTTTGTTATTCTGAGCCACCGTGGAGTCTGGAACTTTGTTCTTTTTTCCTTATCCAAGCAGGGATTTGTTCATCAGTCCAATCAGGAGTCACTAACAGGGTATTTCCAAAGCATTCCCGAGTTCCCGTCCATGGGGGGAGTGCAGCGACTTCCACGTTTCCTTAGGTCACTCTTCATTCTTTCCTCCAAGTGATGCCAGCTGCAGCTACACACACCACACGCGCACACACACACAGAACATTGTGCTTTTCTTTTCTTAAAAAACATACCTATTGCACCAAAACCTAAGAGAGACGATCATGCAATACAGGCAAATGAGCCCATATGAAACCAACATGCATCCCAACAGAGAGCAAAAAAAAAAACCCCCGAGTTTATAGAGATAATTTTGTTGTCGTCGTTTTTAAACTGGACCAAAACTTTTGTTACCCAAACCAAGTAGGGGAAAAAAAAACAAAAAAGAAGAAAAAGTATTTCTTTATGGACCAAAACCTCTTCAGCTGTCCTTTTCCTGGATCTTCCTGAGGTTGGCCACTTTTATATATTATATTTTTTTCAGAACGAAACAAAACAGAAAAAAAAATTGCCTTGTTGAACATCCTTTAATCATTTCAAGACTCCTGGTTTTGTTAAATGAGATACTTTAAAACCATTGGGAAGTGGGAGAGGATGGGCTTCAGATCTGGCTCCCGTGCCAACGCATGCAAGGTGCAGGCCAGCACCTTCACTCCATCAGGTTTGTTCAGCTGGTCTGTGGATGCCAAAATGCTGTGATGTTCAAAATGTGTTGGATTGACCTATTGAGTACCAGTACACCCAGCTATAAATATATGTGTGTATATATATATATAGGCACTTAATTAATCAAGCACCTATATATATATATATGTGTGTATATAAACCCATATATATAATTTTTCTCCCACTACCACCGCTTCCCCCATTTCCTACCCCTCAACTTCTGCTCACAGATCCTGGACCCTGATTTAGAACTGAACCAACAAGTTTCACAACTTGGCGCAGACAGTTCTAACACAAAAAAAAAAAAAAAACCCCAAACAAACAAGCAAAAAAAAAATCACCTGAGATTTTTTTATTCCCTTCAGTTACAGGAGACTTTCTTTTCATCGTGGTAATGTTCCTGGGAACATCCTCCCTTCTGGTTTGCTGCTGCTTGCTCCCAGTGCTGCCTGTGCCCTGGCACAGCGGGCTCATGCCAGCCGTGGCTGCAGTCACTGAAGGGGCTGAGCTCACTCTGCTGGGGCGGGTGGTGCTGGTGCTTTATCTGTGCTGGTAAAGATCCACTTCTGACCTTCAGATACCAGTTGGAGGGTTTGGAATGATGGTGGGGTGGTGGCACGCCTCCACTGTTTTGCATCGATGCTAATCCGTTCCGTAGGGGCAGATTGGAGGGGTGGACAATGTTCCCAGGCTGTAGTGGATGCTGATGTTTTGGAAACAGTGAAGACAAAAGTAGGCAGGATTGGTACTCCCCTCCTCCCCAAAGCTCCAGGACATCCCTGGCCAGGCGGTTGTCCCGGCCCTGCAGCAGAGCCTTTCACACCAGGAGAAGGTTGGGATGCGAGCACTTCCTGGGGGAAGGCGCCGTGTTCTGCACCCTCCGGTGTGGGCTCTGTAGGGTGATGGGGGTCTGGGCTGCTCTGGATGAACCCCCAGAGCCCCCATGTCCCGAATTGTCCTGGGGCACAGCCGTTCCTCCCCTCAGCAAAGGAGCCCTGGCCGCATCCTTCCCAAAACTGACCCATTCTCGTTCAAAATCTGGCCTCCGTTTGGTCCCGGTGAAGGGAGGGGAAGGGAGAGGGGGGCACTGCTGTTCTCCGGGAACCTCTCCCCTCCCCGGCGCCCCCTCCTCCATCCCGTCCTGCCCTCCCCACCCCAGGGTTGCATTTTATCCCTTCACGGCGCAGAATTCTCCTGCTGATGTAGAGAGAGTGGAGCTGGGGGGCGGGGGGCGGGGGTCGGGGGGTGGGCAGGGGGGTCAGCCACCCTTCGGAGGGGCGTTCAGAACCGTTGGTGTTGGGGCTGGAGGGGGCGGCCGCAGCCCCCGTGTTAGTGAGTGAGTAGTCGTCCTTGGCTGAGTGGAGTCTGTTCGTGGTAATGTGAGCAAGTTCTTGATCAATGTCTTTATTTGATGCCAGGTTGTGAAGAGGTGGGTGGGAGTGGGGAGGGGGGAAGGAGACCCCTGTGTTGGGGACTTGGGGTGGGGGGACCTGTTCTAGCACTGACTGTAGGGGGTGGGGAATGGGGAAGGTACAGGGGGCTCTCCTCTGCTCCTTGTACCTCCTCCCTCACCTTAACAAGCGAAAACGATGTAAAAGCCTCCTGCATGCTGAAAAAAATGTTAGAGAAAAAGACAAAACCCCTTTCTTTAAAAAAAAAAAAAAGAAAAACAAAAAAAAAAAGAAGGGAAAAAAAAAAAAAAAGAATCATGACCCAAACAAACGTCCAATGCTTGCTGTTGGGAACCAGAGTGGGGCTGTCCTGGGGGGGCTGCTCCTCTCTGCAGATGACGTTCCTACTCAAGTCTCCAAGTTGGCCTTTAATAAAATCTTCAGTTCCAATAACCTTTATATATATATATATATATACACATATATATATACATATACATATATATTAAAAAAAAAAGCTTGATGTAGCAGTTCTAGTTTAAAATGAATAGAAGTATTTCGGCCCCTGTTTTTATTTTGATTTTCCCCTGTCCCCTGCTTCCCGCTGTACCCCCCACCGACTCCATATTTTGATGTAGCAACTTTGGAAGAAAGAAAAAACAGGCGCTGTAAATGCACCGAGAGCTACCTCTGCCTCGAGTGGGGGCTGCAGGGAACTCGGGGGGCTCGGGCCTCTCCCTGGCCCCGTGGGGCACCCGGAGAGGGGCAGCCTGGGCCCTGCCTGTTGGCATCCATGGGGAGCCCGGTTGCGGGGCTTAAACAACAAATTTGCGTAATTTTTTTTCCTCTTTTTAAATATATGTATATATATAAAAATCTTTAAAAAAAAAATAATAAAAACAAAAAACAAGAAAAATGCCCATGACCTTAACTATTTGCTCTGACTTGTATCTTCCTTGATAGGTGACTAAAAATGGCTTGTTGGTCTAATTCACCAGCAATAACGATAACTAAACACAGCCCCCTTCTCCTGCACCCATCCCTTTTCTGCAGCGCCCACCGAGCCGGCTCCTCGAGCTTCTCCCATTCCTTCCCACCTCGAGGTGACCCCTTCTTGCAGTGTGAACCAACTGGCCTGGACCTCGCTGGCTTCAGCTGCCCCCACCATCCCTGCCAGGCTTTTGGGGTGACACCCTCGGGGTGCTGAAGCCGTGGGGACGCCCCACTTGCGCCTGGGCTGGAGGGAGGCAGGTGGAACCGGGACCCCAAACGCCAAACTGGGTCTTCCTCCCTCTGGATTAGGAGCAGCAGGACCCTTGTGGGAAGTCTGGTCTGTGAGACCTCCATCCTGCAAAATCCCATCCCACCGAAGCGGGGTGGGATCCTGGGAGCGATGACAGGACACGGGCACCCCCCGAGAGGGGCTGGTGCCAATGGGCACTGCTGGTATCCCCTATCCCCGGGGTTTGCATCAGCCCCTAGGGATGTTGGAGGCAAGGTGGGGACCGCGGTGACCCGTGCCATGCCGTGCCATGCCGTGCCGTGAGAATGCTGGTGGTGGTGGTCTTTGTGAGGCAGCGACACGAGGGCACAAGCAGGGCCACCAAGGGCAGGTGCCCAAAACCCGAGGCTGGGAGCAGAGAGGGCAGACACGTCCAGGTCTGGGCAAGACGTGTCCAGGTTTGTTCAGGACATGTCCAGGTTTGGGCAGGACGTGTCCAGGTTTGGCAGGATGTGTGCAGATGTGGGCAGGACGTGTCCAGGTGTGGGCAGGACGTGTCCAGGTGTGGGCAGGACGTGTCCAGGTTTGTTCAGGACATATCCAGGTTTGTTCAGGACGTGTCCACGTTTGGGCAGGACGTGTCCAGGTTTGACAGGACGTGTCCAGGTTTGTTCAGGACGTGTCCAGGTTTGGGCAGGACGTGTCCAGGTTTGGCAGGATGTGTCCAGGTCTGTTCAGGAGGTGTCCAGGTTTGTTCAGGATGTGTCCAGGTCCAGGCAGGACATATCCAGGTTTGTTCAGGACATATCCAGGTGTGGGCAGGACATATCCAGGTTTGTTCAGGACGTGTCCAGGTTTGTTCAGGATATGTCCAGATCTGTTCAGGATGTGTCCAGGTTTGTTCAGGACATGTCCAGATCCAGGAAGGACATATCCAGGTTTGTTCAGGACGTGTCCAGGTTTGGGCAGGACGTGTCCAGGTTTGTTCAGGACATATCCAGGTGTGGGCAGGACATGTCCAGGTTTGTTCAGGACGTGTCCAGGTTTGTTCAGGACGTGTCCAGGTTTGTTCAGGACGTGTCCAGATCCAGGCAGGATGTGTCCAGGTTTGTTGAGGACATGTCCAGGTCCAGGCAGGCTCAGCCCCACAGGGGGACAGGGGCTGTGGTGGGGTGTGCTCCCAGTTCAGCACTGGGATTTCCACTCGTGCTTTACCAAACCGATTTTGGCACCGGCTGCAAACAAGGAGCGGGGCCTTGGGGCTGTGCTGGGTTTGGGGCTCACCCTGCCAGTTTTCCTTGTGGAAGTGAGCTGTGACAGGGCTGGGGGAGCCAGGGCTCCCCCATCCTGTGCCGTGTCCCCAAACCTGCAATCTGCATTCTTGTGAGCTGCCGCGGGGGGACGGCGCCTGCAGGACAAGGGACGGTGCGGGGGAGCGGGTGACAAAACGCAACAAAGGGAAACGGAGGGATAAAGTAAAATCATGCTGTGATGTCATCCTCGTCGACATAAACTATATAGAGAATAGTGTGTATTATAATGCATAACAAAAGAAAGAAAAAAAGAACCAAAATTGGATTTATAGTTAATGAGGAGATACTATAAAAATATCTTGTCCTAGCTCCCATTTGCAAAAGTATTTTTCAGCTGGAGGGATATCTATTATTTTTTTCTCTTTTCTTTCTTTCTTAAAAAAAATAATAATCTTCATACATACAAAGGCTCAGACTGTTAATATTGTTAACCTCTGAAATCAAAATACTCCAACTTGTTTTGTTTGGTGTTTGAAGGGTTTATTTTGATGCATTTCCTGGTGTTTTTTAAAGAGAGAGAGAGGAGGGAAAAAAAGATTAAGATTTTAAAATTAGAACATTTCTTTATAATTTAATATTCTATTTTAATAAATGCATTTATTACATGTAAATGTAGCAAGGAACTGGGCTAATAAAAATACTTTTTATTAGGTAATTTATTATAAGAAAAAAGGATATTTTATTTTATGATAAAGTGATCCTTAAAAGTTTAGAAGGTTTAGAATATATGTAGGTTAAAAAATACATTTGTATCCAGAGTATTGCTTAAAAAGTGTTTTTAATATATGTTTCATTTTTCGTGTGTGCGTGTGTGTATGTAAAGGTGATAGTTATGGTGCAGATAGCCCTTTCCACAAATAAGAAATTAACACAGTTGGATGTATTTAAACAAAAAAAAAAAAAGATTAAAAAAAAGGTAATTAAAAACAGAGAAGTAGAAGACAAAAACCACTATAAACCCAAGCCTGTGGCTGCTCCATCTGGGACCCTTGGAAAGGGTCGAGGTCTGGGTGGATTTTGGCTCGGGGCTGGCTCTGGGGCAGTCTTTGGGCAGCATCACCCCACAGTGGCCCTGGCCAGCCCCAGCCCTGCTGTGGCACAGCCCTCCCTGGGCACCCTGAGCATGCCAGGCTCCCACCCGACCCAACCCCACGGGCTGGGGAGCACATTTCCCTCCTGCTGTGGTTCCCTGGGACAGGAGCTTGGTGCTGGCAGGGCAAAGCTGGCACTGCCCAGCTCCTGCCCTCCTCCTTTTTCCAGCACTGATCCCATCCCAGGGAGCCAGAGCAGTTTTGTCCTCGGTCTGCTTGCAGAGAGCCCAGTGTAACTTGAGGCTTTGTGGTCCTTTCCACAGCCTTGCTGGCCATGCTGGCACAGACACCCCCTGGGCACGCTCCTGGGGGCTCTGGGTGGTCTCTGGTGCCCCCCTTTAGGCTTTCCTGAGCTGGGTGGAGGGTTTGGTGCCAGTGTTCAGGCCGGGCAGGATCTGAGAACATCCCTGGTGATTCCTTTGGAGCTTGTGCCACACCAGAGCCCTGCGCTCGTCCTGGTGCTCCGAGCAGCCAGGGGCTGAGCTCATGCAGAGCTCCCAGCCAGCTCCAGCCCATCCTGGGTGGGAACAGCCCCCCCATCTGCTCCCCAAGGCAGTGAGGGCACAGCTGCTGCTGGCACCCGTGGCAGGGACAGCCAGAGCAGTGGGAGCGCCCCTGGCTGGGTGCTGAGCTCCCAGGAAAGCAGCTCGGCGTGGCTCCAGCACACCCTGAAGTGTGATGGATCTCATCCCAGGGATGTGCTGAGCAGCCCCTGTGGGCTGGGGGCTGGGGGAAGTCTGTCCCCCTCACACCCCAAATCCAGCCCTGCTCCCCTCCCAAAGCAGCAGGGTGATGGGGTGATGTTTCTGCTCTGTTGCCTTTCAAAGAAGCATTTAAAAAAAAAAAAAAAGATTTTTTTTTTCTGTTTGTTTGTTTGTTTTTAACCAAAAATGAGAAGAAAAAAAAGGTTTGCGTTGATGGGTATTAAAAAAATGTTAATAATAATAAACACTCAAATTTATTTCATATAATCCTAGAGTAAAGATTAAAAAAAAATTAACTAGTTCAAATAGTAGATACTATCCATATTGTTTAATCTATAGTAGATCCAAGTGATCCCAGACAGAGCAGAATGTAAAATAAACTTGTGAACATGATCATTGTTAACTTCCCCAGGAATTCCATTTTTTTTGGTACTATTTTTCTGAAGCAAACAAATAAATGACCGAAAGCCTAACAAAATAACAACCACCAACTGGTACCTTCTGTCAATCAAAGTCCTGAAGTTATTTTTATAGAGGGGAAAAAAAAAGACAAAAAAAAAGGATCTAATAATATGTATTTTTTTAAAAAGATACGTTTGGGGGTTTGTGTTGCTTTTTTAATAAAAAATAGGCAGATTTGGCTAGTCATGGAACAAAATAAGGAAGTTTTAGGCCATTAATTTTTGCCTTATTCTGACTTCCAGCCTTGGGCTTGGAGCAGGAAATTGCAGAAAAATGTTCCAAGTTGCTGTTACTTTCCTTGGGCTGTTCTTGGTTTTTGAACTTCTCCAAGCACCAAAGGTGTGGGAAGATCCTGGGATGGGCAGGCGGGACCATCCCAGGTGGGAAGGAGAAGGAAAGGAAGATTGGGTGATCTCCCCTCTGTAAGGTGACAGACAGAGCTGGAAGGCAGCGAGGTGCCAGGAGGAGGCTCTGCCCTTGCACTGGGCAGTGCCAGGGCATTAGGGTTGGTTTGTTCCCTCTTTGTTTTCTTTCTTTTGCTTGGTTCTCTCTCACCCTGGTGGCGTTGCACCGGGAGATGCTGTGCACCTCGAGATGAGCTCGCTTGTTTTTAGCACGTGGCATCTTCCAGGAGATTCCGTTTGTTGGGTGTTTCTTTGCTTGGCCTCCAAACACCAGCTTTGAGCACTGGGTGAGATGTTTGGAAAAGCCCCTGCTGGCCCCAGAGGCACAGCCCTGATGGGCCACGACATCCCTGATCCCACAGCTTTGCTCTCTGACAGCTGCCCTGCTGCTGTCCTGCTCGGGGACAGTGACACTCGTGGCACATGCCTGGTTTTGGGCTGCAGGAGCACAGAGGAGGCTGGAGGCTGTTCCTAGCCAGCACAGCACGTTGGCTGTGGATGGATCTGAGTCGCTGCAGTGCCGAGAGCAGGAGCAAGAGCTCCTGGAGCTGGCAGCAGGCAGAGGGTGCTGCAGTGGCAAACCCACTCTGAGCACTGCAGGGCAGGGCAACACAGCACTGGGGCAGGACGTGGCCCGTGCCCCTGCCAGCTGCTCCATTCATTCCACAGAGAGGCCAGCACTTCTCTCTGGAGTGCTGGTGATGCTTTTCACTGCACCAAAATCTCTGCTTGAAGGAGAGAACTCGGAAAGGAACATCCGAGCCGGCAACGCTGTCACCAGCAAAGCCGAGTGCCGCAAAGAAAACACCCTTGAGGAGTTGCTTCCCTCTGGGTTTGGCCTTTGCTCCTCTCCCCCGAGTTGTGGCTCAGCTGTAGCAAACCCACGGATCTCCTGCAGCTTGGGAGCATCCGCACAGATGCCTTGAGAAGCGCGGCGGCCGCCCCTCGCTCCCTGCCTGCCTCGGGGGGCTGGGCTGGCCCCTACCAGCATTCACCACTCAGCAAAGCCATGCAATAGGTCAGGACAGGAATGAAGACAGTTCTCATTCGGTTTCTGCGTATAAATAGCACTGTGAATCTTGAGATTCCCTCCCCGGGAGCCTCCTCGGTTGCTGGGGCGTTTCGGGAAGCAGGGCAGGACGGCTCCTGCTCTTCTGGGGGGGTTCATGCTCGGTGAATCAAGCGCCTGGTCCTTCCCTGCCGGGGCGGCGAGGCGGCCTGTTTGCTCTTTCAGTTTTGTTTTACCTCATTTTTTTTTTTAATTTGATACTTGAAGAAGCGTCAGTGATGGACATTGTGCAGTGGTGCCCTGGACTGGAGGGTGGATGCACTTTATCGTCACTTGTGTGAGGACAGTGGGTCCCGTCCCACCCCAGCAAGGTGTCCTTGGTGGCAGCAGAGCCAGCACGGGCTGGTTCTTCCAAAAACCCCTTCTAGGATGTTAGGGAGCAATCTCTGTGTTTTAGGGTGGGTTTTCACATCCTGTAGAAACTTGAAGTCACGTTCTGCTGTCAGCTTACCCAGTGAAAAATTCAGCTGGGATTGTGCTAGGCAGACTTTGGTTTGCCCGTGCCGTGCCAGCAGGAGACAGCAGAGGTTGGGCAGCTCCTGCCTCCCTCTCCTGTGACTCCCCTGTTCCAGTGGGTTACTCTGCTGGAATCTGGAGTCACTGCAGCCCTGGCAGGCTGCAGCATCCCCGCTGGATCTGCTCCAGCATCGCTTCAGGGCTGCTAATGGAGCAAATTGAAAGTCACCCCCAGTAAAGTGACACTAATGTAAAATCTGGAGTAGTTCCACTACTGCCTGTGCGAAAATGAAGTCCCCCTCCCATGGTGGCACCGGGTTGCTGACAGCAGGATGTGCTTTCTGGGCTTGTGATGATGCTTTTGAAACAACTTGCAGAGAAACAGAGTGGTGAGGTGTAGCAGTGTGGTGTGGCCAGTGAGATCTGCTCTTGGCTCCCAGGAGCTGGGACACAAGACATGGCTACACGCTGTTCTGCTTATCTGTGAAACCATCAGCATTCCTTTTTCTTTATGAATTCTTTTAAAGATAATCATAAAAAAAAAGGGGGGGGAAAGGACCAGGGGCTGGATCCTGTTTTGCAGTGTGGGATTTGCTCCTGATTAGAAAGCAGTGTTAAGCAAACATGAAAGGCAATGGGCACGAGGGCTGGCTGCTCTGATCCCAGCTCTGATCCCAACCCCTGGCAAGCCAAGGAAATCCCCAGGGATGCCCAGAGCATCCCCCTGCTGCTGCAGAGGACTTCCTCTGGCTCTGCCCTGCTATCAAAGACACCCAGGCTGCACTTGCTGCCTGGGGACTCCGGCAGAGCAGCTCCAGTGGGATTTCCCACAGGAGATGTGCTAGAACCACCCCAGGCCACGGGGTCCCTGCAGCAGCTGATCCCCCACACCCACCCAGGGCAGCACAGCCCTCCCCAGCCCTTCTTGGCTTTGCTTGCCCAGCACCACGTTGGCTTCCTCTCCCCAGAAGACATGCACAAGTTTTGTGTAGCCGCTGTCCCTCGGGTCTGGGCGCTGGCACACGCTCCTGCCCCACGCTTCTCCCACCTCATGCTGAGCCAGCTGGCCACGGAGCCCCCTGACTCTGTGGCCCTTCCATTGAAAGTCCATTCCCTAGTATTTTGTATTTTATGTTTGCTTTTTTTTTTTTTTTTGGCCTTTTTTTTTTTTTTTTCCTCTTTTCTTTTAACATCATAGGAAACCTGTAGTCGGGATTGTTACTATTGGAAACCGATCACATGTTCCATCCAGGTATTTTCATCTCTCTGGCGTTACGCAAAAAAATAAAGGCCTGAGAGAGAGATATAACCGAACATAGAAGTAGAGTTAGGCTTGTTGTCTGAGTTTTGAGGCATATAGTATAATGGGAGAAGGAAAAAAAAAATTAAAATAAAATAAAATTAAAATAATGATGTTGCACAACTTGTAGAAAACAAAGAAGGGAAAGGGTTAATGTATTAAATGTGCTAAATTACATTAAGAACTTAATTTTATTAAAGTATTATTACTTAAGAAACTTGGTATCTGCTCTTGATTTGTGTCTGTTCACACTTTAGGGAGCAGTGGTTGGGAACAAAGCCCTGCTGGGCTGAGTTCCAGGGCAGTGGGGCTGCACCTCCCTCTGCCACCCCTCCTGCATCCCCATCTCCCACGTGCTTTTGGCAGCACTTCTTGGGGTTCATTAAAGCACTTGTGAGATGGTGACCCCCTCCCGAGGCAGCTGCTTCTCCCAGAGCTGGGGCTAGCAGGTCTGTGAGCCACATTTCACCCTTCCCACATCTTCATCCCAGCAGAAAACACCCCAAAAACTGAAAAACCTGGAACAAATCTGGCTTGTTGAGCCTCCATGAGTCTAAATGAACCCACCACCCCCTGCCAGTGCCCGGCTGATGGCACATCCTGTGGCAGGGAGGCCCCAGGGACACTTGGCTGAGCCCTGTCCCTTTGTGGAGCAGCATCCATCCCCCACATGCCCACCTCTCCAGCCGGTGGGGCTGACATCACCTCTTGGCACCGTGCTTTGGTGTGGGCAGATGGCGTGGGAGGAGGTGGTGCCTGGCATTTCCTGCACGTTTCCAGGGCTTTTCCAGCTGAGGTGGGCATGGGGTAGAGCCCAGCCCGTGGGGAAGGGGCCACACCATCCAGCTGGGGACAGCCCCCAGCTGCAGGCAGACCCAGGGGGTCACAGAGGATGGGTCTGGCCAGCTCAGGGATGAGGCTGCCTCTGGAGGGGGCAGTGCCATGGTGTAGGGACACAGTGCCAGGGGGCTGGAGCCAGGGTTAAGGTGCTGCCAGGGCTGGGGTGGATAAAAAGGGGCACCCCTGTGGTGTGGCTGCTTCTGCACCCCATTTGTGCACCTCTGGACCAGCAGCAGGATCCCACCTCTTCTAAGCCTGAATTTCAAGCTCTCCCCTCTGGCCTCCCAGCAGGACAGCCCCTTGCCCGGGTTGCAGTCACATCTTCCTCCCAGCCCTCCTCCTCCTCCTCACCCTTCCTTGCCTGTGGATGCTTCCCAGCTGCCCCGTGTGGGGCTGGCACTGCTCCTGCCTCAAGGAGAGACCTGGCAGAGACAGAAAAGGCTTCAGCAGCAGCTTTATTTGGGGATTTTGCCTCAATTTCTGTTTCATTGACAAACCATGCCCCAAGGGGGAACCGTGGCCCGGATCCTACTGGCACAGCCAAGGGAAATGCAGAGACTGGGGGCAGCTGTGGAGAGAAAGATCCCCCAAAACCCCACGTGACAGGGGCTACACTCCCAGTACTGGGTCAATGCAGGCTTTCCCACCTGCACCCTCTTGATTGACACCTGCCAATCATCCTGACAGCAGCACAGAGCTCAGCACAGTCTGTGCCAGTACCCTGGGTGATGCCCACCAGCCAAACACTGGAGCAGGGAAGGGCCAAGCTATGCCAGGGGGACCTTGAGGGGGTCCCCAGTGCTGACCCTGGCTCCCCCCTGTGCAGAGGGACCACTGCCTACCCTCAGCACCTCATCCCTGCCCTCAACCCCAAATCCCTGGTGCTCCCCTGTCCCCTCCTCGGGGCTTCCCAAAGGCCAGGGCCCCCCAGCCCATTCCCATGGAAGAGTCACAGCTTTTCTCTTTGCACAAAAACGGTGTCACACCCACACCCCTCCCTGGATGGCCCCAGCAGCACCCAGAGGCACTCCCAGCTCTCGGTGCTGCAGGGACAGGGGGACAGGCCACAGCACTGCTGGCTTCACCAGGCAGGAGAAGGATGCACCCAGCGTCCCCCTCCATCCCCACCCCACGGGGAGTCACCAACAGGGACTCCCCACGTTCAGGCTTGTTCAGTGCCACCCACTGCGCCTGCAGGGCTGGAGGGAGCAGGGACACAGGGGATGGCCTCGGGGAGAGAGGGGAGACCCTGTGATGCGTTGGTTTTGTTGGTCCTACACAAACACAGCACGTGGGCAGGGTGGTGGTGCACACACAGCAGCCAGAGCTCACTGCTCTGCTCAGGGCTGTGAGACCCCCGATGCCGCCGTGTGCTGGGGGGTCACGGTGGGGGCAGCCCGGGGGCTCAGATGTTCTGGCAGCAGGGCGCCTGCCGGCCCTCCTGCTGCGTGGGCAGCACCTGGATGGGCTCAATGGAGGTGGAGGGGCCGAACTCGGACTCCGGCTGTCCCGTGATCTGCCTCTGAGACACGATGCGGTAGATCTCTGCCAGCAGATGAAAAAGGTCTTCAGGGAAGTGTTTCAGTGGGGGAACTGCTCCCTCCACAAACGCACAGCTGCAGGGGTGCAAATGCCCACCTCTCCCCATGCAGGGGAGCAGGATTCCAACCCAGATGCCACCCAGTACAGCCAGGCCCCCAGGGATGCCCAAAGCCATCTCTACTCCTGTCCCTCCCTTTCCTGGCTGCCCCTTACCCGAGAGGATGTTATGGAAAGCTGTCTCCACGTTGGTGGAATCCAGAGCAGACGTCTCAAGGAAGGACAGCCCGTTCTTCTCTGCAAGAACAGCGTCAGCTCAGGTGGGTGCTATGACTCCAGTGGGATGGGATGGGATGATGGGATGGGATGGGATGGGATGGGATGATGGGATGGGATGATGGGATGGGATGATGGGATGGAATGATGGGATGGGATGATGGGATGGGATGATGGGATGGGATGATGGGATGGGATGATGGGATGGGATGATGGGATGGGATGATGGGATGGGATGATGGGATGGGATGATGGGATGGGATGATGGGATGGGATGATGGGATGGGATGATGGGATGGGATGATGGGATGGGATGATGGGATGGGATGGGATGGGATGGGATGGGATGGGATGATGGGATGATGGGATGATGGGATGATGGGATGATGGGATGATGGGATGGGATCCATTGGATGGGATGGGATGATGGGATGGGATGATGGGATGGGACGGGATGATGGGATGGGACGATGGGATGATGGGATGGGATGGGATCCATGGGATGGGATGGGATGGGATGGGATGGGATGGGATGGGATGGGATGGGATGGGATGGGATGGGATGGGATGGGATGATGGGATGGGATGATGGGATGGGATGATGGGATGGGATGATGGGATGGGATGATGGGATGGGATGATGGGATGGGATGATGGGATGGGATGATGGGATGGGATGATGGGATGGGATGATGGGATGGGATCCATGGGATGGGATCCATGGGATGGGATGATGGGATGGGATCCATGGGATGGGATGGGATCCATGGGATCCATGGTATGGGATGAGATGGGATGATGGGATGGGATGATGGGATGGGATGATGATGGGATGGGATGGGATGATGGGATGGGGAAGATACCTGCAAAGCTCCTGGCCTCGTCGGTGGGCACGGCCCGCAGGTGCCGCAGGTCGCTCTTGTTGCCCACCAGCATGATGACGATGTTGGCATCGGCGTGGTCCTGCAGCTCCTTGAGCCAGCGCTCCGCGTTCTCGTACGTCAGGTACTTGGCGATGTCGTAGACCAGCAGAGCTCCCACTGCCCCTCGGTAGTACCTGGGGGACAGGGAGGGGAGGGATGTGCCTTCTGTTGGCAGACTGGCAAAACTATCCTGTGCCTCCCAAAAAAGGGAAGAAGCCCTGAAGTTTCTCTCAGTGATTAGGTGAAAAGCCACTTCATGGGACTTCACATAAAACTTAAGGGCAGCGAATTGGATAGAAGCCAAAAAGTCACGCTTGGCCAATTGGGTAGAAAAAGAAGAGAACAAAGGAACTAGGGGCTTTTGTGAGGTGTTTTTACCAGGAGCAGACCTCTGCACTTGGCTTGGGTTTTTTTGTTTGTTATTTTGCCTTTTATTAAACCTTTTTGTTTCCAACACTGCAACAGAAGTCATCCTGCTTATTTTATGCCCTTAAGGACAGCTTAGCTATCCTTGGGTGTATTATATTTCTCAGAGAGCTTATTAGACCTAGCTCTGGAAAAGAAAATATAAAAAGGGAGGGGACAGGGTCACAGCAGGGCCCTATTGGTGGCTTTCCAGCCAAGGTATGATGCCTGGTGGGCTGCCTTGGTCTGGATAGCTCAGTCCTGCTCAGCACAGCCTGTCTGAGCTCCCAAGCAGCTGCTAGCCACAGGCAACTGTAGCAAGCTCAAATTATATCAGAACTTATTAATTATCAGCTCATTTGTGATTTCAGCTCTTTAGCTTGCTAAGTGCCAGGCAGATGCAGGGAGAGAGAAGAAGGCTGTGTGAGGTTCCAAAGAATTCTTTATTGGGATCTTCTACGAAGGCTCTCAGTGACAGCTCTTCTCGTGAACTGGGCAGACATAGGGGTTTATGTACCTTACAGGGGTTTTGGAAATTGCCCAATAGTAAGGAAAGTGACCTAGAGTCTTACAGAGAGATAAGCAAGGGCGAATTCAGCTCTTTAGCTTGCTAAGTGCCAGGCAGATGCAGGGAGAGAGAGGAGAAGGCTGTGTGAGGTTCCAGAGAATTCTTTATTGGGGTCTTCTACGAAGGCTCTCAGTGACAGCTCTTCCAGTGAACTGGGCAGAAGGAGGGGTTTATATAGGATACAGATGTTTTGAAAATTGCCCAATAGTAAGGAAAGTGACCCATAGGCTTACAGAGAGATAAGCAGGGTCCAAAGGCAGAGGAGAGGGGCTTCTAAGGCCCAGTCATCATGACTTGGCACTTCCTAGCTCAGGCTTCTGACCACCAAGGAGCCATTGCAGGACCTGGGTCGGCTCCAGAGCCCCGGGCAAGGCCCCAGGCTGGGAGGGAGGAAACTCACGCGGCGGTGATGGCGCGGTAGCGCTCCTGCCCGGCCGTGTCCCAGATCTGAGCCTTCACCGTCTTGTTGTCCACCTGGATGCTCCTCGTGGCAAACTCCACCCCGATGGTGCTCTTGCTCTCCAGGTTGAACTCGTTGCGGGTGAAGCGTGAGAGCAGGTTGCTCTTGCCCACCCCCGAGTCCCCGATGAGCACAACTGGGTGGGCACAAAGACAGGGTCAGCTCCCCCAGGCACCCATCTCCAATCCCCCCATCTGCCCCCCCTTCCAGACCCCAGCTCCATCTCACCCAGGAGGGGTGAAGCTGCCTCCACGCCTCCCAGCAGCATCACTGCTGCCTGTAAAAACCCCTTGAGAAAATCCCTGCCATCCCTGGGAAGTTACCAGAAGTTTCTGTCTCTGCAGGATGGGAAAGCACCATGTGCACTGATGTACCCAAAGTGGGCAGAAAAGCAGGATCAGGACCTGTGCAGAGGCCAGGCAGAGCTGGGGCTCCTCCTGCCAACCCTGAGTGCCCTCCAGCCCTGAGGGCACGCTGGAAGACTTGAAGACACAGTTTGAAAGGAAGCATCCTCCTCTCTGCTGCTGGTCCAGCCCACCAGCTGGGAAGTCCCTGGGTGTGGGTTAAATGCATTTTGTGCCTGTCCCAGATGGGGCTGGTTCCTGTAAAACCTGGTGAAACAGGCTCTGGGGAGCTTTATCACACACCTCCCCAGTCAAGTTTGTTGAGTTTATGACTCAACAGGTTTTTGGTTTTATTTTTAAAGTTACTTTTAATTCCTTCACTGCCAATCCTGTTCATTCCCCAGGTGCACTCAGACTCTTCACCCACCTGTGGGACATGTGTCCCCACCAGGCTTGGACAACAGCACGGCTGAGGTCACAACCATCCAGTGAGCAGGCTGGGGAGCACACAGGAACAGCAAGGGGCCACTGGGATGTCACCATGCAGGAGCCTCAGCAAGGCTCTGCTACCTCAGCAGCCACCATCCTGCAAGGATGCTGCTCCTGGTCCTGGGTAACTCCTTCCCTCCAGCTCCAGCTTGAGACATGGGTCCCCTGCATGCTGCAAAGGCTCCACCAGTGCAGCCACCAGGGATCCAGGGGCAACCCCAGCTTCTCTGGGCGTCTGTGCCAGGGCCTCAGCACCCTCATAGCCAAGAATTCTTTCCCAATATCCCATCTAGCCCTGCCCTCTGGCAGCGTGAAGCCATTCCCCCTTGTCCTGTCCCTCCAGACCCTTGTCCAAAGTCCCTCTCCAGCTCCCTTGGAGCCCCTTTAGGCACTGGAAGGGGCTCTGAGGTTTTTCCAGAGCCTTTTCTTCTACAGGCTGAATATCCCCAGCTCCCCCAGCCTGGCTCCAGCCCTTGGAGCATCTCTGTGGCTTCCTCAACTTCTTCCAGGAGCTCCATGCCTCTCCTGTGCTGGGGGGGGGCTCACCAAAGTGGAGCAGAGGGGCAGAATCCCACCCCTCACCCTTTTCCCAGCTGCCGGGGAGACTTCTCAGCTGCTGCCCACTGCAGGGAGATGTGAGAGGGCCACCTGGACTGCCCTGGACAAGGCAGTAGGAAATGCAGGCCAGGTTCATTAGCCAGCTTTGAAGTTTTGATCCGAGCTCGGTTTTTTTACCAACAGGAAATTGCTGCTTCCCCAGCTCAACGGCCACAATCCCCATCCTGGCAGTGCCAGGCTCCGTGGCAGGCTCCAGAGGGCTTTGGGCCACCCCAGGGATGCAGGGTGGGTGCTGCAGCCTGTGGGGGTGATGAGCCCCATGTCCCTGAGCTTGAACGGCTTCAGGAGCTGGAGCAGCACCCCCCACCCCAGGCACAACAGCATTTGACACGTTCTGTCCCCACTGCCACCCTCCACGTCTCACTGCAGGGATGGAAAGAGCCCGGAGCTCCTCACAGGGCCCCAAGGAAGGGTCTGAGGAGCAGCCATGCCCAGAGCTGCTCCTCAGCCATGCTGAGCCCCTCTGGCAGTGCCAGGGCCTTGCACAGCTGGAATGTGCACTGTGCTTGGCAGCAACTGATGCTCCCATTTCTGTGGAACTCGGGACAATGCTGCTTCCAGCTGGGATAATCTCCTTTTTCTCATGGGGGAGAGCTGCTGGACCCTGGGAGCACCAGCCCAGCTCCATGCCCCTGAACTCTGCATTCCCCTGCTTTGGAAGGGATGAGCTGCCCTTGCATTGAAAACTGAATTCTTCTATATTTTTAAAGACTCCAGAGACCACCCTGAGACCCAGGAGGGGAATGAAGAGCCTGTGGTGAGCCCTGGCTCCTGCAGAATGACAGGGGACGGACAGACACACGAGCACCAGGCACTGAAGCCCCCTCAGAGCCACGCAGCTGGCACAGCACCGGGTGGGAAGCACAGAACAAAGCAGCTGGGAGAGCTCCTGCCAGGGCATCCAGGCACCACTCAGCATCAGTTTCCCCACAGCAGGTCCCAGAGTAACTGCAGGCAGGAGGATTTTCCTGGGCAGCAGCCAGGGGAGGTGTGCAAGGAGCCAGGGGCTACCAGCACACGGCTGGCTGGAATTACGTCCTGTCGGAGGCTGGAATTACTCGGGGCCTGGCGGGCAGGCCTGTGTGGGTAGGCTGACTCACAGCCACCCACCGGTGAGCTCACACCCTGGATTTTATGGCTCAGGAGGCTGCGGCACTGCCGAGATGTCCCTTTGCCTCCCCAGCACCTGCTCTGGGCACAGCAGAGCGCGGGGAAGCCTGGCACACAGGGATGGGCAGAAATGCCAACGTCGTGTCCCCAGGAGCCTGTCCCTGTCCCCCACCCTCACGGGGCACAGCAGTGAGGTCAGAGCACGTCCAGCACCAGCAAGGACAAGCCCAGATCCCCAGATCCTGTCCCTCCACTGCAGCTGAGGAGCAGCAGGGCTTTCTCTGCTGGGGGAGATCACTCGGCTCTCAGCTTCACCCAGCGCCGCAGAGCAGGGCACCCATGGGTGCTCAGGGGCTGAAACAGCACCCACAGAGTCCCACGGAGCAGCCTTCCCCAGCACCCCCTGGAGCAGCACCCTGCCAGGGCTACAGCCACCCTGCCACGGCCACTGCCACCCTGCCACGGCCACTGCCACCCTGCCAGGGCCACCCTGTCACAGCCACTGCCACTCTGCCACCCTGCCACCCTCCAGGGCACTGCACCCCGGCTGGGGCTGCAGCCCCTCCCGCAGGAGTCAGGAGAGGCTGGCATGAGCATCGGGACCACAAACCACGGGAGCAGCTCCAGCAAACCCTCCGACCACGGCAGCACTTCAGCCCCAGGCTCACCAGCACCCACCCTCCTTCCCAGCACAGTGGAACACCACAACAAGCCCCCCCAGCCAAGCGTGAACTGGGAATTGAGCGTTCTATCCCAGTACAAGCCCCCCCTCCCATACCAAGAACTGGGAGCTGAGTGTTCTATCCCAGTACAACCTCCTCTCCCATCCTGTAAACTGGGAATTGAGTGTTCTATCCCAGTCCAAGCCCCCTCCGTGAACTGGGAGCTGAGTACTCTATCCCAGTCCAAGCCCCCTCTCCCATCCCATGAACTGGGAGCTGAATGTTGTATCCCAGTCCTAGCCCCAGATCCCCGTCCCACGAACTGGGAATTGAGTGCTCTATCCCAGTACAAGCCCCCCCATCCCATGAAGTTGGAGCTGAGTGTTGTATCCCAGTCCAAGCCCCCCCTCCCGTTCCATGAACTGGGAGCTGAGTGCTCTCTCCCAGTCCCAGCCCCAGCTCCTCGTCCTGTGAACTGGGAATTGAGTGTTCTATCCCAGTCCCAGTCCCAGTCCCAGTCCCAGTCCCAGTCCCAGGCCGGGGGTGCCAGCAGCAGGCTGGCCGGGCACGAGCAGCACACCCACCTTTGAAGAGATAATCGTACTCATCGTCCTTGCCCCGCATGTCGCCCAGCTCCACAGCCCCAGTGCCACTGGGCCAGCTGGGATTTCCGGGCCTTACCCAGCCCTGCCAGGGGCTGTGCCCTGCCACCCATTGGTGGCCACAGCCTTCCCTGCTCCGCACCCATTGGCGGCCGGGGCTGCCCGTCACACCCAGGTGTGCTCACCTGGGCAGGTAAGGGGGGCGGGGACAGCCACCACCTGTGTGTGCTGCTGATGGGGACAGCGAGCCCCGCACAGAGCCGTGGGTGGGACACGGAGCTGGGCTGGCACGCCGGGCGTGGTGCCAAGGGAAAGCGAGGGAAGAGACGGAGAATCCGGCAGGAATTATCCCGGTTCCGAGGGGTTTCAGATAACCGGGAGAGGCTGCGTCATCCTTTGGACTGATAAAGTTCAAACAAGGGGACCTAAACTGGGAAAGGCTGCAAGGGGAGGG
Source organism: Passer domesticus (assembly GCF_036417665.1). Taxonomy (NCBI): domain Eukaryota; kingdom Metazoa; phylum Chordata; class Aves; order Passeriformes; family Passeridae; genus Passer; species Passer domesticus. Next base: position 2,059,878 of record NC_087505.1, read on the forward strand.
GGCTCAGGGGGAGAATGGATTTAGGGTGGGAGGGGGCACAAGAGGAGAATGGATTTAGGGTGGGATGGGGCACAGGGGAAGCATGGATTTAGGGTGGGAGGGGGCACAGGGGGAGCATGGATTTAGGGTGGGAGGGGGCACACAGAGAGGGAGAATGGCTTTAGGGTGGGAGGGAGCACAGGGGGAGAATAGATTTAGGGTGGGAGGGGGCACAGAGGGATAATGGCTTCAGGGTGGGAGGGGGCACAAGGGGAGAATGGATTTCGGGTGGGAGGGGGCGCAAGGGGAGAATGGATTTCGGGTGGGAGGGGGCACAGGGGGAGCATGGATTTCGGGTGGGAGGGGGCACAGGGGAGCCGTGGCATCCAGCTGGGCTGCTTTGGAGGCCACGGATCTTCAGCACATTATGAAGGTGGGGACCCAGGGCGTTGACCACAAGCACGCAGGAATTCCAGCTCAGTAAATCTGCATTTCACAAGTCCTTTAATGATTGCGTCACGCCCGTGCTGGACACAGAGCTGCTCCCTGCCCCGTGGCACCGGGCCCTGCTGGGACAGCCAAGGGCCGAGTGCTGCCACTTCACACCCTAGAGCAGCCCCTGGTGGGACAGACACCTGTAGGTCAGCCTCATCCTCAGTGCACGGCACAGGGTGGCCCTACAGGAGCAACCCCAGGGCCAGAGGTGATCAGAGAGGCTCCTGTTGCTGGCATGATCCTGCCCAGAACCTACTGGCTTCGGGGGTGTCCTGGTCATTTTGCCCTGCAGGTCCAGAAGGGCTGAAACGGTGCGTGACAGTGGTGATGCTAATCAGGGCCCAGCAAAAATGCAACAGAGAGAGAAGAGCTCCTGGAACTGGTGCTTCTCACTGCTTATGGCAGAATTTGAACCCTGTCCAGGCTGCTGGTCCCCACTGCACCAGGACAGGGGTGGCACTGCAGGCAGGGTGACACCAGCTTGTGCTGGTGGCCGCTGGTGTGTCCCGGGGTTGTGGGGTTCCCTGGGGACTTCCTGGGGTGCTCAGAGGGCTCAGAGGGCCACGCAGCACGGGCGCCTCTCTGCCTGTGCTGGGGCCGTGCTTGCAGGGTTCTCACTTGCAAGTGCCACCGTGTTGCTTTGGCTGCTCCTCTGCTTCTGCTTCTGCACTTTGTAGAAGATTTCTGCAAAAGAAGAAGTGCTGGGGGGGTCTGTGTGTCAGCCAAGGCCCCCTGGGGATGCAGGGACAGCTTCAAGCCTGCAGCCCCCACTGCTCAGCGTGCTGGTGGCTTTCCTTCACCTCTACACAGCAGAGGGAGTTATTTACCCCCCCACCTGAGGGGTGACAAGGGACAAGGCGTGCATCCCTGCAGCGCTTGGGGAACACCCTGTGCTTGGCCCATTTCCTCTTGCCCAACCTGGGATTAGTGCTTCACCCTGTGCTGGGGCTGGCAGCTCACTGGGCCAGGCTGGCTCAGCCCAGCACGGCATGGAATGGCTCTGCATGGCTTGGCACGGCTCAGCATGGCATGGCACACCTCACTGTCCAGCTGCCATTCCTGGAGAGCTGCTCTTGGACTCCATCCCTGGCCCCCCAGGTCCCCACAGCCGGTTTGGCAGGATGCTGGAGACACCAAGTCATGAGCCCAGGACAACAGGAAGGAGACTGGAGATTACGGGGGAGAAGCAGCCCCTGGGGCTTCAGGGATGCCCAGGGGCCGTGAGAACAAAGCTTCGGGTGTGGGGAGTGAAACGCCCAGCACCAAAGGCTGAAAACCAAAGCAGACAGAAAGAAAACACCAAAAGACCTCATGAAACTAGCCCTAAGCAGCTCAAGTGGAGCAGGGGGAGAAGTGCTGCACATCATCCTCTTCCCAGCCCTGCATCCTTGGAAAGGGACCCTGCACTGCCCTGGGACCTGCTGCACCACGGCACCAGAGCCTGTACCCTTGAGGATGGTCTCGAATGCTTCCTCAACATTGGTGGAGTCCAGCGCCGAGGTCTCAACAAACAGCAGCCCGTTGTTGTCTGCAAGGAGAGGAGACCCCTGAGACGATGCAGACCCCAGTGAGGACATGGCTCCAATCTGGAGCTCCTTTAGAGGTGTTTGCACTGGTGGGGGAGGTTCTCAAGCCCCCAGCCCTGTACCTGCAAACATTTTTGCCTCCTCCATGGGCACCTCTCGAGCCTGCGCAAGGTCGGTCTTGTTCCCCACCAGCATGACAACGATGCTGGCCTCGGCGTGGTCGTAGAGCTCCTTCAGCCAGCGGTCCACCACGTCGTACGTCTGGTGCTTGGTGATATCAAACACCACCAGGGCTCCCACAGCCCCCCGGTAATACCTGTGTGAGAACCCCACCATCACTCCGTGCCCCAGATCCCCCCTCCCCACGGCATCCTCACCCGTGGGGCTGACCCCCAGCCCCAGGAGAGGCAGGGGTTTGGGGTGCTCACGCGGAGGTGATGGCGCGGTAGCGCTCCAGCCCGGCCGTGTCCCAGATCTGAGCCTTCACCGCAGCGTCTCCCACCAGGATGGTGCGCGTGGAGAACTCCACGCCGATGGTGGTGCGGCTGTCGTGGTTGAACTCGTTGCGGGTGAAGCGAGACAGCAGGTTTGTTTTTCCCACCCCAGACTCCCCGATCAGCACGACTGTGGAAGGAAGGAAGGAGAAATCCCACTGGGCTGCAGCTACCAGCACTGGTTGCATGGGCATTGCCCGATGTCCGGTGACCCCAGACTGGTGGCAGAGGCTGGGTTTAACCCCTGGTGTGGTCATGCCTTCAGCTGTGCTCCCTAGGGCTGGTGCAGCCCCAGAGCTGGTCAGAGGGTCATGGCTGCGGCCTCTGGGCAGCAGGAGCAGGGCAAGGATGTTGGTGAGCCCTGGGTCACCCTGCTGCAGTGGGCACCCAGGACAGCTGGCACACCACAGCCTGCCTCCACTTGCCCACAGTGAGCACTAAGCTCCAGCTAAGAGTATTTGGCAGAGACCAGGTGGGCCCAAGGAGCTCAGCATGGGAGGTGTGAGGCTGTGCCTCCATTTCTCCAGCTCAGCTTTGACCCCCATGTCCTCTGCATGTGCCACTGCCCAGGTCACTGCAGAAAGTGATTTTTCAATGCCCACTGCTCTCGGGGGTTACAGGCTCTTGTGGCGTTTGTCTCACACACTCAGCCCCAGCTTTCACAGCCCCCCCTGTCCCATAACAGCAATTTGCCTGGCACTGCACAGCTCCAGACTTGGGGTGAGTGTGGATCTCCCCGGGTCTCTGTGGACTTGGCTGGCCTCACTGCCACCAGCAGACCGTGCCTGTCCCCCCGGTCCCCTGACCCTCCGTAGCTCCCGGTGCCCACCACAGCTTCAGGGATTGTCAACAACGCCCCAGCTCAGGACACAGCTGCCCTGGGGAAAGGGCACCCTCCTTCCCTCCCCGCAGCCCCTGGCTTTCTGCTCCCCTCCTTTTGGGGAAGGAGGGGTCGCATGGAGCGCAGGACTCACCCTTGAAGACAAAGTTATAGTCCTCCTCGGCGCTGCCCATGTCGCCGCCGCCTGCCCCGCAGGGCCGCCCCGGGTTTCCTCCTTCCCGCTGCCAAGCCTCGAGCAGACGGCGGGGCGGAATCCCGGAGGCGCCGAGCGAGGGCACGGAGCGGCCGAGGGTTCCTCTCTGCCGGGGGGCGAGGGGGGTCCGGGGCAGCGGAGGCGACACAGGCCGAGCTGGCGGCAGCGCGGCCGCTCGGTTCAAGGGGTGGGACTGGGTGTCGCAGCGCAGGTTGGGCAGGTAGTGTCACCCCTGGGACCGTCACGGGGCGGCTGGAGGAGGAGCCAGGGCCCGGTCCTGAGTGCGGGGAGGGCTGGGGCAGCGGGAGCAGCGCCGACGGTACGGGCAGCGTGGGCACGGAGGGAGCGAGGGCAGAGCGGGCAGCCTGGGATGGCAGCGGGGGCAGGACACGGAGGGTGGCACGGGCGGGACACGGAGGGTGGCACGGGCAGGACACGGAGAGCAGCACAGACAGGACACGGAGGGTGGCACGGGCAGGACACGGAGAGCAGCACAGACAGGACACGGAGGGTGGCACGGGCGGGACACGGAGAGCAGCGAGGGCAGGACGCGGAGGGCAGCAGGGCAGGGAGGGTGGCAAGGGCAGGACACGGAGGGTGGCACGGGCAGGCTGGGAGGGTGGCACAGGCTGGGAGGGCAGCACGGACAGGACACGGAGGGTGGCACGGGCAGAACACGGAGGGCGGCACGGGCAGGCTGGAAGGGCAACACGGGCAGGACACAGAGGGCAGCAGGGCAGGGAGAGCAGCGAGGGCAGGACACGGAGGGTGGCACGGGCAGGACACGGAGGGCAGCAGGGCAGGGAGGGTGGCACCGACAGGACACAGAGGGCAGAACAGTCAGGACACGGAGGGCAACACGGGAAGGACACGGAGGGCAGCAGGGCAGGGAGGGTGGCACGGGCAGGACATGGAGAGCAGCAGGGGCAGCCTGGGAGGGTGGCACGGGTGGGACAGCAGCGTGGGGAGGACACGGGTGTGATGGCACCGAGGGCAGCGATGGCACCGAGGGCAGCGTGTGCTGCGATGGCAGCAAAGGCAGAGCAGGGCACGGAGGGGGGTGGGATGGCAGCGAGGGCAGCCGTGCCAGGAGCAGAACCCCCGCTCAGCCCGGCTCCCGCCGCTCTCAATGTTCCCTCGCCTCTGCTGCCATCGTGTGAAAGGCAGGGAAATAAGGATGGGAAGGAGCCCCCACCACCCCCAGCTATCCCAGTGTGACCAGCAGGGCTGTGCAGGGGCTCGGCTCTGCTGTAACCCCCCTCCTTTGACAACAGCCCCTTGCAACTTCTTGTCTTCCCCAGGGCAACGGGCACCTTGTCCAGCTGTGTTACCCCTCAGCTCCCCCAAAACAGACACAACACACACGAGCATCAAACATGCTTTTATTCCCCCAGCTTCCGCATCCTGCCACCTTATTTTTAACCACACTGGAGCTCCGGGATGCCCGTGGGGCCACTCATGCCCCTCCCAGGGTGGTGATGGTGATGCTGTCGGGGCCCAGTGGCACCTCAGAGCCCTCCACTGCCTGCTCACGATGCGGCCACCTGCGTGAGGGGCTCCTCCAGGTACTGGACCAGTGCCTGTGCCTGCAAGCAGAGAATGGCATGAGCCACGCTCAGGTGGGTTTTGCAACACGTGTTGCCCACTGCCTGCTTGCTTATTGTAATTTATATTTCAGTTTAGAACCTTAGAAAGGTGTCATGCTGTGCCTGGGCAGGCACAGGGGACAGAGGAGTCTCTGCAAGGTGCAAGGAGCATCCCAGGCACGGCAGCTTCCTCCAGCCCTTCCATCCCAAAAGAAAGAGCCCTTTCCCACACCAAAGCAGGGATGCAGCCCTGCTGACCCCCCCAGCCATTACCTTGGCTTTCAGCATCCCAAATCCGACCGTCTCCTTGGCGTACATGCAGAGCAGCAGGTTTGCCACCCGTGTGATGGCCACTCGCCCCTCCTGCCCAGGGAGAAACAGCACTCATTGCACCCCAGCTTGGCCTGGACCCCCAGCACGGTGCTGGCATCAAGGCAGGGCAGGGCAGGCTCCAGCCCCACGTACCATGCAGTCCATGAGGATGAATTTGAGGTTGTCCTCGTTGAAGGCCTGGTGCCCGTTCTTGTCGTAGGCCACCCAGATGTTGCTGGCGATGGCCGCGGTGACCCTGGCATCGGTGTCCCCGTAGCCCGAGTAGGCAAGCAAGGAGCCCTCGTTGTTCAGCAGCCTGGGGAGGACACGGCAGGGCAAACTGATGCCTCTAACACCCTCTCAAGACCAGGGGTAGAACAAACCCCCAGTCCCAAGCACTGCTCCCAAGACACTCCCACTCCACAGGGGTTTGGCAGGGGGGCTTCAAAGCCAGAAAGCTCTGCAGTGGCCCCCAGGCCCGAGCAGGGCAGTGGTGGATCAGTCTGCTGGAGCAGCAGGACCTGCCACAGGCTGGGCATGAGCCTGGGGACAAACACTGTGCACAGCCCCAGCTCTGTGCACGGCCCTCGCACTGTGCAGGAGGCATCCCAGCACCAGACATCAGGAGCCCCACATGCTGTGCACAGTGCCAGCACCATCTGTAGCCCAGCACCACGCAGGGAGAGTGGTGTCAGTCCCACGCCTGCCCCTGGAAGGGCCTGGGCAGGGACAGGGAGCATCCCCAGGCAGAGGCAGGGGCAGGAGCAAGGGCAAGGAGCATCCCTGGGCAGGAGCAAGGGCAAGGAGCATCCCCTGGGCAGGGACAGGAGAAGGGGCAAGGGCAAGAGCAGGAGCAGGGGCTGAGGAAAGGCAGGCAGCATCCTTGGGCTGGGGACAGCATTCCCCGGGCAGAAGCAGGGAGCATTCCCCGCTGCAGGAACAGGGGCAGGGGCAGCATTCCCAGGGCAGGAGCAGCATCCTTGGGCAGGGGCAGCATTCCCAGGGCAGGGGCAGGGGCTGGGGCAGCATTCCCAGGGCAGGGGCAGGGAGCATCCCCTGCTACAGGAACAGGGGCAGGCAGCATCCCCTGGGCTAGGGACAGGGGCAGCACGGCCCAGGCAGGTTCAGGGACAGGGGAATGGTAGCAGCATCCCCTGGGGCAGGGACAGCGGCAGCATCCGCCCGGGGTAGCTACGAGGGAACCATCCCGCGCAGGGAAAGCATCCCCCCGCAGCGGCGTCACCCCGCATCGCGGAGCGCCCGCTGCCCGCCGTGCCCGCTCGGGGAAGGCCGCCCCCCGCCCGGCCCGCAGCACTCACAGCGTGCTCTGGACGCCGCCGGTGTTGGCCTGGCTCAGCACCTGCGTCAGGGCCTTGGGCCGCAGCATGGCCGCCGCCGGCACCGCGGGGCGGGGGTGAGGCCGCGCCGGGCGGGGCCGTCACGGCGCAGCGCCGGGCGCGGGGCATGCTGGGGGATGTAGTCCCGCCCGGCCCTGGGGGTGCTCGGACTCCAGAGGGGCCTCGGCAGCGGGAGGGAGTGCGGGGCGGGTGTGGGCCCTCGGTGACCGCGGGGATCGGGGATGGCGCCGGTGAAAGGGGGTCGGAGGGGGCACCGGCGGGGCGCTGAGGGCGGCACGCCCTCCCCAGGCTCTGTTCGCCTCTTTGCGCTCCGGTTCCGCCTCCGCCCGCCGTGAGCCCTCCGCCGCCGCCGCTCCTCCGGGCCGCCGGGAGGCGCTGTCCCGGGGCGAGGCGGCGCTGCGGCGCCGCTCCCGGCTCTCTGTGGTGGCGGTGGCCCGGGCTGGCGGCGGGCGGCGAAGATGGCGGAGCCGAGTGGCGGCGGCGGTGGCGGCGGCCCCGGCCCCGGGTCTGGCGGGGACGGCCAGGCGGGGCCCGGCGGGGCGCTCATCCGCGTAACCGTGAAGACCCCCAAGGACAAGGAGGAGATCGTCATCGCGGATGGCGCCTCCGTGCGCGAGGTGGGGGCGGGGGCAGGCCGGGGAGGCGGAGAGGCCTGGGGGGGGCTGTCGCGGGCGCTGAGGGGCGGCGGCGGCGGCTGCTCTGCGGGGGCTGAGGGGTCCAGGAGCGGGCTGAAGCGTTTTTTGGGGAAGGAAGCTGAGTTTGGGGCCGGGGAGGGATTTCGGGCGGGCGTGAGGGGCGGGGGAAGGGTGCTCTGGGCTGGGGGGCGGCCAGAGGGTCCGGGGGGCTCCTTGGAGAGCCGGATCAGGCCTGGGGCTGGCTTCGGGGGCTTTTCGGGGCCTTCGGGCCGTGCTGGAGCCGGGGTGGGAGGGAACGGGGAGGTGTGAAGGGGGGCAGGTGCTCGAGGCCTTTGGAGGGGAAACCCCGAGGGTGGGAGGTGGTCTGGGGGTCTCACCTGTGGGAGGGGTCGCAACCACAATAGCCGAGGGGCTCGGAGAGCGCCTTTGGGGGTGGTGGCGGTGGGAGGGCTGTGAGGGGCCGGGGTGGGGTCTGGGGGCTCGGCCCGTCTCTGGGCTGCGGGGGAGAGTGTTCCCTGAGCGGAGGGGTGGGAAGGGTGTTGGGGATGTGGGCAGGGGCGTGAGGGGCTGCCGGGGGCACATCTGGGGGTCCTGGCCTACGTCTGTCCTTGTCTGGAGGCAGATCCCCCGGGTGAGGGGAGAGGAACCGGGCAGATATTTGTGGCCAGCGTTGGATGAGGTGGAGGAAAGGAAACATGGGTGGGCTGGGGGGGGGGCTGTGCACCTGCCAGGGAGCGGGAGAGGGCTGGGATTGCCAAGAGCCGGGCTTGGCAAAGGCTGGGATTGGCAGGGGCGGGCTCTAGGGCCGGCCCTGGCGTTGAGGAAGTGGCGATGCCCACTGGGGCAAGGTGTCATGGGCTCTGCACTGGGCTGGCTCTGCGCTCTGCTGGGGCGTAGGGCACGAGGTCGGCGTGTGAAGGGCCTGGCAGGGACCTCCGGGCAGCAGTTCGTGGCGTGGGCAGGGGCTGTGCACGTGTGGCCCTCCTGATCCTTTGGTTTTGTGAGGGTTTTGTGCAGCAGGGACACAGAGCTGCGTGGGGAGAGACACACACAGGGTGATCTGGGGTCGGGCTGTGCTGTGCCCAGCCTTGATTTTAGAGTTCTGAGAGCTCTGCAACCTGCGTGTGTTTCACTCTGCATCCTGGCCTTCCCCTCTGAATTCCCTTTGGTTTGTGTTTTCCAAGGCTTTATTTCCTCCAAATCAATGTGGGGATGCCCCAGCAGTGTCTTGCTTGCAGGTGTAAATCCCAGCACAGCACTCAGTGAGGAAGAGGTGTCCATGCTCTGTGGCATGCTCACAGGGAATTCAGTTGCAGAAATAGGAATTGGAGAAGACCTAGTTTACTTCCATTGGCTGGTAAAGGATTATTGCCTTTTCCATAGAGCTCTGTCCTGTATTAAATCAGAGTTTGGCTTTCCTTAGGAGAAAAAAACTCAAATGAGCAGATGAAACCAGTTCAGCCATTCAGCATAAATGGTGTGTTTGGGTTAGGCCTGAAGCACAGCTGGTCTGGCTTTGGAAGCCTTCAGCTCTTCTGAGGGAATGGCTCTGTTTTTTTCTGAGATTTACTGCATAGTTTGTGATTTCAGAGCTTGTCTTTGCTTTGTTTTGGTTTTCATGAACTCCTCAGACATCACCAGCCCCTGGTGACTGTGTGATACCTTCATGGGCTCTGAGGGCTGCTCAGTTCCTTGGGCTGCTCCCAGAGTGGATGTGAGCCCTTTTTGTTACTGGTACCAGTCCTTTGCCTGAAAAATGCTGTTTGTTTTTCAGTTCAAAGAAGAGATTTCTAGACGGTTTAAAGCCAAACAGGATCAGCTGGTTCTGATCTTTGCTGGGAAGATCCTGAAGGATGGAGACACGTTGAATCAACATGGGATCAAAGATGGGCTCACTGTTCACTTGGTCATTAAGACTCCGCAGAAGTAAGAGCTTGGTCTTGGGTGGGCTGGGCTCAGATGGGGGTGGGAATGACTGATGGTGAGGATTCTTCCCTGCCCCAGCTGTGGCACACAGCAGTGGAGTTTGTCACTAACCTGTGCAGGGATGGCTGTGATGGTGTATGGCAGGTACCTGGAGGGGCTGGTGCTTTAACATTACTCGTGTGTTGGAAGAACTCATCAGAAATGGATACTGGTTCTAGCAAACCAGCAAAAATCCTAGGAAAAGTTGCTGATTAAAAAAAAAAATACTTTCCCAGTGAATTTGTGTTAATACCTGGGTTTTCTGTCGCCTCCTCAGGCTCTGTGAGGTGGCACAGGAGGCACACATGCCCTGTGTGGCCCCTGCAGGCACAACTGCACAGTGGGGTTCACTCATGTGGGTGCTCCCTGGCAGTTCCCTGTGGGGATGTGGCTCAGGTGCACCACAGACCTCAGGGTCCTGCAGGTTTAGTTCTTCCCAGCACTTTCCAGAGAGGAAGGGATTTGGGAACAGCTGCTGTGCTTTGGTTACAGCCACATTTCATTGATGTTGGAAGGCTCTTCACAGCCATGCCTCAGGCTCTGGCCACAGCGTGCCCCAGCTCCCAGGGAGCTCCAGGGCTGTCTCTGCAGTTCTGCTGTCCCCTGGGGCAGCTGCATTAATCAAGATGGGTTTTTTTTTTTTTTTTTTTAATTCCACCTGTTCTTTTACAAACACAAGGAATTGTGCTGTCAGGTTCTGCAGTCTCTCCTTGGATTCTGCCTCTGCAGGTAGCCTGGGAGCCTGATGCTGTTCCTGCTGTTTGCAGTATAAATCTGGTGTTGGTGAACCATTTCAAAAGGGCAGTCAGAGCTGTCCTGGGCTGCTCATTTTTCTCCTGCTAATAGTCCTAGGAAAGTGCTTACTGAAGACATTACAGCCTCTTCCTGTGGGAAGAGGCTGAGAGAAACCAAGTACTCTTTCTCTGGCTTCCTTCTTCCTTTCTTGTTCAGCTTCCCATTTGCTGTGTTTTCCCACTCTTTGCCTCTGTCAGTGGCCAATGGTTTTCAGCAGCTGTCAGGTCAGTCTGGACAGAGGACAGGGGCCTTCAGGGTTGATTTTTCAAGTCCTAGAAGAATAAAAGAGGAAAGGGAGATAGAGAAAATGAATAATTCTTGGTTTGGGAAAAAAAATCACTAAATCATTGTTCTTGTTGTCAGAGATTTAATAGCATTATCGAGGTGAGTAAAGTGAATTCTGTGGTCTGATTTAATGAAAGCTCTTCAACACTAGTCCAGGGCTCACTGTCATGACTGGAGAGGCTTCAGAAAATTTTTAAATGTTCTCTTTCAAATTCCTGTAACACTCTTGAGGAGTAGTAACTGTGGTAAGAAGGTACCAGCCTGGGTTGGTGTGTTCAGCAAAGCTGATGTCCAGCGCCTGCTGCGTGGTGGCTTACAGCACAGTGTCTGTTTGGGTGGGTTAAAAGAAGCTCCAGACAACTTGTGTTGGAGCAGGAGCCTTGCATCAAGGTGGCAGAGCTGGGAATTTGGAGCCCAGCTGGCCAGAAACATTCCATGGCTTTGTGAGATGGGTGCTGCCTGCCTCGTGCCTCAGTTTCCCTCTTTGTGCAGTAATGCTGATGCTCCTTTTTGCCCCAGAAGCACTGGTAGGAATACTCAGAAGTGAACATTGTTGTTTACCCCATGCACTAGCCCTGCTGTAACCTCCTGTGCTTTCTGTGGGGGCAGCAGAAGGATTTTGCTGTTTGAAGCACCCTCATTGCTCAAGGATATCCCGCAGTAAATAGTTCAGTGGGATTCAAGGAAGAGCTGGATACAGCTCAGGGTAAGACCTGTCCAGCTGCTCTGCCTGGGCCAGGACATGTCAGGGGCTGCAGTGCTCAGGATGGGAAGCAGATTGCAGCAGATGGAAGGCATCTGGGAGCACAGCTGTGGATCAGAGCAGGCACAGACGGGGTGGAAGCTGGGCTGGGATCCCGGTCATCGTGGGGTGCACATCCCGTGTCCCCGCAGAGGACTCCCCTTGCCCTTCCCCAGTGCCAGGAGTTTAATACTTTTTATCCTTTGCAGGGTCCAGGATTCAACATCTGCTGCTTCTGCCCCCAATGCTGCTTCTGCCCCCAGTGCAAACCCTTCTTCTCCTGCTGCCCCATCTCAGCCCTCCACATCCAGCAGTGCTGGTCCGGACGCGGGGAGCGGCAGCAGACGGAGCAGCGGGTCAGGGAGCGTGGGAGGTCCTGGAGATGGAGGCCCCAACAGTGCTGCATCCATCCTGTGTAAGTGGGCACTGGGAGAAGGAAGAATTTTGTGGGATTAGACCAAGGAGATGGGGTTCTTGACCCCTTGTCAAGGGATTGTTGTCTCTGCTTGCCATAGGCTTTGCATGAGTCGCTCCCATGGCATAGCTCTGTGTCTCTGCACAAGGTAATGCCACTTGGTGAAGTGTGTGTGTGTAGGGCTGTCCTTACTCAGAGCTGGCTGCTGTAGGAATACAGGATACTCCTTGGGCACACCTCTGTGTCTCTGCACAAGGTAATGCCACTTGGTGAAGTGTGTGTAGGGCTGTCCTTACTTATGGCTGGCTGCTGTAGGAATACAGGATACTCCTTGGGCACACCTCTGTGTCTCTGCACAAGGTAATGCCACTTGGTGAAGTGTGTGTAGGGCTGTCCTTACTCAGAGCTGGCTGCTGTAGGAATACAGGATACTCCTTGGGCACACCTCTGTGTCTCTGCACAAGGTAATGCCACTTGGTGAAGTGTGTGTGTGTAGGGCTGTCCTTACTCAGAGCTGGCTGCTGTAGGAATACAGGATACTCCTTGGGCACAGCTCTGTGTCTCTGCACAAGGTAATGCCACTTGGTGAAGTGTGTGTAGGGCTGTCCTTACTTATGGCTGGCTGCTGTAGGAATACAAGATACTCCTGGATTTGTGGGGATGCAGTTCAGCTGCTGTGCCTGTCCTCTTTTGCAGTTGCTCACAGTTACTGACTCATGCTTCTCTTGCTGTGTGTTGCTCCCTCTCCAGCTGGCTTTGGTGGCATCACTGGGCTGGGCAACCTTGGCATGGGCTCTGCCAACTTCATGGAGCTCCAGCAGCAGATGCAGCGGCAGCTGATGTCCAACCCGGAGATGCTTTCCCAGATCATGGAGAATCCCTTGGTGCAGAACATGATGTCCAACCCTGACCTCATGAGGCAGATGATCATGGCCAATCCCCAGATGCAGCAGCTCATGGAGCGAAATCCAGAGATAAGCCACATGCTTAATAACCCAGAGCTCATGAGGCAGGTGAGTCACACCAGGGCTCAGTAAAGAGTGTTGAGGAGAGTCTTTGTGGACCAACATCAGTGTCTGTACTGCAGAGGAGGAGTGGGAATGCCAGAGCAGTGGTTTTGGAGATCTCTTCCTTCCTGCTGTGAGCTCCCCACAAACAGATGGTGGTCTTGAGTTATGTGAATACTAAATACTCAACCCACATCCTTGCAACTCTTATCTCCCTTTCAGGGCTATTGAATCCATTGTGTATTGGGAAAAAAGGGATGCTGGGATTTTTCTAGCAAGGCTACTGTGTTATGATTCAGGAATGGGAGTAAAAACAGTGCTGGAGAAGTGAAGCTACTGCAAAAGTTCTTTGTTTCTCTCTAGTTCTCTGGTCAGATTACCTAGAGACTCCAGAGCTGTACAGTGAATGTTTCACTACCTGTATCAGTGGGGAGCATTAGTGTAGGCTGGGATCCCAGAGGGCTCTCATTTTTCCAGAGCAGAGAGGACCCATGTCCAAGAGCCCTGGCTATCTGGAAGACCAAAGGTTCATCAGAAGGGAGTCCTAAGGGATCAGTGAGAATCTGGGTGTTAATAGCCATTAACTGGACTCTGCTGTTTCCTGGGGAGGCTTGTAAAGAGGGTTGTGCTGAATGGGCCTCGTTTCCATCTGCTTCTCAGTTATTCTGCTTTCAACTCTGTCAGCCATACATGAAATTCCAGAGCTGCAGGACTAAATTGTGAAGAATCTCTACTTGAGCAGTTCCTCAAGTGAGACCTGAATATTTTTTGTGCAGGGGAGACCCATCAAAAGTCTGGAGAGGGTGGAAGGATCCACCTTCCCAGTTGTATGTAGTCCATCCAGTCTGAGTGGGAACATATGGGTGCTGGGTGTTTGGATGTCCTGATGCTGCTTGGGAACAAAACAATCTCATCAAGCTGAACAGAGGCTGAGCAGGAAGAGAGCTGAGCAAGGCCTGGGAGGAGCCTGGATCCCTGGGCTCTCTTTGCTTGGATAAATGATCTCTCTCCTCTCTGCCTGTGAATTTGGTTTAATTATCCTCTGTCTCTGCTGGGAGAGGAGCTTGAGCTTTGCACCTTTTCCTCCTTCTCCCAGACGATGGAATTGGCTCGTAACCCTGCCATGATGCAGGAGATGATGCGGAACCAGGACCGTGCTTTGAGTAACCTCGAGAGCATTCCAGGGGGATACAACGCCCTGCGCCGGATGTACACAGACATCCAGGAGCCCATGTTTAGTGCAGCCAGGGAGCAGGTATGGCTGCCTTCTGTGGGTGGGGTGAAGTGTGGGAAAGGGGTCTTTCTCTGTCCCCTGTGCTGCTGGGGCAGTTTTCCTACAGTGTGGCTCTTCTCCAGTGCAGGAGAACATGGTGCAGTGCCTCTCATGACATGGGTTGAGGTGTCAGAGGAGAGACCTGCTCTGGCTCCTCCAGGCCCGCAGCTGGATGCCAGCCCTGACTGATAGGCAGGCCCTGTCACTGTTAGCCCAGCCCTCTGCTCCCTGGATTAGCTGGAGCCTGACGCCTTCAGTAGGGAGCTGGCTCAGATCCAGTTGGCTGGTAGTGCAGGAGGAGGGAGCACAGGCCTGGCTGCAGAGGGCTGTGCAGACATACTCCAGTCCAGCATTACCTCCTGCTATGTCCGGCTGCTGGTTTTACAAGGGCATTTTGAAGCCCTGCATTTGGGAGCTGAATCTGGGGCTGTGGCCACTCCTGAGCCTGGTCTTGTTCTGAGTGAGGTGTGTTGTGGATTGCAGATTTCTCAGGAGGCGGATCATGGCACATGTTTAGCAAATTCTGGACTTGGCTGAATATGATCTGCTGTTCCCTGGCTCACTCAGTGCTGGGGTTGGTCTGCTGGGACTAACTGATTCCATCTGTTTCTTTTTTTTTTTTTTTCTTTCTCCCTAGTTTGGCAGCAATCCTTTCTCTTCCTTGACGGGGAATTCTGACAGCTCGAGCTCTCAGCCTTTGCGGACAGAGAACAGAGAGCCATTGCCAAACCCCTGGAGCCCCACGCCCCCTGCTTCCCAGAGTCAGGCACCCAGCAGTGAAGGGAGCACGGGCTCGGCCACCACCCAGGGCACCCCAACTGTGTCCAACCCCTTTGGGCTGAATGCTGCCAGCATCGGTGCTGGTACGTACGGGAGGAGCTGGAGGCTGCTGCTGGCTGAGCAGCTCACCCAGGCTTCCTTGGAGGGTTGGTTCCTCTGGCATTTGAGCCCTGTCTGTGGCTGTTATCCATAGGAACGGGTCTAACCTACTTGCAGACACCATTGAATTAGTCTGATGTGATTGTCAGACTGTTCCTTTGGGAACTCTGCTGTCCCTGAAGGTCAGGAGCAGGAGTGGCCAGCAGAGCACTGCCGTGGCTGTCCACAGCCATGTTTGCTGCTAGCCAGGGGATGGAGCACAGGCAGTGCTATCTCCTGTCACATTGTGTTTCAGGCAATGCAGTGGTGCTCAGGCTCATCAGGGTTTTTTCTTTGTCTTCCCTTCCCCTTGCAGGCATGTTCAACAGCCCAGAGATGCAAGGACTCCTGCAGCAGATTTCTGAAAACCCCCAGTTGATGCAGAATATGATCTCTGCCCCCTACATGCGGAGCATGATGCAGACTCTTGCCCAGAACCCGGACTTTGCAGCACAGGTAAAAGTGTTGCAGGTGTCTGCTGTTGCCAGGCAGGCCATGAGCTCAGTGTGAGGTGTCAGTCTGCTGCTGGGGTCAGACTGGTTCCTCCTGCAGACACTGGAGCAGGTGAATACACAGTTTGGTTGTATTTCTCAATAGCCTGAAGGCAGCCCCAGCTCTGAGCCCAGTGTGTTTTGCAGAGCCCCTAACACAGGAGGTGGCTCTCAGAGGGACATGGGAGGCCCCTGTTCAACACTGCTGTCAGGAACTGAGCTGTCCCATTTTGATCCCCTGCAGCAGGGGAGCAATGTTGAAAGCCCAGGGAGGGAGTCAGGGGCCACACGAGTGACCTGTTCTTCATGGCTTAGTTGCATAGGGTTTAACAGCAAGTGGCAGCAACCCTCTGACCCTACCTACATGTGCTGTCTCTTGCTAGATCATGGTAAATGTCCCCCTCTTTGCTGGGAATCCACAGCTTCAAGAACAGCTCCGCCTTCAGCTCCCTGTCTTCTTGCAGCAGGTAAAGGCCTCTGGCTGGCCCTGTGCTGCCCTCAGCCCCTGGCTCCAGAGCTTCTCCCCCTCTGTGGGACAGGCAGGATCTCAGCTGCTCGGTTGAGTGCACCAGGAAGCATGTGGGCTTGGGGGGCCGGGCTGAGGAAGGAAGGGGGTTGCACAGGGGAGACAAAGAGGAAGAACTCTGTTAGAAAAGGTAGTCTGAATTAACTCATCTGAATTACTGAATGGTGGACTCCAGATTAGGTTTGTTAAGCTGCTTGGAACCCCTGTGTAGACAGTCTGTCACTGTGTAGAGCTTACAAAAATTACACAGTTAATTGTGCTAGAGCAGCTGGTTCTCAGGTAAATCAGAATCCAAAGGCATGTCCCCAGTTCTAATCTGATTCACCCAGTTCATTTAGGAAAGCTGCTGTGAGCTCTGGGAGTGTCCCTGCAGGCGAGCCCTGCAGTCTGGAGCCTCGGAGGAGGATCCAGAGGCGCTGGCCCCGCTGTGACAGTGGTGGAGCTCTGGCTGCCTGAGCTCTCCCCGGTTGGTACCGTGGTGTCTCTCTGCCTTGGTCCCCAGATGCAGAACCCGGACTCGCTGTCCATCCTCACCAACCCCCGCGCCATGCAGGCCCTGCTGCAGATCCAGCAGGGACTCCAGACGCTGCAGACGGAGGCGCCCGGATTAGTGCCAAGGTACGGAGCGCTCCAGAGCGGGGCCGTGCCCAGCACCAGCAGGCAGAACCGGCTCTGGATTCATCCAGGAGATCTGCTTAGGGCACCTCATGGGGACTTGTGCTGCTGTGTGCCTGCAGGCCCCTCTGAGCAAGCTAATTAGCACTCGCTGCTTGCTTGTGCTTCACTGGGAAGTGCTTGACCCTTTCTTTTTGGAGAAAAGGTTTGGAATGCACTTGGTCCTTCCCCCATCCTGTGTTTGGTGTGCACTGAACTCAAGAACTTTATCTCTGGAGAGCAGTATGAGATGGACAGACACAAGGCTGGGTGGGAGTGCTGGGGGAGGCTGATCTCTAAGCTCTCTGCTTACACCACGGGTCACGCTCCATCACAGCAGTTCTCTGCAGGCTTCTGTTAGTTCTGCTCACCCCCAGTGCCAGGTGTGACCAGAGCATGGATGCAGCTGCTTTAGTTTTCAGAGCTGCCCTGTAGCAGGGCCTTCAGTGAGGGCCAGCCTGGTCACGCCTGCTGGCTGCCCTGCTGCCCCACTGCCAGTGCCACCCTGAGCTGTGTCACCTGCCTTCCTCTGCAGCCTTGGCTCCTTCGGCATGCCCCGGATGCCCCCGGCCTCCACAGGAGGAAGCACAATCCCGGAGAACCCCGTTCCCTCTGCTTCGACGCCGGCCAGTGCCTCTCCAGCTGGGGGTGGTAACCCTCAACAGCAGCTCATGCAGCAGATGATCCAGCTGCTGGCCGGAGGAAGCTCTCAAGTACGTAATGCCCAGTGGGTGCTGGCACGGGCAGGGAGGTCTCCAGGGGGGTCCCCACCTCACCCCACTCAGGGGATGTGGTCCCCAACAGCCTCTTGTGGCTGTGGTGCTCTAGGCCAGGTTTGGTGTTGGGGTCTTGGGGTGTTGAAACCTTTAAGAGGTTTAAGCTCAGCGTGCTGGGGATCCTTCTGCCTGCACTGTTGCCACTGTCAGTACAGAAGCAGGACTGAGATGGAGACTGTCCCCACAGGACCCTGAAGCTGAGCTGGGGTTCCTGCAGTGCCCCTGTTGGGGTTCTGTGCCTCCTCTCTGACTGCAGGGTCTGTGCCACTGTCAGTACAGAAGCAGGACTGACATGGAGCTGAGCTGGGGTTCCTGCAGTGCCCCTGTTGGGGTGCTGTGCCTGCTCTCTGACTGCAGGGTCCGTGCCACTGCCAGTACAGAAGCAGGACTGACATGGAGACTGTCCCCACAGGACCCTGAAGCTGAGCTGGGGTTCCTGCAGTGCCCCTTTGGGGATTCTGTGCCTGCTCTGACTGCAGGGTCTGTGCCACTGCCAGTACAGAAGCAGGACTGACATGGAGCTGAGCTGGGGTTCCTGCAGTGCCCATGTTGGGTTGCTGTGCCTGCTCTCTGACTGCAGGGTCCGTGTCCTCTCCCTCGCAGGCGCAGAGTCCCGAAGTGCGATTCCAACAGCAGCTGGAGCAGCTGAATGCCATGGGCTTCATCAACCGCGAGGCCAACCTGCAGGCGCTCATCGCCACCGGCGGGGACATCAACGCAGCTATCGAGAGACTGCTGGGCTCCCAGCCTTCCTAAACTCTGCCCTGCTGCCCCACAGACGTCAGCACACGCATCCATACACATGCACAGGGGATCTTTCCGGAAAGCCCGCCGTCATTTTCATATCTGACAGCTGTCCATGTATTTAAAACAAAAAGATACAGCTTAACCCCTGACCTTCCTACTAAGTTAAGATTTCATGTTGAAATGCTCTTTAACTGGCTTGTATGTGGATTCCAGTTCTCATCGTGGCCACAGAGACTTCAGATGTGTATTTTTTCCTAAATATGCCCTGTCTCAGACACTCTTCTCTCTCTCTCTAGATGGTAGAGGCGATACTTCTAGTTACTTACCTGAATGATTGTGTTTTGAGTAGCTTGATTTTAACTGTACATGATTCCTTCCCTTAGCCCTCCTTTCAGGCAAATATTTAAAAAATTGAGCCGAGTTTGGGGATTGGTTATTTCTCTCAGTGTCTTATTGGGAATGGATCAAAAGAAAAATTGAAATTACCTGAGAATTTCTGATGTCATTTGTCTTAATGTTTCCTGGGATGAACCGAGCCCGTGTCCCTCACTCACAGGTGCCTCCAGTCTCCTGGTAGAGGGTTAGTGGGTGCAAAACCTGCATTTGAAGTGTGGCCTCTTTACACTCTGGGGGTGTTGTAGTGGAAACCAGGGGTGTGCAGTGACCAGGTGTGCCGTTCTTGAGCTTGAGTTGAAGGTGCTGTGCAGAGGAAGGTGTTTGGAAGGTGTGTTTCTGCCCAAGTCATGTGGTTCCTGGTCAGAGGTGTCCAGGGGCATTGACTCTTGTGCTCAGTGGGCTCATTTGTACAAGTGTGAAAACTAAAAAGGAAATGGAAAAATAAGCTAACGGTCTTTTCGCCTCACTGAAAAATGTTGAAGTTCATGTTCCTCCCAGTTTAGATCCATCCTCCAGCCCCCCTTCCATTCTGGTGTGTTTGAATGTTCAGACTGTCCAAGAGACTCCCCAGGACCAGCAGGGTGGTGTTTCCCAGGAGCCTCCATGGCTGTGTAATTTGCATACACCATTTTTATCAAAGGAAAATAAATGCGCACAACCATCTGTCTCCCTGCATCCCTGTCTCATCCTTGGCTCAGCTGGGCCAGTTCCCAGTTACTTGGGATTAATCTGTGCTGTGCTGTCCTTCCCTCCCGGCCAGGAAACCTCTGACACTTCAGGAATGCTGCTGGAGCTTCCCAAACACTAAAGTGCCAGTTTGGAAGCTCCCTTTGAATTAGAATTGTCAATTAGCAGCTGTTGGAACTGCTGAGAGCTTGGGAGTCAGTGTTGTTTGAGAGTTTTGAGTTTCTTTCAGTGTGGGAGGATTGGGCAGAGAGGGAACAGGAGGTTTGCTGCATACCTGTAAAACCTGCTGCACCCAGCTGGAGCTGGGGTGGATGGGTGTCGGTGTTGCTCAGAGTGTAGGTGGTGGAGAAAACACGGGGCTGGAAACACCCCTGCCTCTGTGTGTGCATCCTAATGAGCCTGCAATCCCTTGGAGGAGGATTTAGAAAGCAGCTTTAACCTCTTCTGGAGGCTGTGCACAAACGTGTGCAGTGCTTTGTGCACCTCTCAGACATGGGAAGTTTGCACAAAGCTGTGCAGGGATGGGACTGGAGGTCCCAGTTGGCACTGGCAGGGTCAGAGCTCTTCCCAAATGTTACTGATTGGTCCCTTTGCAGCTCAAAACACTCTCCTGAAAGTGCCTGTGAGCCTCGGGATCTCTGCAGCGTCCCCTGATGGCACTGAAGTCTGCACAAGCCAGCTCTTGTAAGGAATGTGCTTGTGGATGGATGGATGGATGGATGGATGGATGGATGGATGGATGGATGGATGGATGGATGGATGGATGGATGGATGGATGGATGGATGGATGGCTGTGCAAGCAGGGAAGGGAGGGTGCACAGGGATACAGCCCTATGGTGAGTTTGAATCCCCAAGGAGCAAAATTAGCCCCAGCAGTGTTTCTGGCCAGGCAGAAATCATCCTTCCACCCCCTCAGCGTGCCAGCAAGGTGTGAGGTGCTGGTGTCGGTCACCACAGTGCAGGGGCTCTGAGTGTGTGCTGGAACAGGGGCTTGGAGGGATGGAGCAGGTTGGTGACTCCAGAGCTGGCTGGAAATGCGTCCCTGCATGCTGGAGGAATCCTGCTGCAGTGGATGTGAAGCACTGAGGAGAGTCCACAGGAGTTTGAGAAGCCCAGAAAGGATTGGGTGGGAAGAAACCTCGTAGCTCATCTCATCCCACACCCCTGCCATGGGCAGGGACACCTTCCAGTGTCCCAGGTTGCTGCAAGCCCCGTCCAACCTGGCCTTGGGCACTGCCAGGGATGGGGCAGCCACAGCTGCTCTGGGCACCCTGTGCCAGGGCCTCCCCACCCTCACAGGGAGCAATTTCTTCCCAATATCCAGCTTAAGTCTTCCCTCTTTTGGTTTAAAACCATTTCCCCTTGTGTCATCATTATCTCTCCATATAAAAATACTTTGTCCATCATTTTAACAAGTTCTCTAACTCCTGAAATGCCACAATGAGCCCTCAAAGGCTGTCCAGTCCTTAAGTGGGAAAACAAATTTCCCCTATCTCTCCACACTGTAGCATCTCCTCTTGTGCCACTTCGGGCTCATTCCTCCCCTGCTGCCAGCCCTACAGCCAAGGTGCTGAAACAGAGACACGGGGCAGCCTCTGGTGCCCATCCAATGCCACCTCCCCCAGCAGCCTGGCAGAGCTGCCCGGTGCTGCTCCCAGGGCAGAGCTGCAGGAAGGAGAGGTGGGAGGGTCGGGGCTGAGTCCTCGGGGGTGGGACAGCCAGGCTGGGGTCACTGGGAGGGGGCTGGGGTCACTGGGATGGGGCTGGGATCACCGGGAGTGGACTGGGATCACTGGGAGGGGGCTGGGATCACCGGGAGGGGACCGGGTTCACTGGGAGGGGACTGGGATGGGGCTGGGATAACCAGGAGGGGACTGGGGTCACTGGGAGGGGACTGGGATCACCAGGAGGGGACTGGGGTCACTGGGATGGGGCTGGGATCACTGGGAGGGGACTGGGGTCACTGGGATGGGGCTGGGATCACCGGGAGGGGACTGGGATCACTGGGAGGGGGCTGGGATCACTGGGAGGGGACTGGGGTCACTGGGATGGGGCTGGGATCACCGGGAGGGGACTGGGATCACTGGGAGAGGACTGGGATCACCAGGAGGGGACTGGGATCACTGGGAGGGGGCTGGGATCACCAGGAGGGGACTGGGATCACCGGGAGGGGACTGGGATCACTGGGAGAGGACTGGGATCACCAGGAGAGGACTGGGATCACCAGGAGGGGACTGGGATCACCAGGAGGGGGCTGGGGTCACCGGGAGGGGACTGGGATCACTGGGAGGGGACTGGGATCACCGGGAGGGGACTGGGGTCACTGGGAGAGGACTGGGGTCACTGGGAGAGGACTGGGATCACCAGGAGGGGGCTGCAGGGTGGATGCAGCTGGCTCTGCTCTGGTACCCACGGGGTGCAGATTTGGCCTTCCCAGGCTCCGGAGGAAAAGGAGCTTTGAAGGCTGCTGAGAAGGAGCCTTTGAGTGAAATCTTAATCCCCTCCAGAGCTTTCCCTAATCCCTGCTAATGTGCTGTTCAAAGGCCCCCTTCCAAAGGAACCTCTGCGCTTTCTCACTCCCATATCTCTCCCTCCCCAAGGAGTTTGCCCAAAGGTGTTCCCACTGGCTGTTTCCTCTCATTTTCCTCTGATACATAGAATTAATTATTTTAAAACATAATGAATGAAGTGATTTCAGCAGCAGGTAGTGGCAAATCCGGCTGATTGATTGGGAGAGATTTCTGCTGTCAAGGATATATTTATATTTCATTCCTCCCCCTTTCCCTGGAGGGGATCTGCAGCCTTTCCCCCAGTGTCCCAGTGTAACACTTCCAAATTTGAAATCAAACCTCAAAAATGCGGAGGAGAGAAGGATGGCAGGAAACCAACACCTACATTCCTTTCAACAAACCATTTTTTTTGTTACCAAATTCCGTGGTATGGGCAGCTCCCTGTGGCCACAGCCCTGACTATGGAGGGGCAAGTTCAAAGTGACTCAAGAGAAGGTCAGGAGGGAAACATCCTGGGGTTAGGAGCTTATGGAGTAGGACAGCTTGGAAAAGTGTGTCTGTCTGTCTGTCTGTGTACAGGTCACCCCTGTGTGTGTGTCTGTCTGTCTGTGTACAGGTCAGCTCTGTGTGTGCTCCTGTGTGCACACCCATGTGTGTCCCCATGCCCGTGTATCCCACGTCTCCATGCTCATGTCTCATGTCGCCGTGGCCCCTATGTCCGTGTGTCCCCCTGTCCCCATGCCCTCATCTCTGTCCCCTCGTGCATGCACACACCTGTCCCCATGTCCCTTTCCCTGATCCCATGTCTGTGTATCCCCCCATCCCCATATCTCTATCCCTGTCCCCATGTCCCTGTGTCCCCCATCTCCATGTCCCTACCCCTGTTCCCACAGCCCTATCCCTGTCCCCATGTCCGTGTACCCCTGTCCCCATGTCCCTATCCCTGTCCCCATGTCCATGTACCCCTGTCCCCATGTCCCTATCCCTGTCCCCATGTCCCTATCCTGTCCCCATGTCCGTGTACCCCCTGTCCCCATGTCCCTACTCCTGTCCCCATGTCCGGGTGTACCCCTGTCCCTATCCCTGTTCCCATGTCTCCACGTGCCTATCCCTGTCCCCATGTCCGTGTGTCCCCTGTTCCCATGGCCCTTTACCTGTCCCCTTGTCCCTACCCCTGTCCTCATGTCCGTGTACCCCCTGTCCCCCTGTCCCTATCCTTGTCCCCATGTCCGGATGTCCCCCATTCCCATGGCCCTTTACCTGTCCCCCTGTCCCTATCTCTGTCCCCATGTCCGTGTGTCTCTATCCCTGTCCCCATGTCCGTGTGTCCCCCATTCCCATGGCCCTTTACCTGTCCCCCTGTCCCTACCCCGTCCCCATGTCCGTGTATCCCCTGTCCCCCTGTCCCTGTCCCCATGTCCGTGTGCCCCCTATTCCCATGGCCCTTTACCTGTCCCCCTGTCCCTATCCCTGTCCCCATGTCCGTGTGTCCCCCCTGTCCCTGTCCCCGCCCCCGTGCCCCGCCCCGCCCCCGGCGCACTCTCGGCCCCGCCTCTCGCGCATGCGCACAGCCCTTTCCGTAACCCCGCCCCGGCCTCGTGCGGCGGTGCCGGGACCCACCGGGACCCACCGGGACACACCGGGACCCCCCGGGCCATGAGCGCCGCGGAGCCGCCGGGCCGCGGGATGCTGTTCGCCGAGACCCAGCTGAGGCGGCACGGCTGGCGCCGAGGTGGGGCCGGGCGGGGGTCCCTGTCCCACCCCACCCTGACCCCCCCTGAACACCCCCAGACTCCGATCCCCCCAAAGCCCCGTGCCCCCCCAAGCCCCATCTTCCCCAGCTCCATCCAGGTCCCAGCTCCCCCCCAAAGCCCCATCTCCCCCCCTGCCCCCCCCAAAACCCCATCTCCCCCCGTGCCCCCCCAAGCCCCATCTTCCCCAGCTCCATCCGGCTCCCGGTTCCCCCCCAAAGCCCCATCTCCCCCCGTTTCCCCCCCAAAGCCCCATCTCCCCCCGTTTCCCCCCCAAAGCCCCATCTCCCCCCGTTTCCCCCCCAAAGCCCCATCTTCCCCAGCTCCATCCGGCTCCCCCCCAAAGCCCCATCTCCCCCCCAAGCCCCATCTTCCCCAGCTCCATCCGGCTCCCCCCCAAAGCCCCATCTCCCCCCCAAGCCCCATCTTCCCCAGCTCCATCCAGCTCCCGGCTCCCCCCCAAAGCCCCATCTCCCTCCGTGCCCCCCCAAACCCCGGGACCCTGCAGCCCCCGGTCCCCCTCCCCGTCCCCCTCCTTCCTGCAGGAGCCGCTCTGGGGTCTCTCCCCAGCCTGGGGGTCCCGCAGGGCTGACGGCTGCCTCGTGTGCAGGGCAGGGGCTGGGCAGGCGGCAGGACGGCATCGCCGAGGCCATCCGGGTGAAGGTGAAGTGCGACACGGCGGGGGTGAGTGCCGGTCCCGCCCCGGGCCGGGGCCCGCTGCCCCCCGCAGCCCTTCCGGCAGCTCCTGTGTGCCCCGCAGGTGGGACACGACGCGGCGGAGCCCTTCACCTTCCACTGGTGGGACCACGTCTTCAACGAGGCGGCCGCCAACATCGCTGTGGAGGCCGGGCAGGTTGGAGGGCTGGGGTTGAAGGCAGGGGAGGCTGTTTGGGCTCCTTCGGTGACTCCACCATATCCCCCCCAGGCTCTGTTGGGGCTGTGGTGGTGGAGAGGTGCTGCTTGGACAGATCATTTCCAAGCCTTTGCCTTTTTTCTCTTCCCAGGATGGCATCTCTGTGAAGGCACTTTGTGAGCAGGCAGGCAGCATCAGCAATAAGAAGCCACGCAAGGCTGGCAGCAGTGGGAGCCTGCTCTACGGCCGCTTTGTGAAGGTAACTGGCCCCAGCACCTGGGGGCTGCCTGGCCCCCAGTTTGTTGCTGCTGTGGCCCCCAGAACCCCGTTTTCCTCGCTCCCCTTCCTCACAGTCTCTCTGTGCTGCAGTCAGCCACGCTCACAGCCTGTGGGGAGGAGGCTGTGGCACTGCCCGCCGGCTCTGAGAGCAGCCAGGAGGAGGAGGAGAAGCTGGACCTCTCTTCGGTCAGGAGGTGAGGCTGGGCCCATCCCTTGACGGGGAGGGAGCAGGGCTGAAAGGTGTCCCGTGTCCCCCCGCAGATGCTGGGGTGACACCTCTTGTCTGTCCCCAGGCTGACGGACGAGGAGCTGGTGCAGGCGTGCGGGGGCCGCACGGCACACAAGTGAGTGCCTGGGGGTCAGCTGGCCGGGCTGCCCCCTCCTTCCAGGCTGGGCTGGGCACCACCTTCCCTGCTGGGGAGGTGCCAGTCCTTGTTGTCTGGTCATTGCAGGGGTGCCCGTCACGGCCTGACCATGAGTGCCAAGCTGGCACGCCTGGAGGAGCAGGAGCGAGCCTTCCTGGCCACGTACCGGCAACGGGGGCAGCAGCAGGAGCACCCAGACAGCAGCCAGGGCAAAAAGAAGAAAAGGAAACAGTCCGGGGACGGAGCCGAGGTGCCACAGAGCCGGGAACCAAACACAGAACAGGAGGAGGTGCTGGAAGAAAAGGTTATAAAGAAGAAGAAGAAAAAGAAGCAGGGGTCAAGCAGAGAAGAGGAGCTGACAGGAGAGGAAGAGGTTGTGAGGAAGAAGAAGAAGAAGAAGGTGATCACAGAGCCATGTGGAGAAGAGGTATCAGGAGAGGAGGGGAAGGTCATGAAGAGGAGGAAGAAGCCAGAGCAAAGCACAGATGAGGAGGTGGTGGAAGAGGATGGGAAGGCTGCAAAGAGGAGAAAGAAGAAAAAGAAGAAGAAGCAGGAAGAGGAGGACAGAGAAGAGCCAGCTGAAACAGATGTACCTCTGCAAGAGACAGATGAGACAAACTTGGGATACAGCCCTATAAAGAAGAGGAAGAAGAAGAAGAGGAAGAAGGAGCCAGAATGAGCAAGGGAAATGGCTGCCACGCTGTGCAGCTGCCAGTCCCACCTGGCTGTAAGGGTCCTGGTCCTGGTGGGCGCTCTGAGCTCTTTCCAGATGGAGCCCAGCACTGTGGCCCAGCTGCCTGGGGATGCTGGGCTAGGACAAGTTGGTCTGGAGCTGGATCAAGCTTTACTTCACCACCTGAACCTTCAGGAGTGACCCTGGTTCCCCCCAGGCCCTGGGGCAGGGACCCATTTGCCATGGGCCTGTCACAGAAGGACACAACCTGCAGAGTACTGAAGTATTTTTTCAAGGGCATGAATAAATCTTTATTGTGATCAGATTATCCCAAAGTGTGAGTGGTGCCGTGAGTGGCAGAACCCCCTCACCTTTACACCTGTAGCACTTGGATTAGGCAGCAGCCCCAGAGAGAGCTCACCTTGCAGCCCCTCACCACTCCCACCTGCTGGGCCTTTCCATCCTGCAGGCTCACACCGAAGCCCAGTGAGGTGCTGAGCACCCTCCTAGCAGAGGCTCGGGCAGAATTTGGCCCTGGTGTGCAGTGCTGAAGCCAGGCCTGGCCCCCCAGCCCCTGTGGCCCCAGCTCTAGGTGAGCTGCAGGACGCAGTCTGTGCCGGGGTACGCCGGCAGGTTCAGAGCGTATTTCTCCTGGAGAGCAGGGGGCACAAACCTGCCCCCAAGAAAGTGGTAGCGGCCGGTGAAATGCATCGCTGCCTTCTTGGGCGCCGTCAGGGAGATGAGCATGTCGGGCTGGAGGCCGTCTGCCTTCCCCTTCTCCACATCCCAGCCTGCAACGAGCCACGCTGGAGCTGGCACCACGCTGGCCGGGCACCTTCCCCCGGCAGGTGCAGCCACAACTCACCTGAGGGGATGTCGATGCTGGCGATGGGCACCGTGACGCGCTCCAGAGTGCTGAGGATGCTGCCAAAGGGCTCCCGCACTGCTCCCGTGAAGCTGAAGCCAAAAATGGCATCCACCACCAGGCCGTAGAGCTCGTCGATGAACGCAGCCTGTGGCGGGGATGGTGGCAGGTGAAGGGCAGAGCTGGCCACAGCTGCAGGGGAAGGTGCTGCCAAGCTGGGGGCTGCTCCTCACCTCGGTTGGGAACTCGGGGAGGAAGGGAATATCCATCTTACTGCACTGGGTGGTCAAACCTTCAAAGAGGGGCTTGCTGGGGCGCTTGGGGTAATACACGGTTGGCTGGTAGCCCTGCAAGAGCAGAAGGAGCCTGAGCTAATCCCACTCTGGCACCAGCAGCAGCTAGAAGAGTGGCTCCCTGGAGGCCACAGGGACCAGCACCCTCACGGGGACCGGTCCCTGGAGGCCACAGGGACCAGCACCCTCACGGGGACCCTGTGGCTGCCTGTGCAAGACTCACAAACATCTTCAGGTGCCGGGCGCAGACCAGCCCGTCGCCGCCGTTGTTCCCTGGCCCGCAGACCACCAGCACAGCGGGCTGGCTCGTGGTGAAGGAGCTGGGTGGGTAGGCCTGATGGGGGGCAAGAGGCACAGGGTTATGATGGGGGAGTGGGCCCACACCATGGGGCTGGGATTTGCAAGACCCCCAACTTGGGACTGGTATGCCCATGGGACGGGGATGATCCCCCAGGATCACTATTCCTTCCTGGTGCCCACCTTGGTGGTAGCACAGCTTGGTACACAATGCTAGCACCCCCCACCTTGCTCCCCAGGCCCCCAGCTTGTCGATGGTGGGGGTAGCACTCAGCCTGTAGTGCTGGAACTCTCCCCCATTACCTCCACCCACCTCCTGGGCATCCACCCTGGCAGTGGCACAGCTCAGCCCACAATATCAGGACCCCCACTTTGGCAATGGCAGTGGCACAGCTCAGCCCACAGTGCCAGGACCCCCTTCTGCCCCGCAGGACCCCCACCTTGGCAACAGCAATGGCACAGCTCAGCCCAGAGTGCCAGGACCCCCTTCTGCCCCGCAGGACCCCCACCTTGGCAACAGCAATGGCACAGCTCAGCCCAGAGTGCCAGGACCCCCTTTGCCCCCCAGGACCCCCACCTTGGCGATGGCAGTGGCACAGCTCAGCCCACAGTGCCAGGACCCCCTTCTGCCCCCCAGGACCCCCACCTTGGCCATGGCACAGCTCAGCCCAGAGTGCCAGGACCCCCTTCTGCCCCCCAGAACCCCCACCTTGGCAACAGCAATGGCACAGCTCAGCCCAGAGTGCCAGGACCCCCTTGTGCCCCCCAGGACCCCCACCTTGGCAATGGCACAGCTCAGCCCAGAGTGCCAGGACCCCCTTGTGGCCCCCAGGACCCCCACCTTGGCAATGGCAGTGGCACAGCTCAGCCCAGAGTGCCAGGACCCCCTTTGCCCCCCAGGACCCCCACCTTGGCAATGGCACAGCTCAGCCCAGAGTGCCAGGACCCCCTTTGCCCCCCAGGACCCCCACCTTGGCAATGGCACAGCTCAGCCCAGAGTGCCAGGACCCCCTTTGCCCCCCAGGACCCCCACCTTGGCAATGGCACAGCTCAGCCCACAGTGCCAGGACCCCCTTGTGCCCCCCAGGACCCCCACCTTGGCGATGGCAGTGGCACAGCTCAGCCCCGCCAGCTCCATCAGCTGATCCACGCTGAACTTGTACTCAGTGAAGAGCTCCTGGTCGATAGCCTGGGCCTCCTCCTGCCTGGGGGGGGGAGACGGCACCCCTGGGTACCCCAAAACCCGGCCAGGCCCAGCCTGAGGGCTGTGATCTGTGACCCCCTCGACTTTGCATCAGCACACAGAGCTGAGCCCCCCGTGTACACCTGCACCCATCCCGCTGCCCTGCCCGACCCCTCCGCACCGTGCCCCGTCCCGCCGGCCCTACCCGAGGAAGCGGAGCCCCGTGGGGCCGGCCCCCGCTCGGGGGACGTGCATGGCGCGGCGGGGAAGGCACCGGCAGCGATCCCAGCCCCAGCCCCAGGCGCGGTCCCGGCACCGCCCGCCCGCCCGCGCCGCCGCCACCAGCAGCCCCAGGCCCAGCAGCGCCCGCGGGCCCGGCATGCGGCGGGCACGGCCCGGCACGGCCCCGGAGCGGGTACGGAGCTGCTACGGCCCGGTACAGCCCGGTACGGCCCCGGAGCTCCACGGAGCAGGCGTGGGGCCGCCCCGGGGCGGAGCGCCCTTCACGGCCCGGCCAGGCCGGGAGAGGCCGCGCACAGGCCGCGGGCGGTGCGGGCCGCGCCGGGGCTCCGCCGCTCCCTCAGGCCCTGCTGTGATAAATGTACTAAATTAAATGCTGATGTAAATATGATAAGTATGTTCGTAATTATAGAAATAGGTACAGAATCATGGTTTTAGAATGTATGTTGCAGAAAGCACCTAGGTTTTAGATGTCTTACACAGGGGTTGGGAAATCGATTACCTCACTAGATTGTAACACACAGAGGTGTTCACTGAACAGAAGTCCAAATTGGCAAGTGAAGGGATTGGCTCCTGCAGAAAGTCTGAGTGAGTTTCGGAACACCCAAGACACCCAAGCCATCAGGACAGCCTTGGACTAGCACGTCAATACCCAGTTCTGTAACTCTTTACATGCATTGTAACAACAGTGTTGTTTTTCCCAAGGTGGCTTTGTCTGAGGAGGAGACAGAATTCCTCCAACACTGGACATTCAAATCCTTCCCTGGACATGGTTCAGTCTACTCGAGGGTAAGATTCATCTAACACCGGACAAGGGATGAGGACTGCATGAATATTCGGGAACAGAGAAAGAAAGGAAACGTCGCTCCAGGCAAGAAAAACAGTATATAACCACAGGTTACCAGGCAGAATTTGTGAACTCAGTAGATCTGATGCAAAAGGGGGTCAGATCTGTGTTCACCCAGTGTCAAGTCCTGGGCTCGGCGCTGTCCCTTTGATTGTGGCTGGCAAAGATTGTATTTGGATTCGCGAAATAAAATCTATCTTCTTTGAATTTTAATCTGGCTTTCTCAAATTATTCATTTGGCCTTATCTGGTTGTTGCCTATAACACTGCAGGTCCCGCCAGCCCCTTCATTCCTCCCCAGGACCCCGACATACAAAGGATGGTGGAAAAGGAGTAGGGTCAAAACCGTGTTGGCTCAAAGGCCTGCCCCCTCCCCTTCCTCCCCCCAGGAGCGGCGTTTCCCCGGTGCCCTCCTGGTCACACGAGGCTGCAGACGAGGGACAGAGCCCTGGTGGCCGTTCGGGGTCCCCGGCGGGACCAGCAGCCCGCAGCAGTGGCAGTGGGGTCATCGTCAGGGCTGCAAGGTCACGGAGGCATCATGGGGAGTGAGGGTGTCCGGCAGGATGCAAAATAATCAAATAGTAATCAAATGATCAAATCACGGAGTCACAGGCTGGTTTGGGTGGGAAGGGATCTTAAAGGCCATCTCATCATCTCATCCCACCCCCTGCCATGGGCAGGGACACCTTCCACTGTCCCAGGTTGCTCCAAGCCCTGTCCAAACTGACCTTGGGCACTGCCAGGGATGGGGCAGCCACAGCTTCTCTGTGCCAGGGCCTTCCCACCCTGACAAGGAAGAATTCCTTCTCAATATCCCCTCTAACCCTGCCCTCTGGCAGTGGGAAGCCATTCCCCCTTGTCCTGTCCCTTCAGGCCCTCGTCCAAAGTCCCTGTCCAGCTCTGTTGGAGCCCCTCTAAGCACTGGAAGGCAGGAGTGGGCAGGAGGTTCATACCAGGGTCCTGGAAATCACCCCTAGATCTGCTACCCCATCCACAGGGCACGGTTTTGGTGTTGGCTATGAGGCACCAAAATCCCCAGCCCCTGTGACTTTTGGCTTGGAGCTGTGTCCATTCCAAGAAACAGCCCTGCTGGGGTCTCCACTCGTGCACCCTCCCCTCAGAGGACACTCCAGAGCCCAAACCTCCCTTGCCCACTCCCCCAAGCCATCACCTACCTCTCTGGAGGCCTCACATGGAGGGTTTGGTGGTTTTGGTGCCCTGTGGGATGCAGTGTGAGACCCTCAGGCCTGGGCTCACTGGAGAAGTGATGTTCTGGTTGTCTGTGGTACTTACGGAGCTGGAGGCCAGCATGGGGCAGCTTGGCTGGGGGCAGGGGGCTGGTGGTCCTCATGCTGAGAGACAAGTGAACCTTGTGTGGGGGTTCTGGACAGCTCCCCTGTCACACTGGGACTGAACCCTCCCTAGGATCCAGCTGGAATGACCCCAAACGCACTCCCAGAATTATGTATCTTTAAAAATCTCTGGATTTTCACTGTTAAACAGGAGAGGTCCCTTGTGCTGCAGAGGTATTTGGGTGCCAGGGGCTGCACTGAGGTGTCTCTCCCTTTCCCACCCACCTGTTAGCCTGGGGCTCACTGTGGTACCCTGGAGCTGAGCTGGGACCATCGTCATCCTCCCCAGAGGTGCCCAGGAGGCCACTTGGGTTGCAAGGCTCCCGCGTGAGACCACCAGTCAGGGCCACTCTTGTGCCTCCAGGAAGGAAGGACAAACAGGCAAGAACACAGACTGTGTCAAAGACTCAGCTCCAGCAGGAATTGTGTGGATGGCTCAACCCCATGTTTAGTTTGCAGCCTCTCACCTGAATACCTGGGATGTGCTCCTGGTGTAGGCCAGTACAGCTCGTCCTCAGCCTGGGCTTTCCCCCTGAAGGACATGGGGTGAAGGAAGGCTTGTCTCCTGTTTTTCATCTGGAAACTCATCCCAGAGGAAGGAGAGAGAGGATGGCAGCTTTCCTACTCACACCTCGCTCCCCCAGAGCCGTGTCCCACTGGCACGGGGCAGTGTGGAGCAAAACTGCAGCTGGCTGGGCTCCTGATGGGATTAACAAACTCAGGCACCTCTTGCCACAGCCCCTGCTGGGGTCCCAGTTCCCAGCCCTCCAGAGTGTGCCATGCCCTGGGTGATGCTCACCAGGGCTGGGCTGGGTGCCCAGCCCCCCTGGTAGAACGGGTGGCCGAGGTGGAGTCGGTGCTGGATGGCATCTGTGAGCTTGTGCACAACCCGTTTGTGGGCAGCTCTGGGGCTGTCCTGTGGTGGAGAGAACCCATACATGTGATGGGCTGAGTGGGTGTGCCCCAGGGCTGAGGCCAGTGCCTCATGATGCACGGGAGGCTCCAGCCCTGGGGATGCCCATCATGCCTTACCTGACAGCGGGAAAGCAGAATCAGGGCCTCCTGATAGTGCCCGATGGCTTTCTGGGGGTCTCCCAGGTGGAAGCACGCTGCACCCAGCCCCTCGCACGCTTGCCACTGCCCCTGCAAGTCCCCTGGGAGGCAAAGGGCTGCGTTGGCCGCTGCACTGCTCAGCTGAGCTCCCCGGCAGGCAGCATTACCCAGCCTGAATCCGCGGGATGCTGCAGGGGTGCCCGTGCCTCCCCTCACCCGAGTCCCTGAAGGCTTGCAGGGCGTGCAGGTAGCTCTCCGCGGCAGCCCCGTGCTTCCCCAGCTGGCTGCAGGCGTACGCCAGGTTCCCAAAGCTCTGCCCCTGAGCCCTGCGGTTCCCCAGAGCGCCTGGAATCGGGAACACAGGGCTGCATGCCGAGCTGGCGCGCCTGGCCCAGCCAAGAGGCAGAGACAGCGGTGTGAGTACCGTGCAGCGCGGCCGCACGCCGGTGCCAGCCCAGCGCGGGGCCGAAGCTGCGCAGGGCGTTGAGGGCAGCGCCCAGGTTCTGCAGCAGCGCGGCCTCCTGCTGCCGGCCCAGCTCCCCGCCGCGCAGCCCCAGGGCCTGCTCGAAGCTCTCGGCAGCCAGGGAGAAGATGCGGAGCTGCGAGTAGCCGAGGCCGATGTCGTTGTAGAGTTTCCCTGCGGGCAGAGAGGAAAAGCAGTGGGAGCTGCTGCGCGGGGCCCTGAGAGCGGAGGGCGCGGCGCGGCGTTACCTCGCAGGGCCAGGTCGGGGATGGCCTCGCAGAGCGAGCGGCACCGGGCGAGCACCCCGGCGATCTCTGCGGCCCGGAACCGCCGGCTCTGCAGCATGGAGCCGCTGGCCCTGCTCAGGGCCACGGCCGCGGCCCCGGGGCTCTCGGCCGCCATGTAGGCCTGTGCCGCCTCCAGGAAACACCGCGCGGCCCGTGCCGGCTGCCGCATGCCCAGGTAGCAGCAGCCCATCTGCACGCAGGTCCCCGCTCGGCTGCCAGCCTCAGCAGCGCTGCCGTGGCTGGAGGCTTTCTCAAAACACTCCAGAGCCTTTGGAAAATCCTGGAGCCCTTCGTGAGCCGCCCCGACGCTGAAATAAAGGCTCCCCGAGTGCTCCCCGCTCTCCGCCTCTGAGGGCTGGGACTGGAGGAGGAACTCAAAGGCCTTTTTGGGCTTCCCAGTCTCCACGTAGGCAGCCCCCAGGTTGAAGGCACAAGCCCTGTGGAGCTGGGGGCTCACCGTGTCCCTGGAGAGGAGCAGGGCCTTCCTGAAGCACCCCACTGCCTCCCGCCCGGCGCCCAGGGCCAGCGCCCGGCGTCCGGCTCGTGTGAGGCCCTCGATGGCACCCACCCGCCCTGCCGCCTCATCCCCTCCCTCCTGAGCAGCTGCCCTGGCCTCAGCCTTCTTCTTCTGCCGGCTCTTCTTGCAGCTGGTGGGGGCTGCAGGGGTGATGGTGGGGGCAGAGGGAGCACAGGGGTCTGTGGAGGCAGAGGGGGCAGTGGGGTGTGTGGGGGTGGTGGTAGGGGTAGTGGGGTGTGTGGGGGCAGAGGGGGCAGTAGGGTGTGAGGGAGCACAGGGGGCAGTGGGGTGTGTGGGGGCTGTGGGGACACAGGGGGCAGTGAGGTGTGTGGGGGCAGAGGGGGCTGTGGGGTGTGTGGGGGCAGTGGGGTGTGTGGGGACAGTGGGGGCAGAGGGGACAGTGCGGGGTGTGGGGACAGTGGGGGCAGAGGGAGCAGTGGGGTGTGTGGGGACAGTGGGGGATGTAGAGGCAGAGAGGTCAGTGGGGTGTGTGGGGGCAGAGGGGACAGTGGGGGATGTAGGGGCAGAGGGCTCAGTGGGGTGTGTGGGGGCAGAGGGGGCACAGGGGGCAGTGAGGTGTGTAGGGGCAGAAGGGGCTGTGGGGACAGTGGGGGCAGAGGGGACAATGGGGTGTGTGGGGGCAGTGGGCTGCACTCCCAGGTCAGCAGCCTCTTCCGAATCCATGGGCAGGGGCAGCAGCCTGCCTGCAAGAGACAGAGGTGCTTAGCCAGCCAAGCCAGCATGGTCCGGCCAGCGAACACTTCAAATAAGCAGCATTATTTTATATCATTTATGAAAAATTAGGGATGTCTTGTAGCCTGCTTGCTATTAAGTTTCAGGAAGGAAAAAGGCCTTTCCATGGAGGACCCCACAAGCCTTGGTGGCCACGAGAGAGGAAAGGGGTCACTGGGGGAGGAGGAGGGACACCACAGCATGGAGTGGGATGTTGCTGGGGTGCCTTTTTGGGAGGCAGAATAAGGAGTTGCACACACTTACTGTTTGCTCTTCAGGCGCAAAGAGTGCTGAGAGCAGGGAGCAGGGAGACAGGGCATCCCCGCCGCTGCAGCCACGGCTCTCTGCAGGGATGGAGAATTTCTGAGGTGCTGCCGAGCTTGGGCTGCCTGGAAAGGTGCCTGGAGCAGGTCACAGCCCCTGGTGATGGACGGCCGGGTGCTGAGAGACAGGAGCGTGGCAGGCGGTGGCACAGGCTGGGACAAAGCCAGGCCCGTTCCTGGGAAAGCACATCCCACAATGGCCCCGCTGGCTCCAGTTTCATCCCTGTCACCAAGGGGGTGTGCAGTGCCATGGCAACTCCCTGCAGCAGTGCCAGCGTGAGCCCTGAGAGCGATGGAGGGACGGGAAAACTGTGTGCTGGCCAGGACAGCCATGTAATGGATGGCACAACTGCCTCAACAGCTCGTGGCAGGTGCTGGGGGCTTGTTCCACGTGGGGCAGGTTCATGCTTCGGAGCAGGCTCAGAGCAGCGAGGGTACAGGGCACCGCGGGGCCGGGTGGCACGTCCTTGGTCTGGCACAGCCTGTGGAGTCCTCCAGTCCTCGCTTAGCCCTGCACCCACGAATTCCCCCTGCACCCCAAGGCAACCCGAGGCTCCCCTCGCTCTCTCGGTGTGTGTCACCTCCCGCACCGCCGGTGCTCGCTGAGCTCCCCAGTGTGTGTCCCTCGGTTTCCCCCGCGGTGTCCCGGTGCCGCTGCTCCCCGGTGTCCCAGTGTCTCGGGGTCCCGGTGCCCCCTGAGCTCCCCAGTGTGTGTCCCATGCTCTCCCGCCCCCGGTGTCCCGCTGTCCCAGGGTCCTGGTGTCCCGTTGCCCCGCTTTCCCGGTGTCCCGCCGTCCCAGTGCCGCCGTTCCCCGGTGCCCCCGTGGTCCCAATGCCGCCGTTCCCCGGTGTCCCGGGATTCCGGTGCCCCACTTTCCCAGGGTCCAGCGGTCCCAGTGCCGCCGTCCCCCGCTGTCGCGCTGTCCCGGTGTCCCGCAGTCCCAGTGCCGCTGCTCCCCGGTGCCCTGGGGTCCCTGTGTCCCGCTGTCCCTGTGACCCCGTGTCCCCCTGTCCCGCTGTCCCTGGATCCCCGTGTCCCGTGTCCCTGGGTCCCGCTGTCCCGGGGTGCCGCTGTCCCGGGGTCCCTGTGTCCCCCTGTCCCTGTGTCCCGCTGTCCCCGTGTCCCCCTGTCCCTGTGTCCCGGGGTCCCGCTGTCCCTGTATCCCCGTGTCCCGCTGTCCCCCTGTCCCTCGGTCCCTCTGTCCCTCTGTCCCGCCCGGCAGCCCCCGCGCGCAGCCACGTGTGCGGCGGGAGATTCAAACCGCGGGCGGAGCCACCGGAGCAGCCGCGGCCATGGAGGGAGCGGGCCCGGGGCGCTGTGAGTGACCCGCACCGGCACCGGCACCGGCACCGGCACCGGCACCGGCACCGGCACCGGCACCGGCACCGGCACCGGCACCGGGGCTGCGGGCACGGCGGGCAGGCAGAGGATGAGGGGAGGGGAGCGGGAATATCCGGGGTGCAGCGGGACGGGAGGGGGACAAGTCTGGGGTGCAGCGAGCTGGGGGGGACAGGGGAATGTGGGGGGACAGGGGGATGTGAGGGGACAGGAAAGGCTGGGGGGTCAGGGGGATGTGGGGAGACAGGTAAGGCTGGGGGGTCAGGGGGATGTGAGGGGACAGGTAAGGCTGGGGGACAGGGGGATGTGAGGGGACATGTGAGGCTGGGGGGTCAGGGGGATGTGGGGAGACAGGTAAGGCTGGGGGGACAGGGGATGTGAGGGGACAGGTAAGGCTGGGGGACAGGGGGATGTGAGGGGACATGTGAGGCTGGGGGGACAGGGGGATGTGAGGGAACAAGTGTGGGGGGGGACAGGGACTCTGGGCGTGCAGAGGGATGGGGGAGCGGTCAGATTTAGGGATGGAGGAGGAACAGGCAGTCTGCATGTGGGTAGAGGGACGGCGGTGGCAAGGTGCCAGGCCCATGGGGACAAACTGGGGGGGACATATTTTGGGGAATGGTTTGTTGGGAGGCAGCTGGGTGCCCCCCAGAAGTCGTGGGTGCCTTCAGCACGAGCAGCAGTGTAAAAGGACCCCAAACCTGTGTTCCCCACCTCCTCCTCCCTGGATGCTTGTTCTGTGCCCTTCCCACTCCAGTGCCAGCCCCGATGGCCGTTACTTGGAAAAAAGGGAAATTGGAAACTTTCCTCCCACCATGGACTGTGACGTTGATGCCACTCCCACGAGGGCTGTGGGAGGCTGCTGCACCCAAAGCCCGGCTCCCTTTCCCAAATCTTAGTTTCAGTGGCTATGGGGGGCTTCAAAAAGCCTCTTTGAGCAGGGGGCTCTGATGGGGGGGCCCTTTCTGCCCAGGTGAGCGCCCGACTGCCGATGAGATGGACGAACAGAGGAGGCAGAACGTTGCCTACCAGTACCTGTGTCACCTGGAGGAAGCCAAGCGGTGGGGTTGCACTTGGGGAGATCCTCGAGCTCAGATTTGGGGGGAGAAGGGGTGTTAAGGGGAGGGACAGTGAGTGGGGGATGGCAATAGCGCTGCAGAATACTGCTGTGTCTTTCTGGGGGGTTGTGTTTTTTTGTGGGGGGACGCTCAGCCCTACACCCAAACTAAAAACCACCCAGCAGCAATGCCTGAGGGCTGAGCTCCCCTGCTAGGGAGGATTTATTGGAATGGAGCTGGTGGGGGGGAAATGTCCTTTGGGTGCTTTTCTCTGGGGGTCTGTGACGTGCCCTGTCCCTGCCCTGCCAGGTGGATGGAGGCCTGTCTGGGTGAGGGGCTGCCCCCACCCACAGAGCTGGAGGAGACCCTGCGCAACGGGGTCCTCCTGGCCAAGCTGGGCCACTGCTTTGCCCCTGCCATTGTCCCCCTGAAGAAGATCTACGACCCTGAACAGACACGGTACAAGGTAAGGCTGTGGCACCGGAGGGAAGGTGTAGTACCCCTTAGGGTGTAGCCCCAAACCTTTCCCTTGCTGGTGAGTGCAGAGTGAGGAGGGACTTGGTGACAGCAGTCACTGAGGGACTGTTCTGTAGCAGGTGGATGCAGTGGGGTCCCTGAGCTGGGGATCACTGGCATTGCCTCTGCTTTGACCTCCTGCCTTGGCTGGGTTGCTCTGGGGGCAAGGGGGACCCCAGGGGTGGGAGAAAGTGGGGTTCAGCCTGACCTCAGCTCCTCTCTTCCAGACAGCTGGGCTTCACTTTCGGCACACGGATAACATCAACTACTGGCGTGATGCCATGAGCCACGTGGGGCTTCCCTCGGTAACACCTCCCCTCTGCTCTCCCCAGCCAAGGGACACACTGGCCTTTGCCTTGTGCCAGTACTGGGGTGCTGGTATGGCAGGGGGGCTTTGTCTTTGCCCCCCACTCTTTGACACCAGTGACCCTGGGGACTGGCTCGATGCCACTGCTCCCTGACATGTCTCTGTCTTGGTGGCAGATCTTCCACCCAGAGACCACAGACATCTATGACAAGAAGAACATGCCTCGGGTAGTCTACTGCATCCATGCACTCAGGTGGGTGCCCTGGCCTGGCTCTCATGGAATGTGTTCATGCTCATGAGCCCTTTGGTGGTGTCACCCATCAGCCTCGGGTGACACGGAAGCATCAGGAGGGAGAAGCAGGTGATGTCACCGTGTGGGTTTGTATTTCAGCTTCTACCTCTTCAAGCTGGGGCTGGCTCCCCCGATCCAGGACTTGTATGGCAAGGTGAACTTCACAGGTATGTGCAGGGAGACCTGGCCTGGACTTGCCAAGGGGGGTTTGCCACCAGTGCTCTGGGGTCCCATGGCAGGAGGGGTGTGCGGAGTGAAAGTCTTGGATGCGTTTTGCCAAAGCTGCCTCAGGGATGCTCACCCCAGTGTGGGTTTTTTCTGCACCCCTCTCAGTCTGGCAGGGGAGTGGGGGCTCTGCTGGCTGCCCCTGCTCCTGTACTGGGCTATGGGGCTGGTGCTGAGCAGTGCTGCCTCTGCTCTGCTCCAGAGGAGGAGATCAACAACATGAAGAGGGAGCTGGAGAAGTATGGGCTGCAGCTGCCTGCCTTCAGCAAGATTGGAGGCATTTTGGCCAACGAGCTCTCAGTGGATGAAGCAGCAGGTGATGGGTGCCTGGTGGGGAGCAGGGCTGGGTGTCAGCCCCTTAGCAGGGTCATGGCTCAGCTGCTGAATGCCAAATTTGGGGCCAGCAAGCTGGGAGGGGATGCCCTGGGAGGTGATGGATGCAGTGGGAGGCACCTGGTTGTTTTCTTTCAGCCCGGCACAAGGCTGCAGGTGCTGGCACAGCCATTGCTAGGCAGCAGCAGCCTGAATTCTGTATTCCCTGGGCTTGCTGTGAGACTTCTGGGTGCTGGGGACTGCAGCTGGCCTTGTGAACAGGGCGGGTTCCCACCCTCGCCCGTGGAATGTCTTGTCCCACTGCCTGCAGGGATAAAGCAGATGGTCCGTCCTGCCCCTCGGTGTCCCGTGTCACTCACCCTGTCCCTGCCTCTCCCCCAGTCCACGCCGCAGTGCTGGCCATCAACGAGGCGGTGGAGCGGGGCGTGGTGGCCCAGACGATGCAGGCCCTGCAGAACCCCCACGCCATGCTGCTGGGGCTGCGCCACGAGCTGGCAGGGGCCTACCAGGAGGTGCTGCACCAGGCCAAGCTGGAGAAGGGCAGCAATGCTAGAAACAGGGTGAGCAATGCACCTCAGGGTGCTCTGGGGTGGTTGGCAGAGGAGCAGCCCCTTTGCTGATGGGTGGGTGGAGGGATCCCTACAAAGACCTACAGGGCTTGCTGGCTGAAACATGGCCTGGGAGCTCTTGTGCTGAGCAGAAGATGGGGAGATGATTCCTCTTTGGGGGCTAGTTCACCCAGAAATGAGCCCAGGCATCTGCAGGGCACCCCACTGTGCATGGTGGGGTGGGCTTGGGCAGAAAGATCAAGCTGGGGAGTTCCCTGTCCAGTACCCACAGGTGATCCCTGAAGGAGAGGACGTCTACGACTGGTGTCTGACCCAGGCTGAAATCCAAGGGAACATCAACAAAGTGAATGGTGAGCAAAGCTGGGCCTTCCCTCTGGGGGTTTTCCAGGGCTTATGGTGGGACCATGGTAGCCCTGGGCATGGGGAGAGTGGTGGGAGGAGCAGAAAGAAGCTGCTCTGGCCAGCCTCAGACCTAGTGGCAAGAAGGGCTGGGTGTGCATTTCCAAGGAGAAATTAAAGTGATGGGTATGCAGGCTTTAGCCCATAGCTGCCTTTGCTCCCTGGAGCTGTGGGATGATTTACCTGCTCACCTCTGGGGTGAACTGGCCTCTTGTAGTGCGTGGGGCTCTGGAAGAGGTGGACAATGCCCTGGAGAGACAGGATGTGCTGGCACTGCACTGTGCACTGCAGGACCCCAGCCTGGCCCTGCGCTGCGTCCAGCGGGACAACCTTGAGCTCTACTTGGAGCAGCTGAGCACGGACCGGGAGGAGAAGGCCCTGGTAGGGGCTGGCAGGAGCCTGGGGTGCAGGGTGCTGGTGCTGGGGGGCAGCCCCTGGTCCCCAGGGAGAGGGAGGTCCCATGGGCTGGGAGTCCCCAGCTTTCTGCCAGGGGTCTGAGCACGGCTGCTCTGTCAGCACAAGCAGGGAGAGCTGTGAGAGCTGACACCCCTCTGTGCCTGCTGCAGGAACTGGGCTACCTGGAGCTGCTGGAGCAGCAGGAGCTGCAGGCAGGGATCCTCACAGCGAACCGGAGGGACGAGAAGGAGCGAGCCAGTGAGTGCCTGGGTGAACTCCTATTGCAGATTCTGCTGCCCAGTGCATCCCAGGAGCTGGCAGCCTGGCCCTGAGACAGGACACAGCCACCTCCTGCAGCCCCCCTGTGCCAGCCCCCTGTCTGTCCCTCAGTGCTGCAGGCTGTCAGCCGGATCAACGCTGCTGTCCGCCAAGGGGTGCCAGCCAAAACCTTGGAAGCTCTGATGGACCCTGCAGCCCAGCTGCCTGATGTGCATGGCCCTGCTGCCCCCTTGTACCAGCACCAGCTGGCCCTGCTGCAGAAACAGCACCCACGGGTGAGAGACCCCAGGGATGCCCTCTGCTAGGACTGGGGTGCTTCCTTTGCTGCTGCTTCCCCAGGGAAGCTGGGCCTGGAGGAGGAGGAGGTTATGGGGGTTCATTGTCTCTGCCTGCCCTGTGCAGGGCGAGTTGGCACAGGAGGAGTTGTTTGTGGCTGTGGAGATGCTCTCGGCTGTGGCACTGGTTAACCAAGCCCTGGATGCCAGGAACCCCAGCAGGCTCTGGAGCAGCCTGGTCAGCCCTGCCCTGGGCCTCTCAGGAGCTGAGGATGCAAATGCACAGCGGTGAGCTGGGCTCTGTGCTAGGGGTTGGTGTGGAGAAATCTTGTGGAAAGGGCTGGTCAGGGGGGTCTGGGCTTTTTGTGGGCTTGTTCCAGCAGCCTCCCTGTCCTGTGCTTTGCCTCTCCCCTCTGAAGAGCTGGGCAGCTGGCACTGGCAGTGCCTTCCTTCTCAGAATGAACCAAGCCCTTCTTGGAATGCTTCAGGTCATTGCTTCGTGTCTCTCCTGCAGGTACTTTGATGACTTGTTGCAGCTGAAAGGCCAGTTGAGGAAAGCAGGAGCTGAGTTCCTGAGCTGGAATGACATTCAGGACAGCATCAACAACACCAATTCATCAGTGCAGGATGAAAACGACCGTGAGTCCTGCCCACACGAGGTTTGGGCACGCAGGGGGTGGCAGATATCCTCGGAGGGAGGTTGCACTGGGATTCCAGCCCTAGTAAGACACCGGAGAATCTCACACCACCGTGGGCTGTGACTCCCCTGGAGCCTGGAGGGTTGAAAGGCGTGTCCTCCCTTCCCTCCCCGGCAGGAGTCCGTGCCCTCCGGCTGCTGAACGAGGCGCTGCTGCGGGAGGACCCTGAGCAGACGCTGGCGGCGCTGCTGCTGCTGGCTGGGGATGCCCTGCCCGACATCGCCCCTCCCTCTGCCCCACGCTACCACCGGGTCCTGTCCCGGGCACGGAGGCAGAAAGCCCAGGTGGGGTGGGATTCTCGGCTGTGGGGAATCTCCTTGGCAGCATGGTATCCCCCCCTGGATGCAGGGTACCCTGCCTTGGTCACAGGACTGTGAAGTATCCCCCCTCCCCACCCCAGCAGTGCAGCCAGGGCTGCCCAGCTCACTAGAGCCCATCTCCCCATCTCACAGGCCACGGAGGACAGTGGAGCTGCTCTTTGCTGGGAAGAAATCCAGGAAGGGGTCTGCCAGGCCAACCAGGACACCGTGGCAGCCAGGAGGAGTGAGTGCTCTCCCCATGTGGGTGCTGCTGGAGCTCGGGGGACAAGAAGGGGCTGATGTGAGCCCCTCTGCTCCCGCAGTGGCTCTGGGCATAGCTGCCATCAACCAGGCCATCAAGGAAGGGAAGGCATCACAGACACTGAGGGTGCTGTGCAACCCTGACGTTGCCCTGTGTGGGGTGGTGAACGCCTGTGCTGACGCCTACCAGGAGCAGCTGGCAGCTCTGATGGCCACCAAGAGACCAGCAGGTAAAACCCTGGGGGCTGCAAAACCTCCCCCACCCTGGGAGCCTGGGGTGCACCCCTGGCCAGGGTGTTCAGGGGGAGCAGCACTCTCCAGCAGCTCCTGTGGTTGTGTTTGAGGTTCCCCAGGATGAGGGAAGAGATGAGAATCTTGACTCCATGTCTCAGAAGGCTGATTTATTATATTATGATATTATATTATATTAAAATGCTATACTAAAAAGAATAGAAAGGATCCATCAGAAAGCTAGAAAGGAAAGGGATGGAATGAATAATAAAAACCCGTGACTGCTCAGAGAGTTGAAACAGCTGGACCATGGTTGGTCATTAAGTAGAAACAATCCACCTGGACCAATCTAAGATGCACCTGTTGGTGAACAACCTCCAGCCCACATTCCACAGCCAGCAGAGAGTTATTGTTTACATTTCTTTTCTGAGGCTCCTCAGCTAGAATAGGAGAAAAATCCTAGCAAAGGCTTTTCATAAAAATACCCTGGTGGCAAGCTCCCATCCATCCCGGCACGCAGGGAGCACGAAGCCATCCTGGACCCGGCACAGGCTGCTGGATGGCACCGAGTACTACCTGAACCTGCAGACCCTGGAGGGCAGCTGGCAGTGCCCGCGCGGCGGCACCTTCAACACCACGCACCTGAGCCGGGAGGAGATGCAGGTACGGGCAGCGCGGGCTGGCCGGGCACCGCTGGCACGGCTGGGGCTGAGCCGGCTCTGCCTCGTGTCCTTGCAGTCCGTCGTCACCCGAGTGACGCTGGCCCACGAGCGGGAGCGCCTCTGGGCCTCCAGGGTGGCCTTGGTGGTGCGGCTGCAGGCGCGGCTCCGCGGCTTCCTCGTCCGCCGGCAGCTCGCGGCGCGGCGGCACGTCCTGCGGGAGCAGAGGCCAGCTGCCATCAGGATCCAGGTGACACAGCCAGCAGCTGTCCCCGCTCTCAACAGCGGCACACACCAAGGGAAGATGCTGGCGGGTCTGGGGAGGGCCGGCGCTTGCTGCTCTGGTTTTACCTCAGGATTCCTGAGGTGCTGCAGGGAGCAGCACCTAAACGTCCCCTAGAAGTCCTCCCACAGTGGCTGCTTTCCTCTTTCCCCACGCTGTGTTGTTCTCTTTCCTCGTGTGCTCTCTGAAAAAGCAATGGAGCCACAGTGACCTCACTCAGGTGTCTTCTCGTGCCCAGGCTTGTTGGAGGGGGTACAGGCAGCGCAGAGCTTACCTGGACAGGCTGCACTACCTGAAATCCAACACAGAGGCTGCAATCAAGGTTTGGAAGATTCCCGTGTTGGGCATTGTTCAGCTTGTGAGGGTGGCATCTACCCCTGCCCAGTGCAGAGGAGCCGGGGGGATTGTGGCAGCTGGGCCAGGGCAGTGTGTGAGTGGACAGGGCAGAAAAAAAATCATAGATTAGAATTGTTATCATGGGCTCACTGAGGCTGGAAGAGCACTTGAAAATCACTGGGTCCATCTCAGCACTGCCAAGGCCACCACTAACCATGTCCCCAAGTGCTACATCCCTGTGGGTGTTAAATCCCTCCTGGGATGGTGAACCCACTTTTCTGGGCAGCCTGTGCCAATGCCTGACCACCCCTTCTATGAAGAAATTTTCCTTAATATCCAACCTAAACCTCCCCTAGAAGTCCTCATGATTTTTCCCCTCCACCCATTCCCTTTGGCCAAGCAAGTCTTTCCAGAATCCAAATGTTTGAACATCTCTCCCAGATCCAGGCAGCTGTGAGGATGTGGCAGGCACAGAGGAAGTACCAGGAGAGGCTGCGGTACTTCAGGCAGAATGTAAGAGATGGGATGGGAGTCAAACAGCTCCTGGGACCCTGTTGGTGGGGATGTAGGGGGATGATCTGGAGCAGTTGGATCCCTGTCCCTGAGTGCTCTCAGTGCAGCTGGAAGAGCTGATTTATCCTAGCTGGGGGACAGATGGGAAGGAATAGGTACCTGGTGGGTCTGGAAGCCAAACTCTCAGGTTCTGTAAAGTGTGAAGAGAGCAAAACCACTCCAGTTCCATCAAAAAACAGCAGTGACTTCAAGATGCCCATCAAGAGGGGAAGGAAATATTTTTGGGGAAAAGGTGGGGGGGTCTCAGCTGTGGGAAGTGAAGTTGCACCCCTGGAGTTGCTGCAGCTTCTGATATACAGTGAGTGGAGGGGAATGACCACTGAAAATGATAGAATCCCAAAATCTCTCCTGTATTGTAGAGACCCTCATTCCAGGCCTTAATACATTCCTGGCAGTGGGACCAGGCAGCGAGGTGCTTGTCCAGCTCTCCTTCATTTCCCCACATGTGTTAGGGACACTATGGAAAAACATCTCCCACCCCCTTGTTTGTCTTGGCAGATTAAAGCTGTAATTAAAATCCAGGCTTTTGTGCGAGCCAACAAGGCCCGTGGGGATTACAGGATGCTGGGTAAGTAAGTGCCTGCTCATTGCTGCTCTGAAGTGTCATGGCTAATTGGGAAGGGGACTCTGCCTCTTCCCTTGCTGGCCCTGCACAGTGGGCAAGCAGTTATGTGCAGGCTGCTGGTGGCCCCTTGGCAAGGACAGGGGTGACAGAGCCTTGGTGGTCCTTGCTCATCAGCCCTGGGGCTGCCCCTGTGCCCCCAAAACCTTCCTGGAGGCTGTTGCACAGTGTGGCCGCGTGCTGTCCCATATCCTGGTGCTGCAAGAGGATGCTTTTTGGGGAGGAGGATGGGGTGTCTGAGTGAATGCTGGGGGTCTGAGGGACTGCAGTGGGGGCAATTATTCACGGCCTTCCTGTGCATTGCTGCAGTCCACAGCAAGAGTCCACCCCTGGGCATCGTGCGGCGCTTCATCCACCTGCTGGAGCAGAGCCAGCACGACTTCTGGGAGGAGTCGGAGGTGCTGCGGCTGCAGGAGGAGGTGGTGAAGAGGATCCGTGCCAGCCGGCAGCTGGAGAGCGACCTGGACCTCATGGACATCAAGATTGGGCTGCTGGTCAAGAACAGGATCACGCTGCAGGTAGAGAGAGAGGGGGAGGGCTTGGCTGCCTCGTGCTGTCCTGCCCTTCGTGGCATCGCAGCTTGGATTTGTCTCTGCTTCACTCCTTAAGCAGTTGGAGGGGTCAGGGAGCACTGGGGTGCCTCTGGCTCTCCCAAAAACTGGTCAGAATGCCAGAGCCTTAGGCAGACCCCAGTGCTTCTCTCCCACCACAGGAGGTGGTGTCCCACTGCAAGAAGCTGACCAGGAAGAACAAGGAGCAGCTCTCAGAGATGATGTCCATGGACAAGCAGAAGGGGCTCAAGACGCTCAGCAAGGAGAAGAGGCAGAAGCTGGAGGCCTATCAGCACCTCTTCTACCTGCTGCAGGTGGGGCTGGGGGGCTCTGCTGTGTCCCCACAGCTTGGGGGGGCAGTGCAGGCACCTGACCCCTGGCTAGCTTGGTGTCCCTCCTCCCTGCA
Organism: Passer domesticus; assembly: GCF_036417665.1. Lineage (NCBI taxonomy): Eukaryota > Metazoa > Chordata > Aves > Passeriformes > Passeridae > Passer > Passer domesticus. The sequence goes on from NC_087505.1 coordinate 2,104,763, forward strand.
GACACAGCCAGTGTACTTGGCCAGGCTGATCTTCCAGATGCCCCAGAACAAGTCCACCAAATTCATGGAGTCGGTGATCTTTACGCTTTACAACTACGCTTCCAACCCACGGGAGGCTTATCTGCTGCTGCAGCTCTTCAGAGTGGCACTGCAGGAGGAGATCAGGTGCGTGTCCTGGGGTGGGAACGGGCCCAGGGCAAGGCTGAGCTGCATCAGCTCGCATGCTGTCATCTCTGCTGCCTCCTGCTTGGAGAACACACAAACACCGGTCCATCCCCTCATGCCACCTGCCCCATCTCTGTCCCCAGGTCCAAGGTGGACCACGTTCACGACATCCTGACGGGCAATGCCACGGTGATCCGGCTCGTGGTCAGCTTCTACCGCAACGTGCGTGGCCAGAACGCCCTGCGGCACATCCTGGCTGGCCCCGTGCAGGAGGTGCTGCAGGACAAGACCCTCAGCATCCACACGGACCCCGTGGACATCTACAAGGCGTGGATCAACCAGACTGAGTCTCAGACTGGGCACAGAAGGTCAGAGCCTGGGTTAAGAAGGCTTGGCTCGGCCACAGGGTGATGGGCACTGAGATGGTGATGGGGTCCTGTGCTCCCTTCACAGCAAGCTGCCCTATGAGGTCAGCCCTGAGCAGGCTCTCAGCCACCCCGAGGTCCAGAGGAGGCTGGACATTTCCATCCGCAATCTCCTGGCAGTGACAGACAAGTTTGTCTCTGCCATCACCTCTTCTGTGGACAAGATCCCGTGAGTATCCCCACGGTTTCTGTGCACACCCCAGGAGTGCTCTTCGCTCTGAGGTGTCTCCAGCAAGGCCTTAGGAAGGAGGCTGGGTTATGGGGGGGCTTCCTGGCCCCTTTGCTGCTGCAGGACTGAGTTACTGCACTGTCAGCAAGGAGAACCCCAAATATCAGCAGTGCCTCATGGGCTGGCTTGTTTTTCTGCTCCATTTCTGAGCAGTTTACTGCTGACTTTGAGATGGATGCCAGCTTTGTGGTCACCTCAGAGGATGAAGGCCTCCTCCAGAGGTGCCTGGGCTGGCAGCAGGGTGGGAGAGGGAGCTGAGGGGTGCTGTAGCTGCCAGTCCTACCTGTGGGCTTCTCCATCGCCCCAGGGCTGAGAGCTTGCTGCTTCTTGGATGATGGGTATAGGACTGGGTCATCAGGGTGGGCCCACATGCTGATGGTCCTCTCCCTACCTCTCCTCAGCTATGGGATGCGCTACATGGCCAAAATCCTGAGGATGTCCTTGGTTGAGAAATTCCCCAAGGCCCCAGCAGAGGAGGTTGATAAGGTACTGTGGGGCTGGGGCACCTGCATGGTTTGGTGGGGTTCAGCTGTGCCTGTACATAAAGGGCCACAAAAGGTCAGGTCCTCTTGACTTAAAAAACACCTCCAAGTCAATATTTTCCTTGAGCCACTAAGGAAATACCACGAGTGGGATCTTCCAGGATGGCCCCACCATGCAGAGCAAGGACGAAACACCCTCCCCTGCTGAGGTGTCACCTTGGGCCTTAACCCAACTGCTCCCCGGCCTGTCTCATGCCCTAGATCGTGGGGAACCTGCTCTACTACCGCTTCATGAACCCGGCAGTGGTGGCCCCCGATGGCTTTGACATCGTGGACATGTCAGCCGGGGTGGCCCTGCGGCCCGAGCAGCGCCGCGGCCTGGGCTCCATCGCCAAGGTGCTGCAGCACGCCGCCGCCCGCAAGGCCTTCCAGGGGGACAGTGCCCACCTCTGCGGGCTCAACCAGTACCTGGAGCGCACCCACAGCAAGTTCAGGTGGGCCCCAGGATGGTGGTGGCGTGGGAGGGTGGCTCAGGAGCCCGTGGCAGGGGGTTGGGGTGACCAAAGGGGTCCCTCCCTGCAGGAGGTTCATCTCTGCTGCCTGCTGCGTGCCTGAGCCTGAGGAGAGGTTTGACATGGATGAGTACTCAGAGATGGTGGCCGTGGCCAAACCAGTCATCTACATCACCGTGGGGGAGCTCATCAACACGCACAAGGTCAGGGCATAAAGCTCATGGCAAGCTCTGTTTCCTCTGCTCCCACCCCCTGGGCTTTCTGCTGAGTTTCCTCCCATCTTTCTGTATTCCACCCCTGGCACAGCTTCCCTATTCCTGACCCTTTTTTCCTCTTCTAAGCAAGGAAATAACCTAGATTCTGCAGATTTGTCCTTTTGCAAACCTCATATTTTCTCCATCCCCTCGTGGGTGTGAAGTGTGACCTTCCCTCACTCTCCATTTGCATCCCCTTTGCCACTGATTCATGCCTTGCACTGTCCAGCTCCTGCTCGAGCACCGGGACTCCATCACAGCACACCACAGTGACCCCCTGCACGAGCTCCTGGAGGATCTTGATGAGCTTCCTACAGTCCAGTCCCTGGTTGGTACGTTGGATTCTGGGACCTGATGGGAGGAGGGTGGACGTGGGCACACTTTCCTTGCACAAAGCTTCAGCTGGATTGCTTTGGGCATGGGAAGCCAGCCCTCTAGAGCCCAACACAGCTAGCAGGGCTCTCTGTGCCCTCACAGGAGAGAGTGTTGGCAGCCTGGGAGACAGTGATGCTGAGCAGGTGCTGTCCCAGCTCAGCAGAACAGAGATCTCCCTCACCCTCACCAACAAGCTGGTGCCAGTGGCCAGCAGCGAGGAGAGTGACACGAGGAGCCTGCTGCTGAGGTGAGGATGGGCTCTGTGGGCACCAGGAGGGTACTGGGGGCTGGGATGCTCAGGGTGGGCAAGAAACCTGAATATTGTGTGGAGGGTGATGGTCTGGAGCAGATGCCTGACATCTCCCTCTGGTCTCTAGCACCAAGCAGATGCTGGTGGATTTGATCCAGTGCCAGCCAGGAGATTCCCTCCCAGAAATCCTGTGGACACCAGCCTCAGAGCATGAGGTGAGGTGTGTGAGGCTGCTGCTAGGGAAGAACTGAAAAACTTTGTGGGCAAATGGCAAAAAAGTTCTCAGCAAAAAGCTGACTTGCTCCTCTCAGAGGTTTGGTCTTATGATCCATCCAGCAGTGCCTGAACTCTGATTTTCAGAAAAGTCACCTGTTCTGGGCCAGGAGGGACCCAGATCAAAGCATGGTGAAGGAGTTCTATAGCAAATTCAAGGTGATCTCCCGTGGCAGGGAGAAATGATGCATCTGACTCCATGATATCAGAAGGCTAATTAATTACTTTATTATGCTATATTATTCTATACTATATTACACTCCATCTAAACTGAAAGTGCACAAGCACTCAATGCACAAAATCTCGTGAGTGTCTGCTGACCATCAGGACAGTTTGCAGAGATTGGTCAAGAAAACAAAACACTTTGGGTAAACTGTCTCCATATTGCATTCTACTTTGGCACAAAAGCGCAGCAGATGAGATAAAAAATTGTTTTGATCATTCTTTTCTCAGTTCAGAGAACGTGAATCCTGCAGAGTTCGGTTGTTCCGCCTCTGTATCCCATTCTGTGCTCCAGGCTGACCCCTTCTCATCCCTAGGAAGCTGCCCACGAGCGCCTGGTGTGCCAGCGAGCTCTGCGGGATGCCCAGCCCTCTGCCCAGCTGCGGCGTCACCCCTCCCTGGCTGCCAACAGCCAGCTCTCCATGGAGGAGAAGAAGCGCAAGGTCACCCGCAACCTGCGGCGCTTGGAGAGCCTGGGGCTGCTGGACTCTGCCAACCACTACCAGCAGCTCATTGATGAGCTGGTCAAGGTGAGCTGGGGGCACCCCCAAACCCCCAGAGGTCCTGCTCGTGGCACGTGTTGGGTTTCTGGCACTGCTGTTTCCTCCAGGACATCCGGAACCAGCGGCGGCACCGGCAGCAGCGCCGCAGGGAGCTCCTGAAGCTCAGGCAGACCCTGGAGGGCCTCGATGCCAAGACTCTGTTTTATGAGGAGCAAATTGATTATTACAACCAGTACATCAAGACCTGCCTGGACAACCTGGCAGCCAGCAACAAGTGCGGTTCCTTACCAAAAATCAGTAATTTAAAAAAAACCCCGTTACTTGTTTTAATTGCTCTCTGGTTGTTGTGAGTCCTGGAGATGCTGGGAATCCAAGGGGTCACAGATGACTGGAGATGAGCTCTCAGAATGTGGTCCCTTCTCTTCCAGGGGCAGTGGGAAGAGCAAGAAGCTGCCATCTCTGCACTACACAGCAGCCCAGCTGTGGGAGAAGGGCGTGCTGCTGGAGATCCAGGACCTGCCACCCAGCCAGTGCGTAACCCTGCCCCAGGGGAGGGGCTCCTGCTTGGGGCTACTCAGTGCAGGGCCAGGAGTTGGACCTGATGATCCTTCTGGGTCCCTTCTGACTCAGGATATCCCATGATTCTATGAGAACTCGGGCAGGTAGAGGAAAATACCTGAGGAGGAGGAGGATGCATGTGGGCCACTGTTGTCCTGCCATGTGGGGCAGGTTGTTTGGTGTAGGAGAATGCAGGAAAGTTGAGGTTTGGGCTGTGGGTCTGGCTGCTGTGCTCAGGGGGTGCCCTGGCTGTGTTCAAGCTGTGAAGCCCCTTTTGGTAGTGAGTGGCTGTGTCTTCTCAGGCTCAGGAACGTGGTTTTCGACATCACCCCCTGTGAGGAGTCAGGCAGGTTCCAGGTGAAAGCCAAGTTCATGGGGGTCGACATGGAGCACTTCCAGCTGCACTACCAGGTGGGGAGCCTGTTCTGCACCTTCTGGGGCTCAGAGAGATGGGGGAAACTGGGTATGGGGGGGCTGGGTGGTGTCCCCCCACCTGCAGCTCTTGTGGGGACTTGGAGCCCTGCCTTGAGCTGTGCAGCTCCCACTGCAAGCCCAGCTCCCTGTGCCTGGCTGGGCACCCAGGAGGGCTTCCCTGGCTGGGCACAGTGGCAGTGGCAGTCCCCTCTCCCACAGGACCTGCTGCAGCTGCAGTACGAGGGGGTAGCAGTCATGAAGATGTTTGACAAAGCCAAGGTCAATGTCAACCTGCTCATCTTCCTCCTCAACAAGAAGTTCTTCAAGAAGTAACAGGGTCAGGGGTGGGGCTAGAGGGAACAGGGGCAATATAAACCTGCCAAAGAGACCCCAGGGCAGGGGAGCTGCTGCTGGCCATGGAGCTTTCCTGCATGGATGCAGCGTGCTTGAGCATCTGCAGCCAGCAGTGCCTGAGTGGGGAACACAGGGCCCAGCCCCAGCCCTGGGCACCCCAAGCTTGGTACTGAACCCGTGCCCAACCTCCCTGCAGGAGGAGGCAGCTGCCAAAGCTTTTGCAGCGTGTGTTGCTTTTAAAATCTATTTTATCTGGGTATTTTGGCTGTTCAATTCCTGTGTTGCCAACAGCCAGCTGCCCACTCTGTATTTCTGGACACTACACAGCTTTTACTGGTATAATAAAGGTATCTAATTTATCTATATCTATATCTATATCTATATGTATGTATATATTTCTTCCTCACACTAAGGCTTGGCTAATGTCAGAATCAGTCTTTTTATGGAGGGGAAGGGAGAGGCCAGAACAGAGAGGCAATGTCTGCTTGTGAAGACCCTGTGAGCTCTTCTCTAGTTCATTGAGGTGCAACAGAAGAATTTTGATTTTAAAGATGAATTTCACTGCTCTTCAGCCAGGTGTGAGACACAAGAGAAAGGCTCAGTGTCACTGCTGTCCCATGGACTGGAGCAGGGACCACATATCTGGACCACAGTGGAGCCTGGCACTGCTGTGGAACAAGCCCACAGCAGCACCTCAGCAGGGATGGTGTCTCTGTCCCCTCTTGATTTGCTCTGGTGTTTAATCAGTTTTCAAGTGTGGGACAATGGCTGTGTTTGGCCATGGCTTCATTTAAAGTATTTTCTCTCCATGTGAGCTCCTCCTCCAGACCTTTCTGTCTTGTCTTTGGAAAGTGATGTTTGTTTGTGAGGTTTTTATGTGTTTTTTTTATTTCCCTCCTCTCATAGAAATGCCTCAAACTATGCTTTTTTTATCCCCATCCCTGCTGGATTCCTGCTGTGCTGCCTCTGCTTGTTTACACCAAATAAAGATGGATCAGAAAATGCAGGATTTCTCTGGATGATCATTTCCCTGTGCTCCTCACCTGCCTCTCCCCTTGCTTACCAAGGTGTTTGAGGCTGGTGACATTCCTACAGCCCCTCATTCCCAAAAAAAAGGAGCCCCCTCAGCTCCTGGCCAGGGAGCAGCTCCTGCCAGCAGTGCAGAGTCAGGTGCTGAGGCACCAACCCAGCTCTTGCACAGGGAATTTAGGCCACTTTCAGACACACTTAATTCTTAAATAAATACTATGATTACGTCTCCTAAAGACTATGATTATATCTCTACAGGAATGAAGTGGGATCAAGCTGCAGCACTTTTCTGTGTTTAAAATAGGACCAGGCTGCCATTAACCTGTTGGATGCTGCACCATCTGCAGGGACAGGATCCTGGGGACGTTGCTGCTGCAACATTACCCATTTCCACACGGGTTTTTTTATCTTTTGGTTGCCATATTTGTTTATTTTTCCCCTTCCTTGCCTTCAGAGGAGGATCCAGCATGTCTCTGGCTGTGGCTCAGTGTGGTTTGTTGCTGCCAGCCACCTCCCCCAGCAGCCAAGCAGCCATTGGCTTTGCACCAGCAGCACTTGGCACGCTAAAACCCCTTTTTTGGGGGGGCTCTGGGGATGGAGGGGAAGCCTGAGGTAAAGAACTCCACCTAATAAAACAGTCCCAACTATTCACTCAGCACAGCTGCAGCATGGGCTGGAGGGGACTTGGTGCTGCTGTGGAAAAAGTGATTTTTTTTTTTTTTTTTGGCTCCCGGGAAGTCTGTGTGGCCAGCCATGACTCAGAAACAGGGGTGCCACCTCTTGCCTGCTGCCCACACACTTGGGAGACGAGGTCGGAGGGGAAAATGAAGCCCTGGGAGCTCTGGAGGGGCTGGCTGAGCTCCTCCCGAGCCAGCTCCACTAGATGTCATTGCAAGCTGGGGATAAGCGAGCACAGCCCTGCCGGGGCTGCTCTGTGCCTGCTCGGGTGGCCAAAGATCCAGGGATGGATCCCCGCAGCAATCCGGGGTGGACAAAGGCAGGCTGAGGCTTGCAGAGCCTCTCCTGAGCCCTGGGGCTTTTCCTGGGGCTTTTCCTGGGGTTTTTCCTGGGGTTTTTCCTGGGGCTGGTGCTGCTTGCCCAGGCTGGGACACAGAAAGGGATCCCCAGGTCCTGCCCCACCTGAGAGGTGTTGTTTGGGAAGGGGGAGAAAAGGAGAAAACTGGGCTCCCTCTGGGGCTCGTGTTTCACAGCAGAGGATCCCACACTGGTTTGGTTCAAGGGGACCTTGAAGATCATCCAGTCCCTCCCCCTGCCATGGGCAGGGACACCTTCCACCATCCCAGGCTGCTCCAAGCCCCATCCAGCCTGGCCTGGGACACTTCCAGGGATGCCACAGCCTCTCTGGGCACCTGTGCCAGGGCCTCCCCACCCTCACAGCCAAAAATTCCTTCCCAATATCCCATGTAACCCTGCCCTCTGGCAGTGTGAAGCCCATTCCTCCTCCTCCTGTCCCTCTGTAGGCACAGGGAGATTTCACCTTGACCAGCTCCAGCACCACCAGCATGGCAAAAGGAATAATTGTGCTTGCATTAAACCCCCTCACTGACTCCCCCCTGCACACCCAGCTGTGACACAGCATTCCCAGGGCTGCTGGAGGTGCCACAGGGTCCCCAGGTGCCACAGGGTCCCCAGGTACCACAGCAACACAAGCCTTGCTCCTGCTCCCTCCTCACTTACTGCCAAATTGCCTCCAGGAGCACAAACGAGCTGCCAGATGGGTGGACTTTGGGAAAAAAAAATAAAAAGGGAATGAGGGAGGGTTAAGAAAATTATAAGTATGTGCATGTGTGGGGATGTGTGAGATGGAGAGGAAATTTGCACGAGGGAACAGCAATGGCATTCAGCTCTTCACTCTCACCAGGCTGGTTTGGTTCAAGTCCTGCAGCCTGTGGCACTCAGCGTGTGTAGGAAAGTGTGATCTGAGGAGAAAGGTGCCCACTCTGGGGCTGCTGCCCTGGCCCAGGGGGGAAAGGGGCTGCTGGCACCTCCCTGGCTTTGTGAGGGAGATGGAATGAAGGAGCATTGGGAGGTTCACAGCTGGGAGATCACTGTCCCTGTTCCAGCCTCCTCACAGGAATCCAACACCCAAAAGGGATGAAAAATGGTTAAACTGGGCTCAGAAAGGCGCTGCTGCAAGTCCTGACCCCAGCAGCTTGGGCCTGCCTGGCCTGGTGGAGAAGCTGCTGGGAGCTGGTTCTGGGTGCTGGGTGCTGGTTCTGGGTGTTGGGAGCTGGTTCTGGGTGCTGGGTGCTGGTTCTGGGTGTTGGGAGCTGGGTGCTGGTGTTGGGTGCTGGGTGCTGGTGTTGGGTGCTGGTTCTGGGTGCTGGGTGCTGGTACTGGGAGCAAACCTCCCTGCAAACCCCAGGGTGTCCCTGCAACCTCCAAGGTGTCCCTGCAAACCTCACAGTGTCCCTGCAACCCCAGGGTGTCCCTGCAAACCTCAAGGTGTCCCTGCAAAGTCCAGGGTGTCCCTGCAGACCTGAGTGTCCCTGCAAACCTGAGTGTCCCTGCAACCCCAGGGTGTCCCTGCAAACCTCAGAGTGTCCCTACAAAGTCCAGGGTGTCCCTGCAAACCTGAGTGTCCCTGCAACCCCATGGTGTCCCTGCAAACCTGAGTGTCCCTGCAACCCCATGGTGTCCCTGCAAACCTGAGTGTCCCTGCAACCCCACGGTGTCCCTGCAAGCCTCGGGGTGTCCCTGCAATGCTCGGGGTGTCCCTGCAGTGCCCAGGGTGTCCCTGCAAACCCCGGGGTGTCCCTGCAACCCCAGGGTGTCCCTGCAAACCTGAGTGTCCCTGCCACCCCAGGGTGTCCCTGCACCCAGCTCCTCTCCACAGGCACACCTGGACGTGCCCTCTCTCCTGCTCCTGCCGCAGTCCTGAGGATGCTCAGGCCCTGTGCAGAGGGGTTCCGAGTCCTGGACACCCCAGGCACACAGGACAGGGGCTGGGCTGTGCCTCCAGCTGCACCCCAGGGGTCTGTGGATGCACTGCCCTGCCCAGGACGGGGTTCACCTGCTTGGGCAGCCTGGCTCCAGCCAGCCCTGCTCACCCAGCAGCACCGAGAGGGCAGGCGAGCAGCTCAAAGAGCCCGGGGCAGTCAGGGCTCAGCTCAGCCATGCCAGGCTCTGCCCCAGGAGCAGCAGCCTCCCTGGCAGTGCCAGGGCCTCTGCCCCACAGCTCCTGCCGGGATGGCACGGGCTCCCTGAGGAATAATATCGCTGCTCCCTTCTGATGGCAGCAGCTTCCTTGTGGGAGAGGGGAAAAAGCACAAACCGAAGCGGGGAGAAAATAAGAGGGGAATGTTTGCCGACTGTCTGCTGCGTGTTGTTGCTGTTTGTTGTGTTTCCGCGGTTGCTTTGGCAACCCCGGGAAGAGATGCCAGGCTGTGGCACGGCGGGTACCAGCACGGCGTGGGGAGGAGCTGGGGGATGGATCCTGGCAGGGATGGCAGGCTGGGCAGGGCACTGATGGGGGCACACTCACACCTCGGGTGAGGTGCTGCTTCTCATCCCAGGGCTCTCCGAGAGGGAGCTGGCTTGGGGATGAGTGAAGGGACACTGGCTGAAGGGTCCTTGGGGACAGCAGCCAGCCCTGCTGCCCCCCAGGAGCCTGGGAACGCCTGGGCTCATCCTCTCTCCTCTCGTCTAGAGGCAGGAGAGTGAACCAGGGGTGGTGTGCAGGGGCATGCAGTGCCCAGGAGAGGGGCTGGGAGAGGGTCAGGAGCTGGGGGGCAGCTGCATCTGCCCGGGACAGGAGCCACTGCCCTGGGTTAGTGTGGGGAGGGTCCCACTCTGTCCCCTGGAGCCCTTGTAGGGGCTGCTCCCCAAGAAGGGGCTGCTCCCCAAAAAGGGGCTGCTCCCCAAGAAGGGGCTGCTCCCCAAAAAGGGGCTGCTCCCCAAAAAGGGGCTGCTCCCCAGGAAGGGGCTGCTCCCCAAGGGGTCCCAAGGGCAGCGTGGCACTGGGGACAGGCCCGAGGGCAGCCCGGGGAGGATGGGGGTGCTCCCAGAGCCCCTCTCTCCCCGCAGCCCCCGGAGCTGCAGAGCTGTCAGAGCAGGAGCCCGCGGGCATCCCCAGGGCAGAGCAGCCGGGGGTGGGTGAAGGCTGTGCCCCTGGGAGCCAGGAGCGTTCTGTGCAGCTCCAGAGATGAGTGTTAACCCTTTGGGGGCTGCAGGAGCTCCTCAAGGCTGGGGGGCATTGCCACCCACCTGGATCCCGGGGTTTGGGGAGAGATTCCAATGGTTTGGGGGCTCTGCTGCTTCCCATCCTGCCTGGCACAAAAAGCGTGGAAAGGTTTCAGCCTGTCACTGGTCAGAAGGGCCAGTTTAATTGGATTGTTTAATTGCTGCACCTCCAAATGGTGATTTTTTTTTTTAAAATTCCTCAGGCCTGATGAGGAATCCTGCCCTGAACTGGAAGCTGACTCATTCTCCTCCAAGTCCTGGGGTCATTGTTGCATTGCAAATAAACACAGCAGATTCCCACTGCTGGGCTCTGGGAACGTGCTCCTGGAGGCCAGGGACCCAGGAGGGGCTGGGTGTCTGCCTGCCTCCCCCGGCATCCCCCCTCCCTCGGAGCAGGGGGGCTTTGGTAGCATCCACTCCATCACAACTTGAACACGGATGGGGGTCTGGAAAATCCCAGAGTGAAGAGATTCGCTGTTTCCTCTTTGAAAAGCAAAGAGCAGGAATCAGGCCCCAGCTCTCCTCCCTGCTGTAGCCATCAGGCAATTCTCATTTCTTTGCTTGCAGCATCTCTGGGTGCAGCTTCAGCCCCGGTCTTGGGAGCAAAGGAAAACTGCAGAAATAACAGCTCAGAGATGAAACCACATCCCAGCATGGGGGGGGGGGTGAGGGGAGGGCAGCGCTTTCCACCCCAAAATCCTCCCCACGAGGGGCTGAGCAGAGGCTGGAGCCAGCGTGAGTCACCCTGAGCAGCTGCTGCCAAGGCAGGAGCGACCTTGTGCTGCTGAGCCAGCGTGGGCTGAGCCACGGGAAAGGGAAGCTTTTGCTCAGGCCGGATGCTCCAGAGGAAAGAATGAGCTCTGGGGCTGAAACCGCCGGCCAAAGAGGGTCAGGGCAATGGTCAGAGGGTCTGGGGTCTGCCCCTTCTCTGCAGGGAGAGCAGCAGGGCCTGCTGGAGCAGCGAGCAGGTTTTGGGCACTCCCAAAATTCCGGGGGTTGGTGAGTGGTGTGTGAGGCATCCGAGGACGGGACTCACTTTCCATGGAACTTCAGGGAAAATCAGCTCAATCTCCCCTCCGCTCCCGCCACCCTGTCCTCAGCCTTGGGATCCTTCCAGGCTGGCACTGCTGAGTGTTTTCCCCACCAATTTCTTCTCTTGAATCAGCGGACGTGACTCACAGGGAGGGAGCAGAGGGCTCTGTCCCTGCAGGAGCAGGGCTGCTGCTGCTGGACACCGGGGGAGCAGCATCGTGACCCCCCCATCCCTTCCAGGAGCCACCCAGGGCTGACATTCCCCTTGTCCCCTGCTGTCCCTCCCTGTGCCCAGCCCAGTGGGCGCAGCAGAGGGGGAACTGGTCGAGCCGGTGCACCCCGTCCCGGCAGAGAGGGGACATTCCTGGGGCAGGGGGGGTGACCCTCGGGGGGGGCTTCGTCACCGGGGTGGCACCACGCCCTGAGTGCTGGGGACAAGCAGGCAAAGAATCCCCTCTGTGGGGTGGGTGGGAGGTGGGGAAGGGGCTCGGGGAGGGGGGTCACTGCTGGTGGCACTGGGTCAGCAGCCAGGGTGCCCAATCTCGGCTGGATTAGTTGAAGAGATCAAGAGCTGAGGGATTAGGGAGTCAAGAGAGCCGGGCCACCTGCGGGGGAGGGAAAAAAAAAAAAACCTCGGAAGGAGAAGGATGGGAGAGGTGTGCAAGGCCTGGGCTTTGGAGCAATTAGATAAGTGAATCAGGGCCTCGGAGCGATTAGAGAAAGAAATCAGGTTTTACACCAATTAGGTAAAGTCCCCGGGCGATTAGACACGGAGGTGGCAGCGAGAGGAGGGCTCGCAGCAGTCCCTGGAACTGATAGGGCCGGGCATTGATTAAAGGAGCATCGGAGGCTGAGAGCAATTTGATAAGAAAACAAAACAGCGGATCAATTAGCCTGGGAAAAGGAGGTGGCTGGGGTGATAATGGCAACGGGGGCCACTCCAAACATCCCCAACATGTGGCGAGTTGGGAAGGGGTGGAAAGAGGGAAAATGGTCCCAGCTGGAGCCTCCAGGGGCTGGGGGTACCCGGGGCACTGGGATGAGATTGGGGGGTGATTTCAGTTTGGCCTTAGTGAGTTCACACCTGGCCTAAAGATGGGTTTGTTGGTGGCTCTGGCTGCTGTGAGCCTCACCCAGCAGCTGCTGCTCCCACCAAGAGGAGCAGAGAGTTCTGCCTCCCACAGAATCTCAGAACGATGGAGGGGTTTGGATTGGAAGGGACCACAGAGCTCATCTACCTCCAACAGCCCTGCCATGGGCAGGGACACCTTCCACTATCCCACATTGCTCCAAGGCCCAGCCAGCCCAGCCTGGAACACTCCCAGGGATGGGGCAGCCACAGCTGAGCAAGTGAATTTAAAAAAATAATAATTTTTTTTTTTTCCAGCAGGTTTTACTCTGGGCTCACACTGTCACACACCTGGAGCAATCCCATCCACTGGGAAGGCAGTGATACCAGGATAACTCAGCCCTGTGCCCTGTCTCAGATGCTCTGGGAGTTTCCAGATACGGGTGCCAGACGAATTAGCAATTAAGTAACTCAACGGAGCCTAGAAATAATTAGACCAAGGAATGCAGCTCCAGCAGATGAGTTTAGTGAAGAAATGGGAGTATTGGAGAGATGGAGATGAGAAGGGTGATCAGGTCTCAGCACAATTATCTAGAGAAAGTCTGCTCCAGACTGATTAGAGGAAGGGAAAAGAGCTTTCTGGGCAATTAGGTGAGGGAAATCAACTCTGGGCAGGAAGAAAATAGACTGTGAAAGAGATTGGGGTGGGAGATGCTGAGTTTCCTCTGCCCCTGACTCAGATAAGGGAGCTCGATAAGGGCTTTGAGAGGCAGAGGCTGAAATGAGGATGATGAGGATTAAGGAGCAGAGGTGGGTGTGCAGCAGATGCCTGGGGCTGGGGAAGAGGGAGTGAGGAGGCTGGGAGAAACAGCCCTGCCCCTGAGGAACAGGAGGGCCAAAATCTGGGGATCAGAGCTAACAAACAGAGTAAATCAGGGTAAACCAGAGAAAACCAGGGGTGCTGGCAGCTGGGCTGGAGCAGGGGAGGGAGCTGGGCACTGTTTCCAGCCCAGCACGTGGCAGGATCCTTCCTTAATCTGCAAAACAGGATTAGCCCCTCGTGCCCAGCAAAGTTGAGAGCCAGCAGAGCCCTTCTGCACGAGCGACTTTGACTTCAGGACAGAGGAACCTGCAGGGTGGGAGCGTGATCAGGGATGAGCATGGGCTGGGCAGCCCCTGGCATGTGCCCTGTGCCACCAGCAGTCCCTGGCTGAGCCAGGGGCAGGCAGGCCAGGCTGGGGTGACCACAGCAGGGAGCTTTGCCCCAGGTTTTGGGGTGCTGAGGTGCCCTGAGAGAGGTGACAGTGGTCAGCTGCAGCCCAAGGGTCAGCAGCAGCTGCAGCTGGAGAGTGCTGCATCCTTTGGGAATGGCTGCAATTGCTCTTTAATTAGCCTTGACGGCTGCTGGAGCAGATTTTGCTGGTCCTTTCCTCTCTGAGGCTTGAAGTTGCAGGGCTCAGTGAGGTCAGGCTCCTTTTTCCTTCTTTGCCATGCTGCTCTCTTCCATCCTTGCCGAGCAGCATCGCTGAGGCACATGATGCTGACTCTGGCACTGTGGGAAGGGGAAGCTGTGGTTTGGCTGCCAGGTCATGGTTTGGCCTCTGGAAATGACCCTCTTGGAAAGGGAAGCAGTGTCCTGCCCAGCTCGGGCAGGGGCTCAGAGCCCCCCAGGAAATGTGGCTGGAGAGGGACTGGGGGACCCCATGAGCAGCCAAGGGCAATGCTCAGCTCCTGGGAAACACCCCCAGCTTAAACCAAGCACCTGTGGAGGTCATGGAGGGTTTTCACATTTTAAATTTCTTTTTAAAATTATTTATTTTTCCTTTTTAGCTGAGTGCTTTTCACCACAGCTGCTGGTGAGTGACAGAGAGCAGTGGCGGGGCCACGCAGGGAAGCTCTCATGGACACTCGTCCCTCCTGGGCATCACAGCCCTGCTTTTCCCAGCAGGAGGGTGCCTCTGACATATCTCCTTCACCCCTTGGCCTCTGCTGAGCTGGCTGGGACGAGCCTGCTTTCTGTGGCTTGACAGCATTATCTGGGCCACAGGCAGAGCCAGGCTCCACTTTGGTCGCTGCTCCTTGGCTGCTGTGGATATCCTCAGGAGATAGCACAGCCCGCCGTCCCCCTGGGGCTCCGTGTGCTTCTCCTCCTCCCATCACAGCATGGTAATGGGATTTGCAGAGCCCTGGAGCCCAGCAAAGCCCCAGGGGCAGGGGATCCATCCCTGGGGCCCACGGGTGTGTCCTCCTCCCAGTGCTCAGACTCCACTTTTGTTTGAGCACTATTGTGGATTTCAGTGTTTTCATGGCTTTGAAATTTTTTTTTTCCCCCTTTCCAATTCTGATGAAAAAATGTATTTGTGGAAAATAGAAATATTTAGACATTTCCCTGACAGGCAGCAGAGCTGGAAGAGCTGTGGTACAGCACTGTGCACGTGTGCTGGTGAAAGCTCAGCACAAAGAATCAGGCTGGGGAACGCAGCACCCTCAGCAGCAGGAGACCCACAGGGTGAAGAGTCAGTGCTCACCCCTATTTCCAGCAGCCCAGCACCAAGCTGCCTGGTTTGAGCTGGTTTTGGGGAGGTTTTTGATGTGTCTATCTATCTATCTATCTATCTATCTATCTATCTATCTATCTCTCTATATATATCTATCTACATATATTTATAAATCTTGTGTACACAAAAATATATGTAGGACATTAAAATATACAATATAGCATATTAAACCTCACTGTAGTAGGAGTTTTGTATTAAATAAGTAGCACAAAGAATCAGGCTGGGGAACACAGCACTCTCAGCAGCAGGAGACCCACAGGGTGAAGAGTCAGTGCTCACCCCTCTTGCCAGCAGCCCAGCACCAAGCTGCCTTCAAAATCTGGATCAGAAGATGGGTTTGAGCTGGTTTTGGGGAGGTTTTTGATGTGTCTATCTATCTATCTATCTATCTATCTATCTATCTATCATCCATCTATCTATCTATCTATCTCTATATATATATCTATCTACATATATTTATAAATCTTGTGTACACAAAAATATATGTAGGACATTAAAATATACAATATAGCATATTAAACCTTGTTATAGTAGGAGTTTTATATTAAATAAGTAGCACAAAGAATCAGGCTGGGGAACACAGCACTCTCAGCAGCAGGAGACCCACAGGGTGAAGAGTCAGTGCTCACCCCTCTTGCCAGCAGCCCAGCACCAAGCTGCCTTCAAAATCTGGATAAAAAGATGGGTTTGAGCTGGTTTTGGGGAGGTTTTTGATGTGTGTATCTATCTATCTATCTATCTATCTATCTATCTATCTATCTCTATATATATATCTATCTACATATATTTATAAATCTTGTGTACACAAAAATATATGTAGGACATTAAAATATACAATATAGCATATTAAACCTCACTGTAGTAGGAGTTTTGTATTAAATAAGTAGCACAAAGAATCAGGCTGGGGAACACAGCATCCTCAGCAGCAGGAGACCCACAGGGTGAAGAGTCAGTGCTCACCCCTCTTGCCAGCAGCCCAGCACCAAGCTGCCTTCAAAATCTGGATAAAAAGATGGGTTTGAGCTGGTTTTGGGGAGGTTTTATATATATATATATATATATAAATATTGTGTACACAAAAATATATGTAATATATTAAAATATACAGCATATTAACCCTCACTCACTGTAGTAGGAGTTTTGTGTTAAATAAGTAGCAGTAAATGTATTACAAATATGTATTTTGTGTTTTGCTGTCACTCTGTCAGGGCTGGAAAGGGGGCTGGTGGTTGTGGTCCACACCAGCCCCCCACTTTCCCATCAGAAGGTGTCTGGGCCACTTGAAAGGGCCAGTGAAACCCCCCTGTGGAGCTGCAGGATGCTGTGGGCACCCTGGGCATGCCAGTGAGGAACAGAGCTGCTCTCTGTGTGCTCTCTGGGATGAGGCCAGGCCTCCCTTTCCAGGAGGCAGAGAAATCCCCAGCCCCACAATCTGCCTTCCCCACCCCATTTTTGTCCTGCTCACGCCCTGGGGTGTTGATGCTGAGCACAGGGCGGGCACCACACCTGTGCTGGGGAGGTGACAGTCCCCATCCTGCACCCCACTCCCTTTGTCCCAGCCCTCCAGGCTTCACCCCATGGCTCTGCCTCATTCCAGGGGGGGCAGAGCCTCCTCCCCACCCAGCAGGGCTGTGCCTGCCCGGGCTGGCCCCTGAGCCCCCTCTCCCTGCTGGGTCCCCACTCTGGGAGCTCCCTGATGTGTGTCCCAGCTGGGATGGTCACAGCACAAAGCAACGCTCCATTTCCAGCAGGATCCAAACCTGGTTTTATTCTATTTTATTTATGCATGCTTTTTATACATTCTTCCAAAACTCATAAATTCACATTTACTCATTGGTCAGGAAAGACAACAAGTGCTCACAGTTACAGGTTTCTCTTATTTCTCCTTCTTTCTTTCTTGGTTTCTATGTCAACGACCTCAGTAGAAAATTCTTTCAGGGGTAAACATGGATCCTCTTCTCAAACTTCTCTCTGGCTCACAGAAATCACTATAAAACCTCTTGCACAGAGGTGGATGCTCTGCAGAACTGGGTGTGGGGGGCTGCTGAGCTGCTCCTGGGGAGTGAGAGGGGCTGGAGGCCATCAACCCATAAAATCATGGAATAGTTTGGCTTGGAAGGCCCTTAAAGCTCATCTCATTCCACTGCCCCAGGCTGCTCCAAGCCCTGTCCCACCTGGCCTTGGACACTTCCAGGGACAGGGAGCTGCAGCTGCTCTGGCAACCTGTGCCAGGGCCTCCCCACCCTCATTGTCAAACACTTCTTCTTCATATCAAACCTCAATCAACCTTTTCTAGTTTAAAATGCTCCCCCTGGTCCCATCCATCCTTCTACTTGGACTTAGGAAGAGAAGCTCACGGCCCCTGTGCCCAGAGATCTTGCAAAGTCATTTTCCTGCTTGAATTCTGGGGTGTTTCCCTGCAGATTTGTTTGGTTGCCCTCTCCTCTCCCTCTCTTTTCTGGTGTGGGGGAAAATAAATGCCCTTAAAGAGTTTTGTGGCTGCAAAAACCTCTGGATTACCCAGAGCCCTGGAGCTGCCAGGCTGCAGCAGTGGCCTGAGCTGCCTCCATCCCTGCCCCAGCCCCTGCCGGGTGGAAGGAACAAGGCAGTTGATTTCAAACCACCTGAGAACCACCTCGGTGTCCTGGTGTCCCTTTGGGCCTTGTCCTGATGTCCCTTTGGGCCTTGTGCCGATGTCCCTCTGGGACTTGTCCTGATGTCCCTCTGGGACTTGTCCCGATGTCCCTTTGGGCCTTGTCCTGATGTCCCTTTGGGCCTTGTCCCGATGTCCCTTTGGGCCTTGTGCCGATGTCCCTCTGGGACTTGTCCTGATGTCCCTCTGGGACTTGTCCTGATGTCCCTTTGGGCCTTGTCCTGATGTCCCTCTGGGCCTTGTCCCGATGTCCCTTTGGGCCTTGTCCTGATGTCCCTCTGGGACTTGTCCCGATGTCCCTTTGGGCCTTGTCCCGATGTCCCTTTGGGCCTTGTCCTGATGTCCCTTTGGGCCTTGTCCTGATGTCCCTCTGGGACTTGTCCCGATGTCCCTCTGGGACTTGTCCCGATGTCCCTTTGGGCCTTGTCCTGATGTCCCTTTGGGCCTTGTCCCGATGTCCCTTTGGGCCTTGTCCTGATGTCCCTCTGGGACTTGTCCTGATGTCCCTCTGGGACTTGTCCTGGAGGGACTTTTCCCTTTGGGAGAGGTGGTGCAGTTTTTGCCCCACAGTTTTTGTCCTGAGCCACCCTTGGGTGTTTGCTGGGGTGGGGGGAAGGACCAGAGAGCCAGGCAGAGCCAGAGGGGATGGGAAAGTTGGAGAGAAGAGGTGATGAAGCCACGGGATGGGCTCTGGGGGATGTCCCACGAGCCAGCCAGGCTTGCACGGCGCCCACCCCGAGGGGTGCAGGCAGAGCTGCTCCCTCTGCCAGG
Organism: Passer domesticus; assembly: GCF_036417665.1. Classification (NCBI taxonomy): domain Eukaryota; kingdom Metazoa; phylum Chordata; class Aves; order Passeriformes; family Passeridae; genus Passer; species Passer domesticus. The sequence continues at coordinate 2,123,094 of NC_087505.1, forward strand.
GAGGCAGCGCTGATTTCCCACCTGGCAGGGCTGCTCTGGGGGCTGGGGAGCAGCGTGGGGCCACGGGCTGGTGGGAGCTGGGGCTGGCTGCCTCTTCCCACAGCCCCCACACATCCTGGCTCATCTCAGCCTGACCCCTGATTACACTCCGCAGGCTCTGCATCGCTGCCGTTGCCCCGGCAACGTGTCGTCGCCACGGCAACCGTGACAACCTTCTGCTCATTAATTTAAAAAGGTTCGCAGTGTAACAAATGAAATAGTTATAAGCTTGTCAGGGTGTTAAGGAGCAGGGGCTGACAACTTGCCCCCCTTGCCTGTGCTGCCAGAGCAGCCTGGCTCTGCCACGGGGTCCCCACCCCGGAGCCGGCTCCATCCCATCATCTCTGAGTGCAGTAATTCCTCCAGGGCAGTGCTTGGAGCATCCTCTGGGGCGGTGTGGCATCACTTGGTGACCACCTCGCAGGTGGGGGGGCTGTGGCAGAGGTGTTTTAGGGGGTTTGAAGCAGTGACACTCCTGTTGGGCCGTTCCTGCTGTGGTGGTGGGGCTGATGTCTGGGATGGAGTCAGAGTTATCCCAGGCTCTGTCCTGGAGGATAATTATTTTCATCAACACGTAGCACCTCTGCATCTGCACTATTAAAATGAACGTCTTTACCTTTGTACCTAACAGGATCGAGAGGGGGAGGATGAGCAGATCAAACACATGACTGTACACACAGATATTCCTTAGGAAACCTGGACAGATCACAGATACCCTGCATATCCTCAGCTGGGGGAAGTTAATCCCAGCTGGCTAAGCCTGGCAGCTGAGGTAAATCAATGTTTCCCTTGAAGTCCTGGGCCAGGTTGCTGACAGGTACAAAGAGCTATTGGAAAGCTGAAGCTGCTGAAGCCAGGGCAAAGGACACCAGTTGAGGATTTGGCTCTTGCTTCATTATATACCATTTTGCTGAAATCTCAGCGGATTTCAAGTTGACCAAACCCCTTTAATCTCAAATAAAGGCCATTCTCTGGCTTTTTGTAAGTGGAAACACGAAAGGAGCTGGTTTAAAGAAAAAAAAAAATCCTGCCATTGCAATTCTGCTTGGCAAGCTGAGAATAAGGTCATTTTTCAGCAAGAAAAGTGTCCGTGCAGTTAAAAATAAAAATGGTGAGTTCTGGGCCACATTCGCTCCTAATGGAAGCCGGTTCTGGGATTGCACTGGGTTTTGTCAGCTGGGACCCAGCATTTCCCAGCTCTGCCACAGCCCTCGTGCCAGACAAGTGTTGGTTTGGGAATGGGGTTTGTCCCTTGTTTTGGCTCTGGAGCCTCTCTCCTCACGATCACCCAGCAGTTCCAAAGCCCAGACCTCATCCCTGCATCCATCCTGCATCCATCCCTGCATCCATCCCTGCCTCCATCCCTGCATCCATCCCTGCCTCCATCCCTGCCTCCATCCTGCATCCATTCTGCATCCATCCCTGCATCCATCCCTGCACTGACCCCTGCACTGATCCCTGCATCCAGCCCTGCATCCAGCCCTGCACTGATCCCTGCATTGATCCCTGCATCCAGCCCTGCATCCAGCCCTACATCCATCCCTGCACTGACCCCTGCACTGATCCCTGCATCCATCCCTGCACTGATCCCTGCATTGATCCCTGCATCCATCCCTGCAGGCCAACACTCCAGGCTGGAGCTGCTGTCAAAGATTCCTGTGCCAAAGGGGAGCTGGCAGCTCCCCAGCCCTGCTCCTGCCCCTGCCCTGCCCCTGCCCCTGCCCCAGCCCTGCTCCTGCCCCTGCCCCAGCCCTGCTCCTGCCCCGTGCTTCAGGAAGGGAAATCCAGTGATTGCTCCAGGGCCTTGTTTCCTTGCCTTCAAGAGATCCTTCAAAACCTTTCTCAATAATTAAACAAGCAAGGCCTAAAAATAGCACCAATATCTATTATGTGTGGCAGAATAATTGAAGGGGAGAGCAGGGAGAAGAGTGTCCTCAGTGTCCCAAACTTCTCCTCCCCACCCTCAACGGGCTCCTGAGGAGTGCAGGGAGGCTGCTGGATGTCAGGAGCCCCAGGTTCTGCTGGCTGGGATGTCTCCTCCCAAAGCAGCCAGATTTGGGGATCTTTCATTCCTCAGAAGAGGGTCTTTGGCAGCTTTTTATGCCATGGTGGGTTTTGGAAGGGCACAGCAGCCTCAGCTGTGGCTGCAGCAAGGAAGGCCTGGGACCTACACCCATGGCTGGGAGCACCTTGCCCACCCTGGGCACTGGCAGCAGGAACCCGAAATCTACCCCAAAAGAAGCTGGTGGCACAGCTGGTTCTCAGAAATTGGGCTGCTCCCAGCCAGCACACGGTGCAAATGCTGCTGTGAGTGGCAGCCCAGGAACAGCATCCCTGGAAGCAGCAGCTGGAGCCTTAAATCTGCACTCTCCTGAGCTTTTGCTTATCTCTAAAGCTCCCAGCACTGAAGTGGGGCTGTGCTGGAGCAGATAAACCCACGGCTTGGAAGGGGCTGCTGGAGCCTTGGCTGCAGGGAAGGGCAGGGAGGTGAGGCCCTGGACTGGGGGAGCTTGGCCCTGGGGGTGCTGAATTTGGGGCTGTGCCTCGTGGGCCTGGGAGGGGGCTCACAGTGCTCTGAGTCACATGGAGAATCCAAATGACACCCAGGGCCAGCAGCACCATGGCACTGCAGTGTGAAATGGCACTGCCACACTGAAATGGCACTGCCACACTGAAATGGGACTGCCACACTGAAATGGGACTGCCACACTGAAATGGGACTGCCACACTGTGAAATGGCACTGCCACACTGTGAAATGGCACTGCCACACTGAAATGGGACTGCCACACTGAAATGGGACTGCCATAGTATGAAATGGCACTGCCACACTGTGAAATGGCACTGCCACACTGAAATGGGACTGCCACACTGAAATGGGACTGCCACACTGTGAAATGGCACTGCCACACTGAAATGGCACTGCCACACTGTGAAATGGGACTGCCACACTGAAATGGCACTGCCACACTGAAATGGCACTGCCACACTGTGAAATGGCACTGCCACACTGAAATGGGACTGCCACACTGAAATGGCACTGCCACATGGTGAAATGGCACTGCCACACTGAAATGGCACTGCCACACTGAAATGGCACTGCCACACTGTGAAATGGCACTGCCACACTGAGGGTGGGTGATGATCCCGGCTGGGAGCTGGCAGGGGTAACTGGGATGGCAGAATTAGCCAGGTTGCTGTGCCAGGGATAGCCAGGATGCTGTGCCAGGGATAGCCAGGATGGTGTGCCTGGGATAGCCACAGTGCCATGACAGGATTAGTTAGGATGCTGCTGCAGGGCTCACTGAGATCTGTGTCAGGATTCACTGGGATCTGTGGCAGGATTCACTGGGATCTGTGGCAGGGCTCACTGGGATCTGTTGCAGGATTCACTGGGATCTGTGGCTGGATTCACTGGGATCTGTGGCAGGATTCACTGGGATCTGTGGCAGGACTCACTGGGATCTGTGGCAGGATTCACTGGGATCTGTGGCAGGATTCACTGGGATCTGTGTCGGGGCTCACTGGGATCTGTTGCAGGATTCACTGGGATCTGTGGCAGGATTCACTGGGATCTGTTGCAGGATTCACTGGGATGTGTGGCAGGATTCACTGGGATGTGTGGCAGGATTCACTGGGATGTGTGGCAGGATTCACTGGGATCTGTGGCAGGGCTCACTGGGATCTGTGGCAGGATTCACTGGGATGTGTGGCAGGATTCACTGGGATGTGTGGCAGGATTCACTGGGATGTGTGGCTGGATTCACTGGGATCTGTGGCAGGATTCACTGGGATCTGTGGCAGGATTCACTGGGATCTGTGGCTGGGCTCACTGGGATCTGTGGCAGGATTCACTGGGATCTGTGGCAGGACTCACTGGGATGTGTGGCAGGATTCACTGGGGTCTGTGGCAGGATTCACTGGGATGTGTGGCAGGGCTCACTGGGATGTGTGGCAGGGCTCACTGGGATCTGTGGCAGGGCTCACTGGGATGTGTGGCAGGATTCACTGGGATCTGTGGCAGGATTCACTGGGATCTGTGGCAGGGCTCACTGGGATCTGTGGCAGGGCTCACTGGGATCTGTTGCAGGATTCACTGGGATCTGTGGCAGGGCTCACTGGGATCTGTGGCTGCGCTCACTGGGATCTGTGGCAGGGCTCACTGGGATCTGTGGCTGCGCTCACTGGGATCTGTGGCAGGGCTCACTGGGATGTGTGGCAGGATTCACTGGGATCTGTGGCAGGGCTCACTGGGATGTGTGGCAGGATTCACTGGGATGCTGTGCCAAGCACACCATGAGCTTGAAGAAAACTCTTCTTGCAGCATGGAGAGGCCATGTAGAAAGGGAGCAGGGCTGAACCCTGGGGGATACCTGGGAAGAGGAGAAGGGGATTGCATTAGGAACGGGACAACAGAGAGAGGGGGGAACCAGCGTGCAGCTTCTCGACCCCCATTTGGGGCATCCCAGGGCCTGCCCATTGCCCGGACAGGGTGGCCAGCCCAGCCTCCCAAAACTCCTCACGGAGAAAGGCAAACAGCTCAGCCGTGCGTTGCATAACCAGGAAAAAAAGGCGTCCTCGGAGCCGAGTGGCTGCCGGCCAACTCTGGCATTAAAGTGGAGCAGAGGATACCGGGAGGGGAGCGCGGATTAGGCGGGGAGGAGACGGGATCAAGTGAGCAGCAGCGAGGGCAGGCTGGCCACAGCCTTAGGGAGGGTCACCAGGAGGGATCCAGCCTCCCTTCCCAGTGGGAGAGAGCCCCGGGATCAGGAGGGATCCAGCCTCCCTTCCCAGTGGGAGAGAGCCCCGGGATCAGGAGGGATCCAGCCTCCCTTTCCTGTGCAGATCCCGGGATCAGGAGGGATCCAGCCTCCCTTCCCTGTGCAGAATCCTGGGATCAGGAGGGATCCAGCCTCCCTTCCCTGTGCAGAGAGAACCCCAGGATCAGGAGGGATCCAGCCTCCCTTCCCTGTGCAGATCCCTGGATCAGGAGGGATCCAGCCTCCCTTCCCTGTGCAGAATCCTGGGATCAGGAGGGATCCAGCCTCCCTTTCCTGTGCAGATCCCGGGATCAGGAGGGATCCAGCCTCCCTTTCCTGTGCAGATCCCAGGATCAGGAGGGATCCAGCCTCCCTTCCCTGTGCAGATCCCTGGGATCAGGAGGGATCCAGCCTCCCTTTCCTGTGCAGATCCCTGGGATCAGGAGGGATCCAGTCTCCTTTCCCTGTGCAGAGAGAACCCCGGGATCAGGAGGGATCCAGCCTCCCTTCCCTGTGCAGAGAGAACCCCAGGATCAGGAGGGATCCAGCCTCCCTTCCCTGTGCAGAGAGAATCCCAGGATCAGGAGGGATCCAGCCTCCCTTCCCTGTGCAGATCCCTGGGATCAGGAGGGATCCAGTCTCCTTTCCCTGTGCAGAGAGAACCCCGTGATCAGGAGGGATCCAGCCTCCCTTCCCTGTGCAGAGAGAACCCCGGGATCAGGAGGGATCCAGCCTCCCTTCCCTGTGCAGTATCCCAGGATCAGGAGGGATCCAGCCTCCCTTCCCTGTGCAGTATCCCAGGATCAGGAGGGATCCAGCCTCCCTTCCCTGTGGGAGAGAGCCCTGGGATCAGGAGGGATCCAGCCTCCCTTCCCTCTGCAGATCCCTGGATCAGGAGGGATCCAGCCTCCCTTCCCTGTGCAGATCCCTGGGATCAGGAGGGATCCAGTCTCCCTTCCCTGTGCAGAGAGAACCCCGGGATCAGGAGGGATCCAGCCTCCCTTCCCTGTGCAGAGAGAACCCCGGGATCAGGAGGGATCCAGCCTCCCTTTCCTGTGCAGATCCTGGGATCAGGAGGGATCCAGCCTCCCTTCCCTGTGCAGATCCCTGGGACCAGGGCAATGGGGAGGCGCTGGGCCCTTTCATTAGGGCCGGGTGTGTGTGTGCAGGAATCAGAGAGCACCTCGAGGAGCAGGGGATGAGACACTCGTGTTCATCACTGAGGTTGTGGCTGCAGAGACAGGATCTTTGCTTTCTCCGAGCTGCTGAGCGTGGAGCTGCTCTGGATCTCGCACTGATTCAGCACGACGTGAAGGCTTGTAACTTTTGGGAGTTCTTGGAAATTGGGCTGCTCCCAGTCAGCAGCTACTCCTACACACCGAGGAGACACGCTTGGGGAGCTTCTGGAGCTCTACCCGCTGGCTGCCTGCACCAACACAGGGCTGCAGTTTTATGCTGGGAAGAAAAAGGGGAGATCAAGCGAATTTAAAATTGCAAGGTGCTCCAAAGTGTGCCCAGTCTCCATTAGCTGATAAACATTGTGCTGGGCTTAAACCTCCGGGGTGCTAAAATGTGCTAAAAGATGCTTACCTAGCTGATAAACCCCCAGCAGCAGAGATGGGGAGTTCTGCTGTGCCTGGGTTTAGCTCAGCTTGGGCTGAGCTCAGCTTGGGCTGAGCTAAACCCCAGCTGGGTTTACTGCCTGCAGAATCACAGAATTACAGGCTTGCTTGGTCTGGAAGGGTCCTTAAAGTTCATCTCCTTCCACCCCCTGCCATGGGCAGAGACACCTCCCACTATCCCAGGTTGCTCCAAGCCCCAACCGTGCTGACCTTGAACTCTTCCAGGGATGGGGCAGCCACAGCTCCTCTGGGTAACCTGTGCCAGCGCCTCATCAACCTCCACAGAGAAGAATTTCCTTCTAATATCTCATCCTCTGGACTCGCTCCAGCAGCTCCATGTCCTTCCTGCGCTGGAGGCCCCAGAGCTGGAGGCAGCTCTGCAGGTGGGGTCTCACCAGAGCCCAGCAGAGGAGCAGAATCCCCCCTTTAGGTGCTGCCCACGCTGTGGGTGAGCCCCACACAGGTGGGACAGCATTGCTTGTAGTGGCTGCCAGTTTCTATTGCCAGGTGACATCCAGCTTCTCAGTCCCCAACAGCCCCAAATCCTTCTCCTTTAGACATTTCCCACCAGGGTTTGGCCCTGGTGGTTGCCCACAGTGTCAGCCCTGGTGAGCAGACCCCAGGCCCTGCAGCAGGGTGCAGGATCACCATCAGCAGTAGATGAGTGGTGTGCTGGGCTTGTTGGCAAACAGCCCTGACCAGGGCCAGGCCAAGGCAACAGCAGTGGGGTCCTCCCCCACCTCCTTTAATTGATGAGGTGTGCTCCAAACAGCAGCCATGGTAGCCCAGCTCAGGACTGGGAACTGTCCCCTTGGCTCGGTGTGCCAGGGAGGATGAGGATGGTCCCCAGTGGGTGTGCAGGGCTACCTTGTGGCCTGCAAGGGGTGGCCCTCACTTAGTGTGGCTGCTTTCTGCAGCTTGAGTTATTTTATTTTTTCCCTCTTCTCGTGTGGTGGTTCCTGTTTGAGGGCTCACCGCGATGGTTCCCACTCACCCCTCTGAGCTGAGCCTGGCACTGCTGGAGGCACTGGGGGTGCTCCAGGGGAGGAGATTCAGGGCTGCTCCGTGGGGAGCTGAAGGGCAGCGTGTTTGCTCTCGGCTTTGCATCAAACCCAGGGTCAGAGCCAGGAATCTCTGTCCCCCAAGAGCCGTGCAGTGCCAGCGCCCGTGGCACGCTGCCCAGGCTTCCCGGCCTTGGGTCCAGGATCAGGGCGAATCCCGTTTTAAGGCAAAAGGTTATGGGCGGGAAGGAAGCAATCACAAAGCAAACACCACAGCCTTCTCCAACCGCACACGGCTCTGGCACAATAAATAGAAGGGATGAGACAAAAATAGCCCCCCGAGTTGCAGCGTGGACACGGCGAGGGAGCGGGGCTGTGCTCAGGGGTGCCGGGGTGTTCTCCTGCCCATCCCAGCTCCCGGAGTCACGGCCAGGGGGATGTCCTGCAGTGCTGCGGCTGCCAGGCAATATCCTGGAGCAGAAATGATGAGTGGGCTTCAAGGGGAGGTACCTGAGCCCTTGTAAAAGTCAGCGCACCGGCAGCTGAGCCCTTGCAGAACTCGCTGCATCCCACGCCCTGGCAGAGCTCTGGCACTTCCCTGCGTGCAAAGCCCGCTCCCAGCCCCCAGGAGCCAGCTGAGCTGCGCCGTAACTCGGGCAGAGGCAAAGCCCAGATGTGGAGGCACAAGGACTGGCTGGGGGCCCGGCAGCCGGGAGAAAAAACATCGCGAGTCTGGCTCTGGCTTTGGGAGCGGGCTCGGGGAGCTCGCAGGGCCGATGCGAGCTGCCTTCCCTGGCCAGCAGAGCCGCCGCTCCCCCTTTGGGGTGGGCTTGGAGCACGGCAGGGAGGATGCAAAACGTTCACGGTCCCGTGCGAGCCTTGCGAGGGGCGAGAAAAATCCTCATCTTCCCGCAACCCGCGCTGATTGAGCCGGGAAACACCGCCCGGGAGAGGGTCCCGTTTGGGTGGGGGGCTCGGGGGGCCCCTCCCCAGCCGGCCCCGCTGCTGGGGGCGCGCAGCTGGAGCCCTCCCAGGGCCCTGCCGCTTTAACCTGCCTCTCCCACGTGCTGTCTGGTTGTGCTGGAGACGGTGACGCAGGCAGGACGTCAATGGACGCTGTGGGAGAATTTAGACTTGGGAGAGGAAGGGGGGGCAGGGAGGAAGGCAGCGTTTGCAGGGGCGGGGGTGCACGGCCGGGGCAGGAGGGACCCCGCACGCAGCCGGGCAGGGTGGCCCCGGAGCATCGCTGGCAGCTGCGGCCATGCCATGGTGCCCCCCCGTCCCCGGCATGGGCTGGGACCTCGGCCAGCTGCGAGGGCAAATAATCCTCCTCCTCCTCCTCCTCCTCCCTTGCCCAAGCCGGGGTGGGCGGCGGGGGGGCCCCAGGGGCCACGTGAAGGCGACGCTTCCTCCCTGCCCGCTGCCACCCCCCCCGCATTGTCACCACACGTGTGCCACTCCTGTCCCCGCGCGGGTCGGGCAGGCAGCGACCGTGCCGTGCTGTGCCCGGGCGTGCCAGCCCAGCGCAGGCGGGAGGTGACGGGTGGGCCAGGAACGGGGCTGGCACAGACCTTGGTGGCCATCAGGACTGTCCCCCGGCTTGGGGTGGGGAGCTGGGAATGACCATGGTCATGGATAGCCCCAGGAACGGGGCTGGCACAGACCCTGGTGGTCACTGGGGCTGTCCCTGAGCTGGGAATGACCACGGTCATGGATGGCCCAGGAACAGGGATGGCACAGACCCTGGTGGTCACCGGGGCTGTCCCCGAGATGGGAATGACCCCGGTCATGGATGGCCTGGGAAAGGGGCTGGCACAGACCCTGGTGGTCACTGGGACTGTCCCCCGGCTCGGGGTGGGGAGCTGGGAATGACCTGGTCATGGATGGCCTGGGAACGGGGCTGGCACAGACCCTGGTGGTCACCGGGGCTGTCCCCGAGATGGGAATGACTCCGGTCATGGATGGCCTGGGAACTGGGCTGGCACAGACCCTGGTGGTCACCGGGGCTGTCCCCGAGATGGGAATGACTCCGGTCATGGATGGCCTGGGAAAGGGGCTGGCACAGACCCTGGTGGTCACCGGGGCTGTCCCTGAGCTGGGAATGACCCCGGTCACGGATGGTGTGGGAACGGGCCTGGCAGAGACCCTGGTGGTCATCAGGACTGTCCCCCGGCTTGGGGTGGGGAGCTGGGAATGACCTGGTCATGGGTGGGCCAGGAACGGGCCTGGCAGAGACCCTGGCAGAGGTGGGAATGACCCGTGAGTGCCCCTCCGTGCACGGCTCTGCTCCTCTCCCCATCCCGAGCTGGGCTGTGCCGCTGCCAAGGGCATCACCCCCACCCCGGGCCAGGGTCCAGCCGCTGTGGCATGGCAGGACCCCCATCCCCTCCCTCTTGCAGAGCTTTCAAAGCTCTTTCAGAGCTTTCAGCGTACCCAGGGACAAGTTGGATCAGCACTTCCACTCCAGGGAGGGATGAGATGAGCCACAAACTGTGATTCCTCCCTGCGTCCAACCCCAGTCTTTAAGAGCTACACTGGTCTCCCCAAAAGTCGCATGGAGCTCTGCTCCCACTTGGTTCAGAGGGAGGAATGGGCAGAGAGAGACAAAAAGTCGTGGCAAGGAGGATAGAGATGCTGCTCTTCAGCACAAGGCTCTGCTCTCGGCCTCTTGGCTTTGCCTCCAGCCCTCACCCCACTCCCCTCCCTGAGCTCTGTGCAGGAGAGGAACAAATATTTTTCCCACTTTAGGTTTTTGGGTGCCTTTTTTTTTGTTTGTTTTTGTTTTAATAGCCTTAGGGTGTAGGTGGCTGCATATCTTGGAGGACCCAGGAGTCCTGCCTCCTTCCTGCTGGCACAGGGCAAGGGAAAGCAGTTTCCACTGTCAAGAGGCTGCGCACCAGCTGTACAAAGCAGCAGCCTGGTGTGGGAAGGGAGTTACTCAGCATTTGGTTCCCAAGAGACAAAAAAAAAAAAAAAAAGAAAAAAAAAAAGAAAAAGAAAAAAAAAGGCAGCTCAAACTGACTTTCCAAAATACTTTGAGGTTCATAGTAATGTTCTCGTCTTTGTCTCATAAATATCCTGGGTTGGATCCTTCCCTCGTTTTCATCCTGTAACTCGCAAAGAGGCACCAGAGAACGGCTGCTGCGTGTTATTCTGACTATTTTTATTTTTTATATCTTTGGATACATGATCTCAGTTGATTGGAAAACAAACCCCAGAGAATCCTTGAGGAGAGACTGCAAACAGCTCTTGGTGAGATGACTAATCCCATCTCTATCTAAACCAACAGCGTCCTAAAAATAGTCTTATTTCTAACAATAAATATAATAAAATAACTAACTGACAACAAACAGCCCCAAAAAGCCAAACACACTGAAAAGTCCACTAGAAATACATACTGGGATGGGGGAAGGAGCCAGCGGGAAACTGTGTCACTGAGTCAGAGGGGTGGCCATGCCACCAGTGATGCTCGGTCAGATCTGCCCTCTCTGTTGAGACCATCGCTGCCTCTCACCCTTGTGCCTTCGCTTTCTTTGTCCCAGATCAGTGTGAGGAAGGCTCCAGATCCAGGGAAAGCTGATCCCAGCCTCCAGCACCCTCTGAAAGCCCTGCAGGGGGATCCCCCGCCCCAGCTCGGGGTGCGGGTCCATCGCCCCCAGGGCTGCTCCAGCCTCCCCGGGCCCTGAGCTCACCGCACACCTTGGATCATTTGGATAATTTGCCACCTACTTTCCACACACCAGGAGCCTCCCACACCCAGCGTGTTGCAAAACAACCCCCTCAGCTGAGTCACTGGCATCGGGGAACTTCTGCCTGCCCTCCCGGCCTGGGATGGGGCTCAGGGCAGAGCCGGCCGTGGCCAACAGCTGTGGTGGGAGCACACCCCAGCCCCATCCCAGGCCACCCCAGGCCTTTGGGGAGGAAATTGGGAGTTTTGGGCTTGTGCAGTGCCCTGTGTTGTGGAGGCCAGTGCATGGGGACTGCGTGCTGCTGCATTAATGGCTTTGGGCATCATCTGGGTGACAACAGTGACTCTGTCCCCCTGCCTGGCAGCTCCTGCACTCATATTCTCAGTGCTCCAGCTGAATGTGACCCAACAGGGCTGGGACATCGCTGTCACAGCCCCCTAGCCCCCCTTGAGCCGGGACAGTGGCTTTGTGTGTGACAGAGCCATCGCTCGGTATTTTTATGGAGCGCTGGAGCTGCACCAGACTCGTGTCACCAGTGTGGAAGGTGGGCTGCATTCTGCCAGCCAGGGCAACCCACGAAACATCTACCATGGAGGTTCTGACCCCTGGCACCAGTTTTCTTCTGCCAAAAGCAGTCCCACGCCAGCCTGATTTTTATTTTTACTGCTTTGTGTGGCACATGGGAGCCTGCCCAGGCTCGCCATGCCTGGGAAAGGACAGACTGTGCCCCATGCTGACCCCCAGCCCTGCCATATGGCACTCCTCCAGCATTCCCAGCGCTGGGAGAGCTCATCCAGCAGGATCACCCGCTCCCACCAGTGCAGACATGGGGTGTAGGTGGGTGGTCTCCATCCCCCCAGCCCCAAGGATGTTTGTGCTCACCACCGACACTGCTCTGAGGCTGTGGATAAGCAACGCTGGACATGGAGGCGAGACAGGAACAGAACTGGCCACCCAACTCCCTAAAAACCAGATTCCTGCCCAAATTCACAGCCCCAAACTGTCGTGGCACGGAGGGGGGGAGTCAAATAGAGACTGTTTGGTTTCTTGCGGGTAGCACAGAGCGATTTATCTGGGTTGCAGCTGCTTTAGGAGCTGGAAACGCAGAGCTTGGAGCAGGGTCTGGGCTGCCGAGCACAGGGAGCCCAGTGCCGGTGCCGTGTGCTCGGGAAGGGCTGGGAGCCCCGGGAGCCCAGTGCAGTGAGGATAACAGAGGCAGGAGCAGCTCCTGGAGCTGGGCTGTGTCCGGACACCGGACAGCATCGTACCTTGTACCGTGCTGGACACACAACTGGGCGCTTCCACTGCCTCGGAGCGCTGTATGCATTATCCTGGCAGCGCAGCTGGCACCTTCACGGGCAGCTGATGGCACCTGTGTCGCTTTAGGGACACCTGGGCCCCGCTGAGCCCGAACCCCCATGGCAGCTGGGGCAGAACCCACCATGCCCCCTTCACGCGGGGCTGGGCCGGACACTGCTGCCCGGCCCGGGGAACACGAGTGGGGCCAGGCCGGACCCTGAGGGTGGCACAGGGCAGCTCCCGGCCCAGCTCCCGGCTGCCATTCCCCGTCCCCGGCTCAGCGCACCGCCGGGCCTGCCTCGGCCCCGCTAGGCCTCGGCTCCCCCCCGGCTCAGCCCCGCTTGGCCCCGGGCCCACCCCGTTCCCCCGGCCCCGCTCGCTCCCCCCCGCCGCGGCCATTGGCCGCCCGCGCCGCCGCCGCCGCCCCTGACGCTGGGCCGGGCCCGGCCATGGTCGCTCCCCGCCGGCTCCGCCGCAGCCCCGGCAGCGGCCGGTCCGCGCCCCGCTCAGGTGGGTCCCCCCCCGCTCTCGCGCTTCTCCCCCCCCCTCCCCTTTCTAATTATTATTTTTAATTATTTTGGATTTGTTTTAACGTTTCTGGCGCTTACTTCCGATAACAACCCCCCCCCCCCCCCACCACCACCTCCTTCCCCGGGCGGCCTTGGGGGGGCGCGGAGCCCCGCTCCGCCCGGCGCTGTTCGGGGTGGGGGGAACGCAGGGACCCCCCCCCCCCCCGACCCCCGCGGCGCTCGGAGCCGCCCCGAGGCGCGGGGATGGGCGGGGGCGGGCGCAGCGGCGGCGGCGGCGGCGGCGGCAGCGGCACATCCTTCCCCCGCGCCCCCCCTCCTCCCTCCTCCCCCCCCTCGGCTTCAAAACAAACCGTCACCAAAATGGTGCAGAGGTGAAGGAGGGAGCCGGGAGGAAGGGGAAGAGGTGGCGGCTCGGCCTGGGCGCTGCGGGGACAGGTGAGGGCGGCGCGGGACGCGCGCGGAGGGACGCGGGACACGCGCGGGGGGGACGCGGGACACGCGCGGGGGGGATGCGGGACACGGGCGCGGCACACGGGGATGGCCCCGCTGCGTGCTGCCGGTGGGGTGGGGGCAGCCCTCGGGGGTGCCCACCCCGCTGCGGGGCGGTGGGCAGTGTCCCCCGTGGGACCCCCGTGGTGACAGAGCGTGAGCCCACCCGCGACACCGCGTCCAGCCCGAGCGGGACCCGCTGCGGCCTGGCGGGACGCAGGGAGAAGCAGGGCCCGGTGGGTTTCGGGGGTTAGGGGGTGCTCTGCCTGGCAGGACAGGGTGATGACATGGGGGCTGTGGGGGGACCCGCCGGCGAGGCTCCGGGTGCCGCCGGGGGGCTGCGGTTTGATTGGCAAGAGCAGATTTTGGGAGAGCCGGCGGTAAACCGAGTCCCGGAGCGTCCATGCCTTGGCCGTGCGCCGGCTCCGGAGCCGACAGCTGGGATTGTTTGTCCGGAGGGGCTCACGGCGGCCGGAGCAGGGTGTCGTGGCGGGGCCGAGCCGCTGCCGCGGCCTCCCCGGGGTGCCGAGCGCTTCCTTGGCCGGAGGCAGCGGCGATGCTGAGCGGGGATGCGGTGACAGGGCGTCCGGCATCTGCGGCTCTTCGGCATCTGTGACGCCGCTTCGACCGCAGCTTATCCCTTCCCTGCAGCTCCCAAACCCCCTTTGGCTTTGACGTTGGTTTTTATTCTTTTTATTTATTTGCCTTTTCTCTCCTCACGCACAGTCAGTCGTGCCACACACGCAGTTCTTGCCCCTGCACCGTGGTACCCCATGGTACCCCCAGCTCTGCACGGCCGCCAGCTGGGCTGTCCCCTCCTCCTAATCCTCCACAAGTGTCGGAGCTGCCACGCGGTTTTGGCTGGTGACTCCCCCTTGCTGTGGGCAGGGGTCTGGGCAGGGACAGGGACACCTGTGCTGCTGCAAATTCCCCTGGCACTTCAGCTCAGCGCCTCTGCCTGCCCCCACCCCGGGAAGGCCTGATCCTATCCCTCCAAAGCCCCTTCTCCCGCCGTGCGTGGCCGTGTCTGGATTTTTGGGCTGGTGTTGCTTCACCAAGGTGGGTGCTCTCAAACCACTGTCCCAGGACAGCCAGCTTGAAATCCTGCTGCTGACGGGGAAGGGGCTGTGCTGGCCTCAGTGCGACGGGGACGCTCATCAGGCCAGGGGTTCAGGTTGTGGCTCTAGGTAAGGGTTATTCTCATTATGTTCTTTCCTTCCCTGAGCTGATTTCGGTACTGGTGGTCCTGTTGTGGGAGCACTGAGCTGCCCCTGTCTCTTTGGAGCTCCAAAGCAAGCTGCTGGCGCTGCCCTCGGGATCACTGGAGCGGGCTCCTGAAGGTCACAGACCTCTGGGTGGGCCTCATGGATCCTCCTCTCCACTCCCACCACCTTGCCCTTCAGCCCCTGCAGTTGTCGCGGCTCCGCCGAGCTGAGGCATCTGCACTTGTGCCGGCTCCGAGCAGGTGGCCGATGTCCCCGCGGCAGCGGTGGGGCCGCTGCTCGGGTTTCGCTGGTGCCTCTGCCACAGCAGGGATTTAACTCGTGTTGAAGGGGCATTAGCTCCCGTGTCAGGTCGCTCGGGGGTTTCCACTCCTGCCCAGGCTCTCCCCCAGCACAAACCGGCTCGGGGGGCTCCTCGTGGTCACGTCCCTGTGTGTGCTCAGTCCTGCTGGGGGGCTCTCGGGACCTTGGGAAGTGCTGGTTTTGTCACTAGGTGACCTTGGGCACGTCCCTTTGCTTCCCCACACTTTGGTGGTGTTCTCGGAATGGGGGAGGTGGTTAATGCGTTTTAATTTCCCCCTCCTCACTGGTGTGGGGCTCCTGGCTCCTCTTGGGAGGTGCAACTGCAGAGCTGGAAAGGGCTGTTGCTATTTTGTGCTGTCCCCGAGCGGGCAGGGCGGAGGCATGGACGGTGCTGGAGTCACCCGGGGTGGATTTTTCCCAGGCTGCCAAGTGAAACAAGTGGGGTCTGAGTCTCATTTTAATGCTGCAGCCCTTTACTGTGACTCTGGCAACATAAAGGAGCCTAAATATGGTCATAAACTGCATCCACTTCAAGGTCCCTTCGTGCTGCCAGGGCAGCCTCACGGCGGCTTTGTGAGAGGGAGAACAAAGCCGAAAGTGTCGGACGAAAAGTACGGGAGCGGGACCCAGCTGCCGCGGTGCCGGCGTGTGCCGGAGCTGGTGCCGGCAGCTGCCCGGCAGGGAGGTGTCCCTGCTGGTGCAGGCCCTGGCTCACGAGGCAAGGATGGGCGTGAGGGTGGGGGGAGATGCTGCTTGGCAGGACCAGGAGGGCTTCAGCTAGGTGTGGAGGGCTCAGCTGTGAGCTGTGTGTCCGACACCCTGGGCGAGTCGTTTGAACCTAAGAAAGCGTCTGTGGTGAGGGGCAGGAATTGCTTTTCGCTTTTTTTTTTCTGAAGCAAAGTGCTTGCCAGGGTCAGGTTGGCATCGCCTGGAGCGCGCTGGGAGGAACCCGCCATGGGGTGCTGCGTGGCATCTCTCCTCTGTGATGGATTGCAGGGATGTGGTCTTTTTGGGAATGAAGGGGAAAGAGGCAGCGGGGTGTGGGTTGCTGACATTGACTCCGCTGCCTCGGACCACCGTGCCCCACTGGGTGCCCCTGGCAGTGGTGCTGAGATGCCATGTGGAGCTGTGATGGTGTGAGCTGGCCTGGAAGGTGGTGCCTGAGGCTCAGGAAGTGAGCAGGCAGCATCCCATTAAATCCTGTTAATACCCGGGAGCGCACATGGAGGTGACCCAAGGCATGGTGAGCTGCACAGGCGGCGGTGGGGCTGCCGTGCTGGACTTCCCCATCTGCAACCAGAGCTAAAAATATCCCCCTGCCTCACCCTGCCGCCATCCCATCTGTTCGGAGGGTGAGCTCCTCAGGCCGGGGGCTCTTTCTTATTTTTATCGCTATTTTGGCAGTTCCTGGAGGCTGAGCCATCCCGGGGGTCAGAGGTGACTCTATTGTAGATGACAGTCCTGCTCCCGGGAAGGTTCCGCTCTGCTGCTGAGCCCGCCACGGTGAGCAGAGAGCAAGTGAGGAGGAGGAAGGGGAGGAGGAGGAAGGCTGGGGAGGCACGGCAATGTGTGGCACAGGGTGCCCCTGGCTGTGCTTGCCCTCTCCTTGTGCCAGCAGGACTGTGGGGTGCATCACCCCCTCGCCTCTCCCCGGCACTGTCTGGGACTTCACTCGATGTGACTCTCAGGGATTTGGTTTTGTTTTTTCCTTTCCTTTTTTCCTCTAATTAGAGAAGCTTTCAATAGAAAGCTGAGATTTGTTAATCACTTTGTTTGATCAGAGCTCAGGCAGTGCTGAAGACCTCTAGGTTTTTCCCTCTGCCTGTGTGAGCAGCAGTTTGCTTTTGCTTTCAAGATGGATCTCGCCGTCTGCCTGCCAGCAGCTCTGCCTCCCCGGATCTGTCGGTTTGCATCTTGCACTCCACTTTGCTTTGCTTGTGGTTCTTCTTTAATTTTTCCTTTCCCCTCACTCTTGGTGTCTCCCTGCTGTAGCTCCCCACTGCTTGCAAAACAGACAAGAGCCCACATCCTCTGAAAAATCCTGAAAAAAGTGCCCATGTGGAGGGCAAAGGTTTGATAAATACCTCAATTTGGAGTGATTTATTTTGGGGGGGGTGGGGTCTAGGTTTGCTTTCTCTTAAATGGGGTCTCAGAAGGTGGGGGACTTGGGTCTCTGAGCTACATGGGAGCAGTTTTTGGGGGAAACTTGGCTTGTTTTTGTGTGGGTCACAACAAGGCTGGGGGGACACAGCAGCTGCTCCGTAATTCCCAGGCTGTTTCTTAGCTATGGGTGAGCACCTTCCCCTGTAGAAAAGGGAGCAATGACATGAGGTGCATGCAGTGGTGCTGGGTCCTTGCTGCCACCATCTGTGTCACCCAGAGGGCTCTGCTCAGGGTGAGATGTCCTGGTTGTTGACTGCTGGAATGCTGGAGCAGCTGCTGGGGCCTGTTCCCAGTGCTGGGTACTGCCACGTTGCCCAGTGGGACTTTAAATAGCTCCGTGCCCCTCCAGTGCCCAGCAGGGCAGGCGTGTGGTGCTGCTCTTGTGGTGCCACACGCGAAGCCGGAGTGGTGCCGATGTCCTGGTGCACAGTGAGGACAAGCTGGAAGGGCAGGATGATCCCTGTGCTGGGATGTGCCAGGCTCCAGCCACCACCCAGGCGCCACCATGGTGTCCCACGCCGAATCAGCTGGACCGAGCAGGACACAAAGCATTTCCCAGCTTGGTTTCCCCTTGGTTTTCCCGGGCTGTGCGTGGAGGGGATCAGCAGCACCCGTGCCCCGACCCTCCTTGCTGTGAGTGACCAGCACGAGCTGGAATGCAGAGGTGGGGAGCTGAGCCCCTGCCATCTGTGCTGGCTGTGCCCAGTGCTGCTGGCACGCTGGCTCAAGGTCAAAGCCGTGCACAGTGGCTTTGGGCTGCTGCTGGCGCAGGGTGGGAGCACTCCCACCTCCTGTCCTGAGTCACTGGTGGTTGGGGTTGGAAAGGGGGTAATTAAATGACCTATTTCTGGGCAGGGAGGAAGAGGAGGAGGAGGAGGAGGAATCGTTTCTCTTTCCAGAGCTTCAAACAGCTTGCTGCAAGCGTCCGGCACAAACCCCAAACCGCTTCCAGGAGGAGGTGCCTGCAGCCCCCCTGGCTGGGGTGCTTGGGGCACGGCTTGGGAGCTGGGGGCTCTGGGGAAGGGTGACCTCCCACTGCAGCACTGCTGTTGCATCAGCCTTTTTTTGGTTTTTTTTTTTTTTTTGGAAGGAGTCAGGACAAATCCATGGCTCCTAAATTCATTTTTTACCTTCTTCCCGTCCCCAAAAAGTAGTCATGAGATTTCAGAAGCGGTGCCTGCCTTTGGGGCCAGGTTCTTGACCCCAGCCCACCCCAGGGCTGCCAAAGGATCATTTTAGGGGTTCTAGTGGGATTCTTCCTTCTCTCTCCTTCTGCCACAGGGGGATTATCAGCATCTGCTGTGTGATGGATCCTGCAGCTCATGGTCCCGGGGGTGCTGGGGCTGTGGGCCTGGGGGTACCTGTACCTGTTCTGGAGGATGTGGTGGAGCTTCAGGTGCAAGGTTTTATTGATGGATATAAGCAGTGGTTATAAATAGCCCTGCTTGGAAGTTTTCATCTTCTTTTTTAAATGGAAGTGCCTTTTGGAACAAAGTGACTTTCCTCCCTTCTTTTCGAAAGCATCTTTTTTGTCTTCTTATTTTGAAGATGAAATTTTTCTTTTTTTTTACTCTTAAATTTTTTCCTTTCTAATTTTTGGAAGGCTTCAGGGAAAAATTGCTAGGCGCCATACCCAGGAACACATCCCATGGCGTGCAGGTGGGGAAAATATGTGGGGTCAGATTCATCTGGTTTGGTTTTCCTTAAAAAGGAAATTGAAAATTGGAAATGTTCATGACATTGGTGAGAATTTTCTATCAAAGCAGACAAAATCTGAGGGGCAGGAGTTTGCTTAAACCTGCGGCATCAGGTGTAAAAAAAAAAAAGTTAAATAAATTAATTGGATAAAGAACTTCTGTTCGGTGAAAGACTGGCAACATTTCTGGGTTTCTGTCTGGAATTTTTCAGTTGTAAAACCTGAAATCCTCCCCCACCCCTAGCAGTAACCTTGAGACATGGTGCCGGAGCAGGAGTTTCCACTGGAAGGGAAGAAAAAAAATTACAATAAAGAATGTGGACAAATTATTTTGACTGACCAGGCTTTTTTTATTTTGCAGGGGCAGTCACCGAGACTGTCCTGCCCCGCAGCTGCTGTGCTCAGTGCTGGGAGCAGGAGGTGAACTGCTGTGATGAGGGGCTGGGCAGGGAATGGCCGGGATCATGCTCCAGGCATGGGTGCTCTCAGTCCATGGTGGCATCCATGGGGAAGGATCTTCTGGGACAGCCAGAAGTGTGTGTTTTTCACCCATTTTGGGTACACAGAGGCAGAGAGTGGCTGTTTGTGTAGCTGTAGGTGAGGGCTGAGCTGTCATGCTTTGTCTAAATATCGTGATAAATATCCCCATGGAGCTGGTACCCTCAGGCTTCTCGCTGGCATCTGATCGAGCTGCCAGCCCTGGGAGGAGCAGCCACTTTGTCTGAATGCCAGTGGCTGGGAATGGTGTCCATCCCGGGGTGCAGTGTCCTGTGACACCTCCTCTGGCTGGGGACCCTGCTGCTGCTCGGCTCGATGATGGGTGGCAGCTTGGGGTGGCTGAACACCCCACAGTTTGTGAAAATCCCGGTGTTGCTGCAGCCTGGCTCTGCCCCAAGCACCCTCCTCCTGCTGGGAATTCCTGCAGGGAGCTCTGGCTTCGGCTCTGTCAGACATGTGGTGCTTGGAGTGGTTCAGAACTTGCTGGAAGAGCCATGGGGGAAAGGAAGGGGTTTGTGTGTCACCAAGTCTCTGGTGCTGGCACCACCGGGGAGGTCGTGGAGGTGAGGAGATGCCTCTAGGCACAGTTATCACAGACTCATGGAATGGTTTAGGTGGAAAGGGACCTTAAAAATCATCTCATTCCAACCCTTGGGTTGATCCCAGGGGGAAAACCCCATGTTCCCTGGAGACATGACTCTGCCCCGAGGAAAGCCCTGCGGTAGCAGCAAGTTTATTTCAATAACTGAGCAGGATGTGGAAGGGTTGGGTGAAAGCAGGGCTTACCTGGATGTGGGGCAGTTTTCCATCGAGTATTCCGGTGAGGAGCAGCACTTGGGATCACATGGACAGCGTGTGCATGCCAGCTCTCCTCTGAGAGCATGCACCAGTGTGGGGGCTCCAGGAAAGGCTCAGGGGGTTGGGATGCAGCCAAAGCCAGGCCTTATCTCCAGCCTCATCCCTTGCCTGGTGCTTTCCCAGAGAGCTCCAGTGCCACTGGACATCTCTCTTTTCATGACCGAGGAGGATTTGACTCCCCATCTCCAGGCTTTTAAGCACTGGGATCAATCACGTATCCATCCTCAACCTTCCCTGACTCCACGGCCGTCCTTCCCACGCGCCGGCAACGAGCCGCCGGGAAAACTAGCACCTCTCGGCTCGCTCGCTCAAAAATATCCCCAGTCCTGCATGGGTGCGCTGCCAAGACGGGGAGCGGAGCCCGCGCTGCCTCTTAGCAGAAATCTGTCGCCTTGCTCGGCGGTGGGGAGGCTTGGGAGGGAGGCTGGGATCTGCCGAGTGCTGAGCCCCAGCGCTTTCGAAAATAGAAGCAGAACAAATGGTTGGAGCAAGATGCTGCTGGTGAAGGCAGCCAAGGCCTCTTCCCGCGGCAGCTGGTGGCTGCTTCTTGCTCCTCCATCAATCCTCTCCCCAGAGCTGGCATTTCCTTGCGGGGGGAGAGGGGAACATCTGGCTCTTGGGGCGGCCTGGGGCACGGCGATGCTTTATTGGGTTCGGTGCGGCGCCGCGGGGTTTTGGCACGGGTGAGCTCCGAGTGAGCTGTGAGGATGGCAGGGCAGGAGGGGATTCAGTCAGTGTGAGATAAGGAGGACGTGGCCGGGTGGCGCCGGTTCCTGGAGGGACTTTGTCCCAAAACAAAGGGACAGGTGCTGGGTTGAGCTGCGGGCACGCCGGCACCGCGTGGCAGCAGGTGCTGACCTGGTGTCCGACAGCTGAGCACGGAGCTGCTGTGCCTGCTCCCAGGGGAGGGGTGGGCTCGGCTCCTGGTGCCTCCTGGGGGGCCCCAGGGGTCGTGGGGGCTGCCTTGGGGTGCTGCTGGGGAAATTCCAAGGGTTTCTCTCCTTCTTCCCCATGGGCACTGCTCCTGAGGGGACGAAGCTGCCTGTCCTCACGCCAGCCACTGGCACCCAGGAGACAAAAATTATGAGCCCATCTCTCAACACAGGTTGAGAAGGTTTGGAAAAGTCCTGGTAGTTGCCCTCAGGTCTTTCAGCTTTGGGGCCAGATGTGAGTGTGTGCTTTATCGAGCAGGATTTCACACCTGCCTTTGTGCTGGAGGGAGCTGCTCCAACTGGAAGTGGGAAGGTTGGGAAGATGCTTTCCTTCTGGGAAGATGTTCTTGCCTTGTCCTTTCCAGTGGAGAGGACCAGCCACAGCGAGCTCAGCATCTGCCTGGGTGACCTTCAGCGCCTCTGCTTGGAGAGAGAGGCTGCTTTGCATGTCCTCTGCCCTGCCAGCAGCACTTGCACCGAGCATCGGGGTCTTTTTGTTATGCAAATGAAGGTTTGGTTTTAGCTTCTCAGAGATAAATACCTTCGAGGCTAAATTTGGAGCTCTGGGCACTGCTGAAAGCGCCCTGATGGCCCAAGGCCTGGCAGGTCAGATGCTGAAGGTGGTAGTTTGTGTGTTTGGCTCCCCTTCGGACATGGAAACAAAACGGTCACAATATTTTTTCCACTGGGGTTATACAGGATTTTTTGCGGCGAGGAACAAGCGCCTGGAGTCCTGGTAGGGGGTCCTTGGCACCTGCTGCCAGCCTGCACTGGAGTTCCCACTTTTGCAGTGGTGTGCTGTGGTTTTATTTAGGCTTTTAGAGCCCAGGAGACCCTTTTATCCCAGCTGCCCTCGAGGATCCCCACTGAGCTGTGCCCGGGCACCAGAGCACCAGTGCAGGATGAGACAGCGATGTCTCAGTGTCCCTGACACTGACCACCTGGATTTTGTGGTCAGGACCCCTCTCCCAGCCCTCAGAGAGGCTGAGGGGTGCAGGCTGCCTGGCCAGAGGATGCAGTGCCGAGTGCTGCACACCAGACCAGAGCTTTTTCTCACCTCCCCACTTGTGCGTGGTGTGGACGTGGCATCCCCAGGGACAACCTGGCTTCCTTTGGGACCCCGTGAGTCCCTGGCAGCCCGTCTCTCTTGTGATGGGGTCATGGGCCGTTGGTCTGGGTTTGGGCAGAGGTGTTTGTGTGTGATCTTATTTTTATTTGCGCGTCTTTCGGAAATTTTTCGTCACAGCAGGTGCCGGTTCAGTGCCCGGCAGTGGGGCGGGAAGGCTGCGAGCGGGGTGGAAACGTGGCTAAAACTGGCTTGGCTTCTCTTCGTGCAGTTTTGCTATTTCTGTGCCACGGGAGAGCTTGAGCTCCCTGGGGTCTGGGGGGGCTGAAGCCATCGGGTTCCTGCTTCATCCCTCCTGTGGGGTCACGGGTCACTTAACCAGCCTGAAAACTCACAGACATCAGCCCAGGGGCTCTCTAGGGCTGAACCAAGGTGGTGTGATGTTAAGAACATCATGTCCTTGCAAAAACATGGACAATGGTGGGTTTTATTCCAGCAGAGAGCTGGACAGGAGCACAGGGTCTCCCACATGCTGCTCGCAATGGGATACCTTGGGGACCTGCAGGTGGAAAGGAAAGGTGGCAGGAAATAGAGGTAAAAAGTGGGGGGCAGCTCTTTTGGAGCTGGTTCTTTGCAAAGTTTTGGCATTGGCTGCGTGCTAAGCTGTGAGAGCTGGGCTAAGGCCACCCCAAAACAGGGTGGTCCTGCTCAGGGGCCCCTGGGGTTCCACAAGGTTTTTGGGAGGGATTTAGGGGTGGAAAGGAAAGGTGGCAGGAAATAGAGGTAAAAAGTGGGGGGCAGCTCTTTTGGAGCTGCTTCTTTGCAAAGTTTTGGCATTGGCTGCATGCTAAGCTGTGAGA
Organism: Passer domesticus; assembly: GCF_036417665.1. Lineage (NCBI taxonomy): Eukaryota > Metazoa > Chordata > Aves > Passeriformes > Passeridae > Passer > Passer domesticus. The sequence goes on from NC_087505.1 coordinate 2,146,120, forward strand.
GCTGGGCTAAGGCCACCCCAAAACAGGGAGGTCCTGCTCAGGGGCCCCTGGGGTTCCACAAGGTTTTTGGGAGGGATTTAGGACTTGTGGCTGTGTGCTGGCAGGGTGGCAGGCTGCATCCCCCAAAGCCCTGCAGGGTCTGGAGTGCCCCTGCCCAGGGGAGCTGCTGCACCAGCCATGCCCCAGAGTGGGTACTCTGGCTGAGGCACAGGAGCAGGTCCCCATTCCAGAGAAGAGAAGGCTCCAGGTAAACCTTAGAGCCCTTTCCAGTGCCTAAAGGGCTCCAAGAGAGTTGGAGATGACTTTGGACAAGGGCCTGGAGTGACAGGATGAGGCAGGAATGGCTTCACACTGACAGAAGGCAGGGTTAGGTGGGCTATGGGGAAGAATTTCCTCCCTCTGAGGGTGGTAAGGCAGAAGTTGCCCAGGTTGCCCCATCCCTGGAAGTTCCAAAGACCAGGTTGGACAGGGCTTGGAGCGACCTGGTCTAGTGGAAGGTATCCCTGCCCATGGCAGGGGTTGGAATGAGAACACCTTTATGGTCCTTTCCAACCCAAACCATGCCATGATTCCACGATCCCCTGCATCCCTTCAGCTGTGACATGGCACTGCTCCTCCAGCCTCTGCTGCCCAAGCAAAGGTGCTGCCTTGGTTCTTTCTTTTTTTTTTTAATTCTTTTTTTTTCCCCTAAAAATGCATTACCAGTGCAGCTCATCCACATTTCCACCACCTTCTCCCTCCTGTTCTCGCGCTGAAGTCTATAATGCTGAAATTATAGCATCCCCCTCGTCACCATGGCAACGCTCAGGGATGTATTTAAAAAAAAAAAAAAAGACCAGAAGCCCTCCAAGGATTATGACTTCAGTGAGGGATCAGGCTGGAGGGGAATCTGGGTCACGGCTGGAGCAGGCTTTTCTTCCAGCCTGTCTTCAGTAATTCCCCTCACAGCGCCCGGGGCCGCGTCAGGCCAGGGCAGGGCAGAGCTGCCCCTGGCACCCATGGGTGCCCTCGAGGGGGTCCAGCTGCTCTGGGAGGTGCTGCTTTCCTCTGTATGAGACTGCTTGTTGCCCATGTACACTCTGGGAAGGAGCATCCTCTGCAAGCTCAGGATTCCCACCCAATATTGAGGTGTTTTAACCAAGCCCTTTTGATTCCCAAACGCGTGGTGCCTGCAGGAGTGCCAGAGCCCTGCTCCCCCTCCACCCCGCTTTGTGCAGTGCCAGCTTTCTCTCTCATCCCCCAAAATAAACAGGACTTTTTTTAATATATTTTTTTTACTCCTCTTCTTCTTTTCATTTTTTTTTCCTCCCTTTTTCCACACCCCCAGAGCCGCTGTTGCTGGTGGCAGGGAGCCCAGACTCTGTAGGAACTCAGAAATGCTGCGAATCCAAGCCCTGGCTGCCCTCTCAGTTTCGCAATCCTTTGGAAGGGGGGAGAGAGAAGGAATAAAATGGGAGGGGATTTTTTTTTTTCTTTATTAGAGATTTATAGACTTTCCCACCAGTAGGGACAAGGAGCTGGAGCCGAGCGGCCAATTTCCTACAGTAAGTTTCCAACACTGCTCCTCTCTGGCCACTGCAAAACCCTCTGCAGCCTCTGCTGTGGTGGGTTGGGTTGGTTAAATTTTTGGAAAACCATCGGAAATGCTGGCATTTCCAGTGCTGGGGGGGTTGGCAGGGTGAGGGGCTGCTGATGCGGGGGGTGGTGGTGCAGCTCAGTGGGCCGGCACCTCCCATGGGCTAGGTGATGCTAAGGGCCAGGAAAAATCAGCTCAGGTGGTGCTTTTGAGCAATTAAAGCCTTTTTTTTCTACCTGTTTTTTGGTTGCATGTGAACCCTTTGTCTTGGGCTTCGTGGTGGTGCTCATGGCTGCTGGTCCCTCCAGCCAGGCTCGGTGCTGCTGGGGCACTTTCCCTGCTCTCCTCATCCCCCTCAGCCATTTGGCCTCTCGAGGTTTGTGGTCCATTTATTTTTAGGTAATTGCAGTGTCCGGGCGCTGGAGAGGCCGCTCTGTACCACGCAGCCGGACAGGGAGTGGTTTGTTGGCCAGTGTATTTTAAGCAGTTGGTTTCTTACAGGCGAGAGCTTGTGCAGCTCCTTGCGCTGGTGTGGAGGGGCCCAGCCAATGCCACGGTGGCTCCTGTCCCCACAGATGTCACTTTACCCATGCCTGGTGCTGGACATGGGGCAGGGTGTGAGGGTTCAGCTCCTGGCCCTTCCCTGCACCCTCGTGCAGGATCTGACCCTCTGCCAGTGCTCCTGCTGGAGGAAAAAAATCCTCCCTTAAGCTGTGCCTGGATGAGATCTGAGTGCTGGCAGCTCTGCTCCCAGTATCCAGTGATTAATGGGATTAAATTGGTGCCCCTAGTGAGGTTTTTTTATTTTGCATCTGGTTTTCTCAAGACTTTTTAAGCAGGGGGAGGCCGGGGCCATGTCGCACTGAGATCTGATTAGATAAGGGAGAGCTGCCTGTGAACAAAATTCCTACCGGATAATTATTTATACCTCCATGTGCGTCACTAATAAACATCTGGATCTGCTCCAAACATCTTCATTTGATTTGTTTTGTAGTCTCTCAACAGGGATGTTTCTCAGCTCCCCACCTCCCTCTTGTCGCGTGGCTTTTGGCTGAAATGAGGGGGTGGGTTGGAGCATTGCCCCCCTGCTCATGGGACAAGGCTGTCCCCCAGCACCAGCCTTGCTCACCCATTTCCCCCTGGGCATCAGCACTCCTGGGGCTGGTTTGGCAAATTCCCACTCCTGGCTGCCCGTGATGGGGCGACAGTCACGTTGCCCTTTCTCAGGAGGAGAAAATGTGTGGTGTTGGTGGTTGAAGAAAAAAATACGAGTGGTCAAAACAAGCCAAAAAGCAACCCCAGATGTGTTGCCTTCTATTTTAAACATCCTCGTTTGATTTGGGGGCGAACCAGACTCCTGACCTTTCGGAGCACGTGGGGCTGGCAGTCACGCCAAGCTCTCCCAGGCCAGGGCTGACTTCTTGCTCTGTTTGTGTAGAGCCAAGAAATTACTATTAATAACTTTCCCTGAATGAGAGCTGAGTACCTGCTTCCCTGGGGCTCCTTGGAAGGCTCCGGCTTGGGCGGATAACATCAACAGTCATTACGAACGGGACTGAGAGCATCGGGCACAGCTGGGATGCAGATGGGAAGGGACTGATGTGGGAGGGGAGAGATGAAGGAAGCCTCTGGCTGGCTGTGAAGCGCCTTGGGCAGGGCTTGCAGGCGCCACGAGCCATTTTTTGTGTGTTCCTCCATGCTTTTTACAGCCCTGGCCCCTCTCTGCACGAACGCGATGCGAAAACCATCGCGAGTCGCCGGAGCCGGCGGCGAACGCCAGCTCCATCCTTGTTGGCTGTAATCTGTGTCTCACCTCTGCTGGGGAAAAAAAAATAAATAAAAAAGTTTCAGTGCTGCACCCAGCCTTAATCTCTTTAAACTGCATTTGGCTAATCCTTCATTAGGATCTCATTGTGAGCTTGTTATCCCGTTAGGGCTGAGCCGTGCGTGGCGGCGCCCGCCGAGCTGGGTGGGAAGGGGCTGCTTTGGTCCTCCTGCCAAGGCCACGTGCTGCACCAGGATGTGCCAGCAGCACCAGCGAGGTGGGCTCCGTGGGGATGGGATTCCGTGCTCTGTCCTGCTGCTGGGGTGGGGTGGGTGCTGTGGGGAAGTTGTTTCTGTTTGCCTTCCCGTCCGTTCCTTGATGGGAAGTGTTGGAGCTGGGGAGGGGGAGTGTCATGTAGAAAGTGCTGGTTTTGGTTTGTACCAAGGCTTGGTCAGTCTTCAGAGCGTTTCTGGGAGCACCTCCAGCACTGGGGCCGGGCACCAAGGGCAGGGTTTTAGCTGGGGTTGTTATCCAGGAAGCAGGAGGTGATCCCAAGGGTCTCGCCAGGAGCAGGGTGTGCACTGATCCCCTGATCCCCCTTCCCACTGCCGTGGGAGCGTTGGAAAAGGTCATCAGTTGGACCCAGCATGGGCAGGCAGATTCCTTCCTTTAGTGAGAGGTGCTCTCCTGCTGGCAGGCTGCGCTGGTGCCCTGCTTGGTGCCAGTCCCCTGTCCCAGGGGGCACAGCCATGCCAGCACTTCGCAGCACCCACCAGGGCACCCTCCCCTCCACACAGGGCCCTTCTCGGTGTGACTGGCAATGGCAGCAGCTCTGCAGCACCCCGAGGGCTGGGATACCTGCAGGCCATGTTTCTGGAAGTTCTTGGAGGGGGAGAGCAGCCCCGCACGAGGCTGTAGCTGGAGAGGGGGGATGCCCACCCTGCTGGACCACGGAGCTGGGCTGAGCCGTGCAGGAGATGGTCTGCAGAGCCAGTGCAGAAAGCAAAACAAAACCCACACACCCACACATTCCCACAAGCGCAGGCACACAGGCAGCGAGCAGGCAGGAGGGGATCTGCCAGCAGCCAGAGCCGAGGCTTGAGTTAATTTGGTGGAAAATGAAAACCCATTGCGGCGAGCGAGAAGGTTCCTGCCTTTTCTTTTTCCTTCCTCAAAGAAAACATTAGGTGGGATTTTTTTACCTTCCCCGGTTTTTGTTTCGTGCAGAAATGTGGCTCTGAAGAGGAGCCCGGTGGTTAAAAGAGTTGCTGCCTGTTTTGTACTTCCCTGCCTGCCCTCCTCCCTGCTGGAAGGTCTCGTGGGCACATGTGTCACCATGTCCTTGTCCACTTCTGCAGTGGGTCGAGGCAGGGAGGTGGCTCCTGTGACATTGCTCAGCGAGTGACAATGAACTTGTCTCTAAGCCTGCACGTGGCTTTGCCCGAGGTGTAAATTCATGCACATTTATTTGCCTCTGGATTGGGGAGCATCTCTGCAGGTCGTGCTTTTGGGCAGTGCTGGGGCACGAGGGCACAGTGAGGGGCTCGTGGCATCGTTCACCTTCTGGAGATGGGGTCTCTGCGGGGTACCCAGGCCACTCAGATTTGGGGTGTGGGATGACAGACTGGTTCTGGCTGGGGCTGGGGTGCTGCTGTACCTCTGTCAGGGCATCGGGGGTCCCTTTTCCCCCTGAGGGGGTTCCCCTCTCCACCAGAGCACCTTGGAACTGTGAAGTATTGTGAGATGAGGTTTATGCTGCCTTTCATCTTTCCATCATCTTTCTGTACTTTCCCAGAACCTGTGGCTAGTGAAGTCCAGGAGGACTGGATCCCTGGGATTCTCTCTCCTTGCTGGGTTTTGCAGCCCTGTCTGGGGCTTGGCTGTGGCTGTGCTACCCTGCTCCCCGTGGCTGGGAAGGTAGAGCTTTTCCAAATGCCTCTCTCCTTTTCCTGTGCCTATAATTAGCTCTGGCTCCCCGCCACCACCATATACTGTACGATCCTGGAAAGAGGTCATGGCTTTGCTGAAATTCTTGGGAACAGAGAGCTGCCTTTGCAGCTGGGAAAGCAGAGCAATTTCCAAGCAGATAAGAAATAGGGCAAATGCAAGTCTGTTCCCTGCTGTAATTTATGGGCTCTGGGGATGGCATCCAATGGCCTCCTCCCTCCTCTGGCTCTCCACGTGCTTGGGAGAGTCTGGGTGGGTGAAAAGGTTCCAGCTGGTTCCCAGCTCCGGTGTGCTGTCCTGGACTGCTGGGTCTGGTTTTCCCCTTCTGCTGGATCTTGTTGAGGTCTTGCCCAGGACTGGAGAAGGAAACAAAGGCATTTTTGGGTGTGTGTGGTCCTTTTCAGTTCTAAAACTTCTCATTTTTATCAACTTCCCCAGAATGGAACTTCTTTTGCTGCAGGAAAAAGATCATCTTCTTGACCTTAAAGGTCTTTTCCAGCTGAAATGATTCTGTAATTCTGTGATTACACAATCTCTGGGCAGGTGAGGAGTAGGACTTGGCTTTTCTTCCAAGGAGGGCAAAGCCCTCAGAAGCAGAAGGGTCTGCAGCAGCTGGGGAGGGTTTTCCCACCTCCAAATCCTCCTGTGCAAACTGGCGAAAAACTCAAAGTGAAAAAAGTATTTTGAAAAGAGAAAACTCCCCTCTTCAGAAAAGAGAGACAGAAACACAGCAAAATCCCCTGTTCAGAAGTTTCCCAAAATTTTGCTGTCGTTTCTCTGTCCCTGTACAGTCGTTCTGATCCAAAACAGGATAAATCCAGCCCAAAAGGACAGCACTGGAGAGCAAGGACTTGAGTTTCCATTCCACACGTGCTGTATCCCCCTGGCAGCATCCTGCTGCTGAGCTGATCGTCCCTGTCCAAAGGAGAGATTAGCTAAAAAAATCATGAGATTAAAAAGCAAAACACTTTCCATTTGTTGTAATTGGCTTCTGGGCCAGTGAGCTGCTTCCCTTCCCTTCCCTTCCCTTCCCTTCCCTTCCCTTCCCTTCCCTTCCCTTCCCTTCCCTTCCCTTCCCTTCCCTTCCCTTCCCTTCCCTTCCCTTCCCTTCCCTTCCCTTCCCTTCCCTTCCCTTCCCTTCCCTTCCCTTCCCTTCCCTTCCCTTCCCTTCCCTTCCCTTCCCTTCCCTTCCCTTCCCTTCCCTTCCCTTCCCTTCCCTTCCCTTCCCTTCCCTTCCCTTCCCTTCCCTTCCCTTCCCTTCCCTTCCCTTCCCTTCCCTTCCCTTCCCTTCCCTTCCCTTCCCTTCCCTTCCCTTCCCTTCCCTCTGATTTTTACTTTAACCACTGAATTATTTTGAGGAGAAGAATCACAGAGGATTCTGAGGTCCATGGTCCCCTTTGACAGCACTATGAGTTTTTCTGGTGATTCCAAGACTTGATAAACCCCATTTTTTTTCTTTTTTATTTTTCTTTCTTTCTTTTTTTTTTTTTTTTTTCATTTGTTGTTGTACATTTAAACCGGGAGCAGCATTTGGGATTTGGAACTTCCCAAGGATCACTGTCACAGTTCTGTCAGGGGGAGGTGATGCTTGCACTGGCCACGGAGTGGACTGAGCTCTTTGGGGAGCCCAGGCCAGTCTCCTATGGATTCCTGCTCTTCGGTTGACTGATTAACCAAATTAGGCAGAAATCTTCTTTTTTCTCTGTGGGTGCCTGTGAACCCCCTTGTGCTCCCCCCTTGCAGTGGTGTACGTGGGGGGTGGTGTAGGAGTTGCTGACGACGGCACCGAATGTGTGTTTCTCTGCACCTCGCTGGGTTGAAATATTTTAAACCTTTTTTTTTGTTGTTTTGGGGCGTTTTTTGTGTGTTTTAAATTTTTTTTAAAATAGTGGATCTGAAGTTTGGGGAGTAGGTACCCTCCCCACAGAGATTTGCCAAGGATGTGAAGGGAGCTGGGGCTTGACCTGGGACATTTGGGTGACCCCAAGGATGATTTTTTCCCTGGCTCAGGGTTTTTCCCTGGGGCAGCTGGGTGGCAAAGCCTTGCTCCATCAGGATGTGCCACCTGCTTTGGTGGATGCAGCTTCCTTTGCAGCCAGCCAGGAGCCCTGCTCAGCCACGGGACTCCAGTGTGTGTGTGAGGGGTCAGGGTTTGCACAGCCTGGGGGGTGAACACCCTTTTTGCTTCCCAAGGCCGAGCAGCCCTGGCTCTGGCTCAGATCATGCCTGTGCCAGGTGATTTTCCAGCTGCTCGCAGGGGTTTCTCTGATGGTGCTGCTGCCCAGGGCTGGCTGCAGGAGGGGCTGTTGAAGGGTGCAGCATGGCTGGCTCCTCTCTGGACACACCAGAGGGGCTGCAGCACTGCCCAGAGTGAAGTGTGAGCCTCCCAGTGCTGGTGTTTGACAGCAGCCCCTCTCCTCTCTCTTTAGTCTGTAAGTTGCCCTTACAAACAGGTTTAAAAAAAGCTCTCAGCTTCCAGCAAGGCTGCAGGGCTGCGTTGGGATGGGGGACAGCAGCTGGTCCCCCTACCTCACATGCCCACCTCCTCCTTCTGCCTTTGCAGTGCTGGTGGAAGGGATTTTGGGGGATCATGTGGCAGCCCAGGCTGGTGAAGCCCTCTGCCAGCCCAGCATGTCACCCAGTTGCAGCTGAGAGGTGTCTTAGGATCTGCTACCCTCTGTCAGAGTGGGGAGGTGGGTGGGCTGGAAGTTCTGGACATAGATTTTGGACATGGGTGATCTTGTTTTGGACATGGGTGATCTTGTTTTGGACACGAGTGATCATGTTTTGGACCTGGGTGATCATGTTTTGGACACGGGTGGTCATGTTTTGGACCCAGGTGATCATGTTTTGGACATGGGTGATCATGTTTTGGACACAGGTGATCATGTTTTGGACCTGGGTGATCATGTTTTGGACCTGGGTGATCATGTTTTGGACATAGGTGATCATGTTTTGGACCCAGATGATCATGTTTTGGACATGGGTGATCATGTTTTGGACACGGGTGATCATGTTTTGGACCTGGGTGATCATGTTTTGGACACGGGTGATCATGTTTTGGACCTGGGTGATCATGTTTTGGACACGGGTGATCATGTTTTGGACATGGGTGATCATGTTTTGGACACAGGTGATCATGTTTTGGACACGGGTGATCATGTTTTGGACACGAGTGATCATGTTTTGGACCCAGATGATCATGTTTTGGACATGGGTGATCATGTTTTGGACCCAGGTGATCATGTTTTGGATACGGGTGATCATGTTTTGGACACGGGTGATCATGTTTGTTTGGTTTCCATGGGGAGAGGCCAGGCCAGGTGACCGGGGCTGCCCTGAGCCACCTGCCAAGGCTGTGGCAATGAAGAAGGTGCCCAGGGTTGGTGCTTCCTGGCTCAGGTGATGGCAGAGCAAGGCCATCATGGCCTGGGCTTTGCTCCTGGTGATGGTGACTGTCTCCCCCGCCTGGCTCAGCACACGCTGCCGGGCCACACCTCACCCCGTGGCCCTGGAGTTTGGACCTGGCTGGCAGAGCCAAGCTGGGGCTGAGCTGGCCTCCACGCCAGCGAGGGTGGAGACACCAGAGCCAGGTTCTCATGTTCTGGGAGGGAGAAGTGCTGTGTCTGCCTGGGGCAGCTCCCGTGGGGTCCTTGGAGACCTGCCCCGTGCAGGATCCTTCCCAAAGCACGAGGTGAGAGGAGCTGGCACCTGCTTGCCAGGGCTCCGTGTGCTTTGCCCGTGCTGGGCATCACATGAGCCCTGCCTGTGATGAGGTGCTGATGGATGCACAGGGGTGCTGGGATGAGATTGTGGCTGGGGTCCCTTCCAACATCACCCCCCTGCTCCTCGTGCCCCTGCCAGGGCCTCCCACACCTGCTGCCCTCTGGGGACAGTGGCTCTCGAAGGTTTTCCTGCAGCTCTGGTTGTGTAAGCCATGGTGGGGCTGTGTCAGTCAGTGACCGTGGAGTGTCAGGGATGAATTGCTGGGCTATGTCAGCGTGTGTGCAGGTGGCATTTCCACTCCCCCGTGCCTCGTGTGGGGTTTGTGTGGATGGGAGACGTGCGTGGCTGGATGAGCTGTGACAGAGGATATGTCCCCCCGTGGGACAGGAGGGAGAGAATGGCCTGAGAGGTGGGAATTGGATCTGTGGCCACTGGGGAGAGGCAGCAGTGGACAGGAGAGGTTGTTGGGGCATCAGGAGGGTTTGCAGGGAGTCTGGGGGGCAAAACAGTTGATGGTGCCATCTCTGCTTTACCTCTGCCTTGGGAATGGCAGCAGGAGCTGGAAGTGCAGATCTGGAGCAGCTCTCCCTGCTGCTGTGAAGTCTCCTGGAGCAGCACTTTCACTGGTGCTCCAGGGAGTATGGGGTGTGTGAGCAGGGTGGGGGCACCCACAGCCCCTCTGGGCACCTCTAGCCTGGGTCTGGGTTCCACATGCACTGTCCCAGGTTGCCATGAAGTTCGACAAAAGGAGTTCAGGAGAGTGAGGAGTGGCTGCTGCAGTTGGATATGGCAGTGTTGTACCCAGAGCCACTTGCTGTCCCCATCAAGGAAGGTGCCAGCGCTGTCAGCCCCCAGGGCTGGTGCCAGCAGGTGGCAATGTGGCCTGAAGTATTGTCACTGTCACCAGGGTGAGGGCAAGCACTGGGTGCTTGGGGTACGGGGCACCCACATCTTGGTATCCCTGTGCTCTTACAGGAGCCCCCACGATGTCCTTGGGAGTTCTGGGGTCAGTTTTAGGGTCTTCCTTGTGCTGCTGTGTCAGCAGGTTGGGACAAGGAAGGAGGTGAGTGGCTTGCACAGGGGGAGGAAATTGGGATTTGGGATTTGTCCAGCTCTGTGGTTCACTTCACCTCTCTGTGCCTCAGTTTCCCTGCATTATGAGGTGCTGCTGGTGCTGGGACCACTCCATGCAGGTAGTCATGGTCCTGCTGACCAGCCCTTGCCCAGTGGACTGGGATTGCACTGTCCTTCAGCAGTGTCAGCCCCTGGACGGGCTCGTGGAGCCTGCCCAGCTGTGGGTACCTGCACGCCCAGGGGTATTTCTGCTCCCACCAGATGTGCCAGCTGCGAGGAGCTGGGTGGCCCAGCTGTGCAGAGAGGGCAGGAGCAAGATGGGCTCTGTGAACCAGAGGAAACCCCTGCCTGCCTCTGATCTCCTTCTGCTTGCCCTGGTCCCCCGGCAGCCTTTGGCCACTGGTGTGGTGGTGCGTGGCTCTGCTCTGGGTGCTGCTCCCCTCCCCAGCCCTCGGGCCGCCCCCACGGCCATACAGCTGCAGGTTTCACTTCTGCATCTCTGCTGCCCAAGGGGAACTCAGCCAGCGAGAGTGAAACTCGGTGGCTCCAACGGTTGCACTTGTGCCAACCCCCCCCCGACGCCCCCTCATGTCCCCGTGGTCCTTGCAGGGCCAGCAGCCGCTGTTGCAACACTTGCAGCGACAGCTGTGCCACAGGGCTGCTCCTGGAGAGCCCTGCCCGAACCCAGGGCTGCATTTGGTGCCATGAAGGGTGACCTGGTGGAGCAGGGGTGTGAGACCCCAAAGTTCCTACCCTGCCTTGATCTGGGGTGCCTTCATGCCACCCCTCTGCGGGGTTTGGAGGAGCTCAGTGGTCACGCTCTGCACGTGCCCCTGGCACAGCTGGCTTGTGCCATCCTTCCTGGTGTGCTGTCGTGCTGGGCAGCTGAGCCTCCCGTGCCTCTGGAGATGGATTTTCTCCTCCTGTCCCCCTTTGCACAGCCCTGGTGCTGTGCTGCTGGGACGCTGGCACCACTGCATGGTTTGGAATTGGGGCTTCTCGCTGTGTTTAACTGCCAGCACTTGCAGAGACAGCTGTGCCACAGGGCTGCTCCTGGAGAGCCCTGCCCGAACCCAGGGCTGCATTTGGTGCCATGCAGGGTGCCCTGGTGGAGCAGGGGTGTGAGACCCCAAAGTTCCTACCCTGCCTTGATCTGGGGTGCCTTCATGCCACCCCTCTGCGGGGTTTGGAGGAGCTCAGTGGTCACGCTCTGCACGTGCCCCTGGCACAGCTGGCTTGTGCCATCCTTCCTGGTCACTGCTCACCTCTGCGCTGTCCTGCTGGGCAGCTGAGCCTCCCGTGCCTCTGGAGATGGATTTTCTCCTCCTGTCCCCCTTTGCACAGCCCTGGTGTTGTGCTGCTGGGACGCTGGCACCACTGGATGGTTGGGAGCTCCTCACTGTGTTTAACTGCCAGCCTGTCCTGCCTGGTGCTCCTGCTTGGAGTGACATCCCTCCCAGTTTGTTCCTTCCCACCTCTTGGTGTTAAGCCAGAGGAAACCCAGCTGGAAAAGGCTGAACAGGTCTAATTAAACCTTGGGGATATTCCCAGTGGCTGGTGCAAACTGGAGCCTGGGCCATGGCTGAGATGCTTTAGTTTCGTGGACTGGGGAAATGGAGAAAATGGAGAAAGTACTTTTTTTTCCTTTTTTCTCTTTCTTTCTTTCTTTCTTTCTTTCTTTCTTTCTTTCTTTCTTTCTTTCTTTCTTTCTTTCTTTCTTTCTTTCTTTCTTTCTTTCTTTCTTTCTTTCTTTCTTTCTTTCTTTCTTTCTTTCTTTCTTTCTTTCTTTTTCTTTCTTTTTTTTTTTTATTTTATTTTGTCTGCTCCTTGCTGTTGTTGGCACTCCCTGAGACTGACATGGCACAGCTCTGGGAAATGGGGTCTGGGGTCTCCCTAGTTTGGGGTGGCAGTCCCTGAGCACCTGGCAGAGGAGCAGCGGGCTGGGTTGGGAGCCCGAGGTGAGGAAGTTTGGGTTTGACATCCAAGTGTTTGCAGCCCCGAGCCCGTTGCTAGAGGAAACATGAAAAAAGGGGAAGGAGAGATTGCGGTCAGGGCTCTTCCCCTCCGCAATCTGCGCCTCCCTCTTGGCCCCTCCAGCCCCAAAACTGCTTATTCTGCCCATCCATCTCCCCTGGCCTTTCCAGCTGTGTGCTTGGAAGTCCCCATGGCAGTGGCCATGGGTTATTTATTTGGGGCTGTTTTATGTATATATGATGTAGGCAGGGTTGTATGTATTTGGGGTTTATAGACATGGGAATAAATATTTGCAGGTTTATCTGTACATGTGGGAATATATTTATATATATATTTATATATCTGTTTGGTGGGTTACATGTATGGGAATATATATATAGGTGGGTTGCATATATGGGAATATGTGTGTTTTGAGAGGGCTATGTATATGGGAATATATATATATATTTTGGGGAGTTATATATGTGTTTGAGGGTGTAAGCAAAGACTGGCTGTGGCACAGGAGCTGTTGAGCATCAGCTGAGCAGATATCCAAGGAAGTCACCAAAAGCCATTCCTTCACATCCTCCAGGATCCTTAGGGGCAGGTTGGAGCAGCTCCCTGCTGCCTTTGCATGGCAGGTTGTGCCAGCCTAACTGCAACAGTTAAAAATGGGGATCCCAAGAGGTTCCCCTAGTTCTCCCACCCTCAGGAATTTTGGTTGGTTGCTGGTGAAGCCAAAGCTTTGGTTTTCAAATAAGAACAGTGTTAGCACCTGCTCAGCATTTTTGCCCCAAAGCTGGACATAAAGATTGTCTTGTCTTTACCCCTTTTTCACTCAGAAAGGGGAATTCACTTGCCTTTGCCACCTCCATCCCTTTCCTATGTGTTTTTCCCCTCAGCTCATAAATAACATTTTGAAAGCACGTTCCTTTCCCCCTTCCCTGGGCAGCATTTCTCTGTTTACAACGAGAAGGTTTCGAAGGCACGTGTGTGGTGGGGTGAGAGCTGGGACCTGCCCAGGAGCCCTGGGAGTGGCCAGTGGCCTGACCCAGCCCCAGCCCACTCAGCAGGGCCCGTTCTCACTGTGCAGGTCGATTGGTCACCTTTGGAAATCCTCCAGAGGTTCTGGGAGCAGTGCCAGGACACTCGCTTGGCGGGGCAAAGGACGAGCATGGACAGGCAAGGGAGCTGGCAGTGCCAGTGAGTGGGGGCTTTGCTCCTTTGTACCAGCTCAAAATGTTGCAAAATGGGGGCTTGGGGGTTCACTGGGGTTTGCTGGTGCTGGAAGTCCCACCAGGTCCAAAGGGCAGCGGATTCTGCAGCTTGGGCAGGGTGTGAAGCAGCCCTGGGGCTGCTGGGCTGGAGAGGGTCAGGGTCCCAGGACTGTCACCCCACGTGTGCTGTTCATCCCTGTCTCAGGTGACACTGGGCTGCAACCCTGTAATGTCAGAACTGCCTGCAGGCTGAAGACCCCCAAACCAACCCTGGTCCCCCTGGAGTTCCCCACCTTGGTCTGACAAGGGCAGCTCATCTGCCAGATTGGGTTGGCAAGGCACTGCTGTTAGTTGTCACCATCTGGGGACTGTGGCACAGCCAGGGGCTCTGTGGGGTCAGCTATTGTCCAGAAGTCACTGTCCTGATGGCCTGGTGGGCTGTGGGAGCCAGGGATGTGGCTGCTGCCCACCACCAGTCATGGGCAGTTCTGTCAGTGCAAGAATCTGTGAGTGGTGACTGTGTGGCTGTCCCGTGGCACCGTGGGCATCCTGGGCATTCCTGGTGTGTCTAGCAGCATCTCCCACTGAGAGGAAACAACTCTGCACAGACATCTGAGGTCTTGCCTGGCCACACATCCCCCACTGCATCCTAGTGGGCTGTAGAGCTGACCCCAGTCCCCCAAAGCAGAGCCAGCCTGGGCGCAGACCTCGGCCACATCCTCCTCTCAGCCTTGCCTGTGGTCCCCGGTCCCCACGTGGCTCTGCCACCAGTTCTGCAAGGCTCTGCAGTGCTGGACCAGTGGGAGCTGCTGGGACACTGAGGAGGTTCAGGAGCCTGTGGTCCCCAGTCCCCACGTGGCTCTGCCACCAGCATTACAAAGCTCTGCAGTGCTGGACCAGTGGGAGCTGCTGGGACACCGAGAGGAGCTTCAGGAGCCCTCTGAGGGACCCTTTGCATTAAACACCACTTCCCTCGTCCTGGCTGGGAGCGTGGTGCTTCTTCTGTGGGTGTCCCTGTCCCCAGGAGGTCAGTCATTCTGCAGGACTCTGTTTTATTCAGGGGGATAAAGGAGTGGTCCTGGGAGGGTGACAGGTTGGTCTGGGCTTAATGGGTGCGAGCGTGGCAGCAGCTGGACCCCCATCCTTGTCCCTGCTGCTCCCCGTTGTGGAAGACAGACTCCTCTGTCTGTCCTGGTGAGGGGATCCCCGTGCCTGGTCCCTTTGCAGGACTCCAGCCCGAGTGCTGGGAGGTTTGAGGCTGTTCAGGGCTGATCCCTGCGCTCTCCCGAGCGAGAGGAAGGGGCAGCCCCGGCCGGAGCCACGCGCTCCTCGCTCCAGCTTTGTTCAGGGGGAATTTGGTAATGTCAGGAAATGAGCTGGCTGTGGGAGGGGAGGCAGCCGGGGGAGGAAGGCTGGTTTTGTGGTTGGAGCGGAGGATGAGGATGCCGGAAAGCTGAGCACAATTCCTCGCTCTGTTGCAGGTGCTGGGGGTGAGGCTGCAGCTTGGGAGCTCGCGGTGCGTTTGAAGAGAGGCTGCTGGCCTCTGTGCCTCAGTTTCCCTTTTGTTCGGCGCCGTTCCCCTCACGGCAGTGTGCTGTGGTGATGGGCTCTGCACAAGTGCCAGATGCTTGTGACCACCAGTAGATGACCAGCACAAGGCCAGCTGAAGCCGCTGGGCTTTGCCCCATGGGTCTCCTCCCATCTCCCAGTGGTGAGTGGGATGAGTTTAGGAGCTGTATTTCCTTCTGGGCCATGGCAGATTCTCCTCAGACCAGGCACATGTGCTGCATGCATTCCCTGGGACAGTGTCTGAGCAAGCTGGTCAGTGCTTTTTCTTGTGGGATATGCCTGAGAATCTTCCCAGAAAACACAAAGTTCATCTAAAATTTGAGTAATTCTCTGCTGGCCACACTGTCAGCCTGGTCCACATCCCTTGTTAATGTTAACTTTTGGTTTATGATTTGTTTCATTGCTGAACTCTTTTAAATTTCTTTCCCTCTGGTCTCACCGAGGTGCTTTCCACATTGTGTAGCCCCGGGGCTCCTGGTTCCCTGGATCCCTGCAGGTGCCTGCCCAGCCTGCATGGCCCTTCCAGTGATGCTGAGGATCAGGGCAGTGCAGGAGGGCACCCTGCAGCCCCTGGCCCATCAGCCGGGTCTGCAGGGGATACTGGGCTCCCCTCGCTGTTCCCTCCATCTGATGGGACACGTGGGGAGTCCTGTCCTTGCCTCTGTCCCCTCAGGCTGACGGCTGCTTGCTTTGTCTTTGCAGTTGCATTGAGGAGCGGTGGCTGCAGCTCATCCCTGCCAGGAGCAGAAGATGCAGGAGGCTGCGTAGCAGGTATGGGGGAAATCCCAAACTCTGGGTTCCTGCCTTCCCTGTGGGTTTGCTTGGCTGTCTCCCCTGCTGCAGGCTGGGAGCTGCAGAGGGTCCCACAGAGGGTGCAGCTCAAGGGTCTCAGGCTCCCACAGTGGTGCTGAGCAGACCCAGTGAGGTCTGCTGCAGGAAGGGCACAGGGAGCACCCTGCTGCACTGTGCACCCCTCCCCTGCTCTGCAAAGGGGGTCCTGCTGTGTGGGGTGGGCAGCAGAGCCCCCAGAGCAGGGCAGGGAGGTGGTGCCCAGCAGTGGGTGCTGCTGCTGTTCTCCAGTGCCCGTCTTCCCCTTCACTTCCCCAGCTGGCACAGCTCTGATGGCTCCCAGCCGTAGCCACAGCACTGATTTGGGGCTCTTTGGGTGTTTTGCAACACAGCCCCGTGTATCAGTGCAAATGAAGGTTTTCCTGCCCTGTTTTCTTCTGTGTGGGCAAGACTTGTGGCCAAACCTGCTGTTATTTTGTTCCTTGCATTCCTCTAAAATAAGGTGCTGCTGGGAGAGGGCCTCATGTCCAGGTTTTCTTCCCTTTCAACCTTCTTGGCCTGTTTACTGCTCTTACAGTAAATGTTTGTGTCTCCTGTGTCTGCAGTGAGGTTGTGGTACAGACACCACTGCGGGCTGGTTTATGAGGGCTCTATGGTTTCATGAAATGCATCTTCTGTACCTGAGAGTGAAATCAATAAAAGGAAAGATTTTTAAAAATAATATGCCCCTAGCTCCTGAACGGAGGGGGCTCTGTCACGACTGCTTAGTGAGCACTTCTGTGGGGTTGTGATGACTTTTAGTGCTGGAGAGGGGGCAGGTAATTTATTTGGAGGCCTGGTGATGGGAGATGGGGGCAGCATCACTGCGTCCTCTGCAAGGTCAGCACCAAGGGCTTCATCTGCTAACAGAAACCAAGAGCAGCTCCCCAGGCTGGGTCAGGGGAGTGCAGCAGCAGGGCCCTGCTGTGTCTCAGTGGTGCTTGGTGTGTGCCAGCCATGTGCCCAGGGCACAGGAGGGTTTGAGGGCTTGGCTGAGCTGAGTGCTCCGGGAGTGTTCTGGGGGCTGCTGTGGGATGAACACTACCTCAGGGGCACGTGTTTTGGTGTGGTGAGTGATTACCTGGAGTGTTGGGGCTGTAGGTCTGTCTGCTGTGGGGTGTGCACGGAGGGCAGGACCCTGGACCGTGCCCATTCCGTGCCCCAGCCCGGATGCAGGTGGGCGGTGGCAGGATCTCTCGGTCACTGCCTTCTCCCCCTCATCTGCCCAACTCTGCCAGCACTGACAACAGCTCCTTGTTTTCCAGTTTCACACAAATTCTTGGGTTTTGGGTTGGCAGTGCCCTCCCTCAAAGCCCTCGTGCCACCACTGGTGCCAGCACAGAGTTTTGAGCGAGGAGGAGCAGTTCAGTGATGGCCGCAACAGCAGAACTGCTCGCTCCAAGGAGCAGCTCGGCGAGCGGTGCGCTCGGGGAGGAGGATTTGGAAAAAGCGTCTCTGGGGACTGCTTGAAGCCTTGTCCCCTTCGCTGTGCGAGTGACAGGAGCTGAGCAATTAGAGGAGCAGTATCGACCCAGCCTCGGAAGCGTGTGACGGCCGGCACTGGGCGGTTGCATCCCAGCGAAGCCGCGTCCTCGCGTCCTGGCCGTGCAGCATCGCTGCCTGCGATCAATAGGCATTTTGTCTGAGGCCAGCCCCGTTTGAGGTGAACCAGGCAAAGCTTCTTCTGTGACAGAAGATTCTTCTAGGGCCTGTGACCTTAATTGAATCGACTCTTTCGTGTCCTGAGGATGGTCACATCGTTGTGCTGCAGCCACGCTCGGTAAATCACGTGTCCATCTTGCTTCTCTCCCAGTGAGATTTTGCATCCTGAGGCTGATTTCCAGCTGCTTGGGAAGAGCCCTTGGGTCACCAGGTCTGTTCCTCTGCTGTCTGAGGCCTTGCCTGTGTTCTTTTAAAGGTTCATTGGCAACTGGAGTTCACAAGTTCCAGGCTCCCACTGTGCTCGAGGTGTGAGTGTGCCACCTCACCTGGCACCTTGCTCTTTGCAAGATCCTCCTGATCTCCAGGGAGAGCTTGTAAAATCCAGCCAGTGGGCACACTGAAACCAAATCCCCACTCTTGACCCTTTTGGATGTGGAATATTGAATTTGGTAAAGCAGCGGGTTCCTGCCGTGTTTGCCGCAGCTGAAATGTGGCTGAGCTGTTGGAGGTCACCTTTCCAGTCCCCGTGGAGCCGGGTGGCCTTCTCTGGTCATGGCACTGCCCTGCACTTTGGGTTCTGAGCTCATCCGCTATTTTACCACTGGCGGGAGGAGGGAGGTGGATAAAAACGTGTCTTCAAAGCCCTTTTCCCTTGGGGAAAAGCCAGCTTGGTCCGCGCAGAAATGTCATCTGACCCAGCAGCTGGCTCACGCCTCCCCGGGGGTCCGTGCGGCGCCCGCTCGCCACGGGCCAGCCCCGGCTCTGGGGCTGCCGGAGGGAGCGAGCCCGGCCGCTGCTTCTGGCCGCCTCCGGCCGCTCCCTTCCCCCCGCAGGCTTCACCAGCCCCCTCCTGCCTCCGCATCTGCCTCTGCCCTTCAGCTGCAGAGGGATCGGGGCTCGGGGGCTCGGGGGCCGGGCAGCGCTCGGGGATGGCGGCTCCGGCCGGCGCTTCCTCCCGGCCGCCAGCGCGCAGCAGCCGCGGAGAAGGACGCAGCCACCCTGTCTCCTGTAAGTACCTCTCACTCTTTCCACTGGAGAGTTAAAATTAGCAACTTCTTTTTTTAAGGCAGGCGTCGCTTTAAACCTCGCCAGCCCAACTGGGTTTCCTTTTATTACCCCCCTCCCCCGGCTCTTTTTCTCTTGATTTTTTTTAAAAATTATTATTATTTTGTTGTTATTGTTCAACGCGTGCATGCACTTTTCTCCCTTTTTATTTCTTTATTTATTTTTTTATTCCCCCCCCCCCCCTTCTTTTCGTTCCTTCCTATTTTAAACACGGGTGACGCTGCAGTGTCGGTGCGGAGTTTGGAGCCAAATAAACAGCTCGGCACTCCCCCACCCCGATCGCCTTACAGAGCCGGGGCCGGAGCCCAGCGCCCAATTTAGACCCTTATCTATTGTCAGCCTCCACGGTCGGCGCTGCTCTGCCAGGGGGGGTTGCCCCGGACCCCCTTGTTGCTCCTGACACAGATTCTCGCTGTGAGTTGTTGTTTTTCCCTCTCCTTTGTGTTCGTGGTAAAGCACAGAAGTGCCCTTAAATCAGGACCCGTTGCTTTATTTTTTTTTTTAATTTTTTATTTTTTTAAATTAATTTTTCCAGTGCTGGTTGGGCAGGGAGGGAGAGCGAGGAGAATCTGAGTGATGAGGACCTCCCGTGCTAGAGAGAGGGGGAAACTGAGGCACAGAGTGGGGCATGGCTCCCTGATGGCGAATGGGCGAGCTGGGATTTCCTCTGCTGGGAATCAAAACAAACACAGACCAGGAAGGAAGGGGCAGCAGGAACGGGCTCGGATGCAGGATCAGTGCCTGTCCCGGGGGATAAACCCCTTTGTGGGTTGTGCCCACGGTGCCCCGTGCGGGTGGAGGGTGCCAGTGCCGCCCGGAGCTCCGGACGGGATGGGGCCAGCAGCTGGAAGTGGACGTCCCAGCCCGGATCTGCGAAAGCAAACAGGAAGGCGAATGGGGAGCAGCCGCTGTGTTTACTCAGAGGTTATTTATTGTGGTTCCTCGGAGCTTGGTGCTGGGGACTTTTAACACCTTCCTGCTTGGTGCTGGATCCTTTTGGCCAGGGCTGGATGCGTCGGAGGTGAGGCAGGTACCAGGCGCTGCTGTCAGGCCAGGTGTCACCCCGGGGCTCTCTCCAGTTCCTTCTCCTCCCTTCGCTGTTTCCTGAATGTTTGTTTTGCTCCAGAGGCCAGCCTGGCCGGGGTGGATGTGGTGGGGATGGATGTGGTGAGGCTGGGACCAGGGCTGAGCTTGGCTCATCCTAGAAAAATCCGTTCCCATTTGATTTTTCCAGGGTTTTTGTGCTGTTGCTGCTTTGGGGTAACGGTTAATGATGCTGATAATGTTCATATCCATGTCGGTGAAAATGAAGGTGCAGAGCCTGTAGGAAGGGGATCTTTCAGAAGTGCTTTTAGTGTTTCCCTCCCAAGAGGGAGGGAGGGAGAAGTTTCCCTTCCCAGGCGTGTGCTGCTCTAACTGATGCTCATGGAGGATAAACTTGGGGTGTGCTTTGGGTTAAACCCTGCCCCTTACCCATTGCTGAGGTGGGTTCTCCCCTCTATTGGGCTTGGAGGGAATGTGGCACAGGGTGGTCTCCTTTGTTGTAGGAACCACTACAGGGTCCCAAGGTTTCTGCTTTTGGAACTGAGTGGCTGCCCGCAGTACTGCCCTAAGCAACAACAGCTGCAGAGCCTTTTCCTCCTCCTCCTCCTCCTCCTCCTCCTCCTCCTCCTCCTCTTTTGGGCAAACAACCCATTTGGGCAACTCTTTATTGATACATTTTTACATCCCCATCCTTCAGCAAAAATTGTGATTGAAATATTTTCATTTCTTTCTACAAACTCATGCCTTACTTTTTCCCATCCCACCTTTGCATGGGGAGTATTGGCAAAAAAACTTGTCTTGGATTTTCTTCCCCAATATTTTCCTTTTTCCAAGAGGAATTGTGACTGGTGTTTATCCAGGACATTGCTGCACTCACAATGGCTCTTACCTGCCCTCGGGGTTCATCTCCTATGTGCTGCAGGAGCATCCCAGTGGCTTTTTTTGCCATCCCTCTGGTGAGGTGCCTGGGAGCCATGGCAAGCCCTTGGCCATGTGTCAGTGATTCTCCAGCACGGGGTTTTGGAGTGTGCCAGACCCAGGATGTCACAGTGCTTCTGGAAAGTGCCAAATGTTGGCATTTCCCATTGCTCTCCTGAGCATCATCCATGCTTTGCTGGGATGGGCAACATCCACATCCCCAGGGCTGGCCAAAATCATCATCCCTCTGGCTTTTGAAGAGAGGGGCTCAGCTGCTTGGGGACCTCCCCCCACCACCTAAACCCCCCCTTGCTGAAACACAGAGTTCGGCCTTAAAAAATCCCCTTTTGAGGACAGGATGCTGTTCCTGGAGGATGTGTGCCAGGCTGGGCTCTGGATGAATCTGTCTCAGTGGGAACCATCCTCCAGGTCTGTGGGGTCAGCAGACCTCGTGGCCCGGGCGGTGCCGGGCAGCAGGAGGACAGGATTTGTGTGCCTAGGACAAGAATGTGTGTCCTGTGAGTGAGCAGCAACAGCTGAGAACCAGCTGTCCTGGTGGATTTGAGCTGCCTGATGAGCTGGGGCTGGATTCTCACCCCTCTGGCTCGTTGGCATGTGGCTCAGGATGCGTGTGGGTACAAGCTGGGGCTGAGCTGGGGAGCGGGGTCAGCTCCCAGCTGATGGCAAAGCCTTTGTGGCACAGGGGGCATCCCCTGGTCCCAGCAGCCCCGAGTCATGCTGGGGATGAGTTTGTGTCTCTGCCCAGGCTGGCTTTGGCTGCAGCAGCTGGGATGCTCCAGTGGTGCCCTGCGTGGGCTCTGGATAGCAGAGTGTGGTGGTGGCTGATGTTATTTATGTGCTGGCTTGCAGACACCGTGTTTTCAAGGCAGTGCAGGGGAAGAGGAAGTTAAACCCGTCTTTGCCATGTGGCATCTTGTCCCAGTTCCTCCTGTTTGCTCAGAGTGAGTTGGGTTGGGGTTCAGTGGCAGCCAGACCATGGTCTGTGCCTCCTGGTGGGCTTTGGTGGCTCCTGCTCAGCTGTAGGTCTTGGGGCCAAGGGACAGGTTCCCATGCCCAGCGCCTTGATCTCTGTTTTATGTGCTTTTACAGTGTGTCTCAATGCTAGATTTGGGCCTTTGTTTCTTTTATTAAATGAAATAACAGTGTCTGATGGTGAGCTTCCAGCTGTAGTACAGCAGTGTGCTCCGAGCAGGAGCCTGGGCTGTGGACCAAAGTGGGTTTTGGGGAATGTGTGAAGATGGGTGGGCATGTCCACCTCACAGAGAGGCAGATGGCCAGGGTGACAATCTTCGTGGCTTTGTTTCCAGGCTGGAAGTGCCACGGGCAGGTTGGAGCAGTGATGGTGGAGTGTGGAGGCAGGAGCATGGTCGTGCCTGGTCCTGTTGGTGTTGGCCAGATTTTTTCCATCCATGTCTCCTTCTAGTGAGCTCTGCTACGGCATCACCCTCACAGTAATTAGCATTGCCATACCAGTGACTAATTAAGATCTTCTGCTTTTTATCCTTCTGCTGCTCAAGTGCAGCTGGTGACCACCATCACCTTCCCAAAAGCTCCTGACCTCGCCAGCTCCTCTGCACCCCAGATGAGTGCTGGACCCTGCAGCCCCTGGGGAGCCTGGTGCCTCCTCCCCAGGAGTTCAAGACATTTAAACCCTGATGGAGAATGCAGGAGAAACATCTTCCTCTACGTTGCCTGCTTGGGACCCGACACAAGGGATGGTTGCCTTGGCATGGATGCAGTCAGCAGTCCCTTCATGCAAATCAAATCAAATCAGCGGCCCCGTGACTTTGGGCATCAGGGCTGCTACTCACCAGTGCTTGGGGGTGCAAAACCAACAAAGAAATGATTGTGGGAGGTGGCTTTGAAAGGTCTTGGTGGCCCTTAGGGAAGGGCTGAGCCTTTGGGAGTGGTGCTGCTGAGGTCGTGCTCTGGGAGGGAGGATTGTGCTCGTGGGCTGAGTTCTGGGGTGGCACAGGGGACCTCTGGCAGCCCTGGCTCCCAGGCTGAGCCCACTCTGGGCTTGGCATGCTGGAGGGTCTGCAAAGCTGCTCTGGGGTGCTCTGGGTGGGGATGGGGCACAGAGTCACTGAACGTGTCTGGGCTGGGCATGGAGATGAGCTGGGGCTGTTGGGAAGGCTCCAGAGAGACCTTAGAGCCCCTTCTAGCACCTAAAGGGGCTTCAAGAGAGCTGGAGAGGGGCTTTGGACCTGGATGGGGAGGAACAAGGGCCTGGAATGGCTTCCCACTGCCAGCAGGCAGGGTTAGATGGGATACTGAGAGGAAATTCTTCCCTGTGAGGATGGTGAGGCCCTGGCACAGGGTGCCCAGACCAGCTGTGGCTGCCCCATCCCTGGAAGTGTCCAAGGCCAGGTTGGACAGGGCTTGGAGAAACATGGGGTAGAGGTTGGAATGAGCTTTAAGTTTCCTTCCAACCCAAACCATTCTAGGATTTCATGATTTGTGCCACAGTGCCCTTGTGCAAGGAGCAGTAGGATGTGCCAGGCTGGCTGCTGAGGACACTTCCCCAGTCCCCATCCCACTGACCCAGGAGGGAAGGGCAGAGTTTCACTGGCACAGTTGCACTCTCAGCCGTGTCCTGTGGGGCTGTTGTGGGTTTCCATCACTCCCACAGCTGGCCTGGAGCAGCAGTTGGGTCTGATGGAATTTCCCCTGGGTGAAACCCCCCGGCAGAAGAGTTGTCCCCTGTGCTACTGGAGGGAATCCACCCCCTTCATGGAGAGCCCCTAAATTCCCAGCAGGGAGGGCTTTGCCCTGATGCTGCTGAGCTGCCCCTGGGGGCTCCAGTGGGTCCCAGTGCTGAGATCCTGCCCTGTGCTGGAGCTGAAGGCAGTGCTTGTTGTGTGACAAATCATCAATGTCCTTGGTGACCACGGTGGTGATGGTGACCCATGGGGAGGGTACTGGCAGCAGGGCTGCTCTGGGGGATGGGTGCACCCTCAGGAATGGGGTGCCAGGGAGGGTGGAGGCAATGTTGGGGTGCTGCTGTGCTGTTCATTGAGGGAGAAAAGCCTCAGAGTGAAACACTGCAGCTTCTCCTGGGCTCAGATCCACCCCAGAGCAGGAGGCAGCTCCGAGGGGAGCAGAAGGGTGGCCCCAACAACTGCAGCCATGTCCAGCCCCTCCATGCCTCCCCTTCCCTCCCTGTGGCCTCAGCAGCAGTGCAAGTCCCCAGTGTGGGGCTGGTTTGGGGTGGAGAGCTGCTCCTGCTCCCCAGCAGTGCGGGGCGGGCTGCGACAGCCTCCCGATTTGCCGAGTGAAGAATCCGACCCCAAATTCAGCTCCCTCTCCTTCTCGCTCTTTTTTTTTTAATGAGTCAACCTCTCATCTGTCATATTAAACCTCCTCATTACCAGGTATCTAAATTTTGCTCTGACAATAGTGACAGGGGAAGCTGAGATCTCATTGCCACGGCGCGGGGCTCCGGGGAGCTGGCAGGTGGTTATTTCATGCCCTGCAGGGAGCCGTGGGGGTGGGCACTGGAGCTGGATAATGGGCTCTTGCTTCCCATCACTTAGAAAACCCTACTTAGTGCAGAGGGAAAAATTACCCCCAGCCTCTGCCTCTGGAGCTGGTGATGGATGGAGAACATGGGGGAAGGGGAGCGGCTTTGGGGGTCTGGATGTTCCTCCCTGGGCACAGAGGGTGGATTGGGATGAGAGGGGTTGGGGATGGAGGGTGGGTGGGTGGGGATGGAAGGTGGAAGGACATGGAGTGGCTGGGAATGAGGATAGATGGGGATGGAGGTGATGAGAGTGGTTGGGGATGGAGGGTAGATGGGGATGGAGGGTGGGTGGGGATGGAGGATGGATGGGGATGGAGGGTGGATGGGGCTGGAGGATGGACAAGGATGGAGATGATGAGAGTGGTTGGGGCTGGAGGGTAAATGGGGATGGAGGGTGGAAGGAGATGAAGGTGGCTGGGAGTGAGAATGGATGGGGCTGGAAGATGGATGGGGATGGAGGGTGGATGGGGATGGAGGATGGATGGGGATGGAGGATGGATGGGGATGGAGGCTGGATGGGGATGGAGGATGGATGGGGCTGGAGGCTGGATAAGGTTGCAGATGGCACAGGGCTGCCCTGTGCATGCCCTTGGTACCGCTGGGGAAGGGGATGCTGTGTGCCTACTGGGGAGCCCCTGGGGCATGCAGGGTTCCCAGCCTGGATGTGCACACCCCTGAGGAAGCTGCTGGGCCACCTGGGAGACCACAGTCAGGTTCAGGGTGGTGGGTGACCTCTGCTGCGAGGATGCCACCATCAAGGTCACTGCTCAAGGTCATGAGGCTCAATCTGGCAGCTGCATCAGCCTTTGGTTGCTGCTCTCAGGGTGCTCTGAAGGTCACTTTGGCAGGGGACTGTCCAAGGCCTCCTGTTTAACTCCAAACCCTGCAGTGATTTGTCCCTGTTAGCATCTCCAGGAGAGAGGACCAGCTGCCTCACGTGGTGTGAGGGGCTGCAGGTCCCTGCTTGTCCTGGTCCCACAGGCTTTTCCTTCCTGAAACTGGATCCTTGCCTTGGGTGAGGGTTCCCTGGCTGGAAGAGCACCAGGCAGGGCTGTGGGTTTGCCTGGAGCTCCTGCCCAGCCTCCTTGCCCTGTGTCCCCTCCAGCCTCGGCTGTCTTTGGCCGTGCTGGCAGTGCAGAGAAGGTCACTGGCTGTACCTGCTGTCACCCTCTCTGCAGAACACATCCCCAGTCTGGGATGTGCTGGATGTTCTCTGGATGTGCTGGCATCCCTGGCTGCACGTGGTGTGGGATGAAACTGTGATTTGGGGTGTAGGGCACCAGGGTTCCTGTTTTGGGTGCTGCCTCCAGCTCTTGTGCTGATGTTGGGGCTGTCATCCTTGTGATGATGTTGTCTGACTCCACACTGGCACACACAATGCGGGGGAAGAGAAGATCAACCCCAGTTTAATAATTTCCCCTAAATCCTTGCTTTCAGCCACCCTTGCTCAGCAGACACCAGCTCTCCAGCACCGTGCTTTGCCTCAGCCTCTGCCGGGCTTGGCACGATGTGAGGTTTTGTTACAGCTCAGCAGAGCTGGTTGCACCGTTGGCATCTGCTTTTCTTCAGAGAATGCCTGAATCTGGGTCAGGAATATATGTGTGCCTTTCAGATTCCTCGGGGGCCTGGCTGCATCCAGCCTCACTCCTGCTCCCCTGAGCTACCTGCAGCTGGTGGGACTGATTCCCTCCTGCAGGCAGCAGGAGCTGGGGGCTGGTTTGGCCGCTCATCCCTGAGAAATCAGGACCCTGCCATGGGTGCCAGGTGTGCAGGAGGGATGGCAGCTCAGCACCGGGCTGGCACCTGCCTGGCCAGTGGGATTTGGCCCCGGGCAGGGTCTGGCAGCTGCGTTTCTGAGCAGCTCAGGAGGTTTGCTCTGGAGCCATGTTTCGGCCGCCTTCCTCTCCCCTCCCCCTGCCTGCATCTGGAGGTTCGACACAGGAACCCAGATAGCATCATCCTGAAACCAGAATAGAAGCTTTGGAGGAGACTCGAGCGTGTTTGTGCGGTTTTTATCTCGGTTTGGAGATAAAGAGGTGCTAAACAATGCTAAGCTGTGCCTGCCGTGGGGCTGGGGACTCGCTGGCACTGCCCATGCTGCCCTGCCAGGGACGTGCCCTGGGTGCTGCATCCCTCCTGGGTGCCACATTCCCCTGGCAGCATTGCCCCCATGCCACAGCAAAGCAGGGCTGGTAACCAGCCCCATGCCAGCCCCATGCCAGCCCCATGCCAGAGAGGAAGAGCAACATTAACATGAGCACTGGCTGTGTGTTTTAGGGAAGGGGGCTTTGCAAAAGAGAAGGAAGTCAGGTCCTGCTGATCCAGAAACCACACAGAAGGAAACTAAAAGTCCTTGGTGTCAGCATGGAGGATATGTTAAAAAAACAACAATTAGCTCACAAGAGGCAGCAAGAAAGGAAACAGGAAGGCAAGAACTGCAGTTAAACAGGCGGGTTCAAGAGGTGACTTGAGCTAAATCCATGTCCTTAAGGGATGGGATCCAGCCCTGCTCATGGGTGGGGAAGTGACTTGCTCTTTGTCAGTGCAGGACTTGGTGTCCTCAAGGTGAGGCTCAGAGCCCTGGGCTGCAGTTGCTCTTTATTTGCAGTTGCTTTTGTGGCTGTTTGCAGCAGGTGGAGGGTCTCAGCTGGGCTGGGGGCAGTGGGGCCACCTCACCTCTCCATGCAGCTGCTTCTCGTGCTAAAAGCTGCAGCTCTGGGCAGGAGCAATGCAGCAGAGCAAGGGGCTGCTCTTGCCACCTCCAAAGCATCAGTGCCACCTCGAGAGCATCGTTGCTTCCTCCTGCCTTGGCCCATTCCCCCACCCAGCAGGGGCAGTGAAGGCTCAGGGTGGTGGGTGTAATCCACTTCCCACTGCAGGCTGAGCTCAGGGGCTGCTCTGCAGCACAGCAGCATTTCCTCACCTGGGCTCTCCTGCCGTGAGTGGACAGACAGGATGGGTTGGTGCTGGACAGGGAGGTGGACATGACCCAGCCACTGCTGTGCCCAGCTGATCCCACAGCCAGGATTGTGCCCCTGTGCCCCTTTTTGGTGAGACACCCCTGTGCTGCTGCCTCCAGCTCTGGGCTTCCCAGAGGAGGGAGAACACAAACCTGCTGGAGTGAGTCCAGAGGACACCATGGAGATGCTCTGAGGGCTGCATCCCCTCTGCTCTGCAGCCAGGCTGGGAGAGCTGGGGCTGTTCTGCCTGTAGGGGAGTCTGGGGACACCTTGGAGCTCCTTCCAGTGCATAGAGGGGCTCCAGGAGAGCTTTTGGATGAGGACCTGGAGTGATGGAGCAAGGCTTCCCACTGCCAGAGGGCAGGGTTACTTGGGGTACTGGCAAGAAATTTTTCCCTGTGAGAGGTGGGATGAGATGAGCTTTAAGAATCTGTCCAGTCCAGACCTTTCTACAGTTCTGTAACACCTTGTACCCCCCGTGCCCACTGGTTGTGTGCTGAAACTCCCTTGCAATGACCTTTTTCCCACAGAGAAGCTGGGACATGTTATTGCTGTCATTTCTGCATGTGGATAAACCTGACCCCCCCAAAATGTGTTGGGGCTTGGGTCCATGAATTCAGTTCCTGTTCCTCGGGGGGGGATTGTGGCAGGGAGGACCCTCCCCTTACTGTCAGCCAGGCTCTTGACTTGATGGAGCCTTTTTAGGAAAAACACATCTTGGGGATGTGCACAGTGGGGTAAAAGCTGGGTTGGTCCCACAGTGAGATGGGGGGAGCAGCTGCTGGGTTGGGCTGTGCTCTGCCATGCCTGTCACCTGCATTTCTCCCTTCAAACTGGGACTTTCTGTGCCTCCATAAGATGAGCTGTATCTTCACAGGGCGGCATTTTTCTTCTTTTCCCAACCTCCAAATGTCCTTTGAAGCTCCTTTTGCAGGTTTCCTTGCAGCCAAGGATGTCCTCGTTGCACTGGACCTGTTCTGGGGATGGAGATCAGGAAAATGTCCCTTGAACTGGTGCCAACCCATCCCAGTTTTGCCCTCACTCATGTCACTGGCTCTGCTGTGTGCTGCTGCACAGGCACGAGTGGATTGAGGAGCACGGTGCCACATGCTGGGAAAAGCAAAGAGCTCCAGAGGAAAATACATTTTTGGAAAGGATGCATTTATTTGCCTTTATTTATCTTCCTAAAGCTTTCAGATTAATCTTTTTGATCTTCCCTCTGCAGCTGCGTGGCCAAGGTTTGGTTTCTTTCAGCTGACATTGTGCTGAGAGCACACAGCATTGCAAGGGGGGTGTTAAGGAAGGGCAGCAGAATTCCTTTGCTCTGGAGAGGGGCGGTGTGCCGAGCTAACTTTAGTAAGGAGCGACTAAAAAGGGATGCAATAAAAGTATATTAAAAATAGCAAATGGCTGTAGAAAGTGGATGTGAGACTCTCAGTGTCCCTTCTTGTGCCGAGAGAAACGTGGGGCTGGAAAAGTGACAAGTTGTGGAGCAGAGCAGAGCACCCCGCTGCTTGTGCAAAGCAAAGGTGAAACCACTTAGAAGTAGGTGAAATAAATCAGAAGTTTGCACAGTAGATAAAAAAAAAAAAAATCCAGAAATAAAGACTTGAAAGAGATATCAGCTCCTCTGTGTCCTCAGCTCTTGGAGCTGGGGATTCAGCCCCCCAGATTCCTTGTTTTGTAAAAACATCTCCCAGCTGAGATTCCTCTGCGCTTTTTCTTTCTTCCCCCATTTGCAAAATGCTAACTCTGCTCTCTCGCCTGTCTCTCCAATTTGGAGCAATTTACTGGGAGCCGGGGATGAATTACTCAGCACAGAGTTAACCAGCACCTGCTCGGAGTTAATTGGCATGTGTGCTAATTGCCGTGATAGTCACACTTGTGCGAGCGGAGCGCGGGGAGGGGGAGCGGGTGGCTGCCTCCAGCCCAGAGCTCCTCGTGCTGAATTCCCTGATCCTGGCTGAGATTCCTGCCAGGGGAACAGGGTCAGGGTGCCTTTTTTCCAGCAGATTGGCAGGTCCCTTTCCATGCCCTTGGACCCTCCTTGTCAGGGTGTGGTAGCTGGGATGCTTGGTGGTTTCCTTGGAAGGCGAGGCTCAGGAGAAAGGAAGAAGCTGCTGAGGAGGAGATGATGATTTAATGAGTGGGGTTATTTTATATAGAATCACTTGAGACCCCAAAAGTGAGAAGTTACTTAGAAGCTGAGCTCCTTGCAGCAGTCCTGTGCTCTGGGTTTTTGGCTGTGCACGGTTCAGATGCTTAAATTCCACCTGATCACAGAGGAGGGTCATGGATGATCTTGATCAGGGTGGGCAATCAGGGAGCCAAAGCAATCTGGTGGTGAAGGAGCTCCAGGGGCAGAGGGGATCCTCCTGGGTTGGGGCTGAGCCTCAGAGGAGGGACAGGAGAGATGAGGGTGGCTCTCCAGGTTTCTTGCTCTTCCAGCTGCTGTTCAGAAACTCAAAGCAGTGGTTGGACTTTCTGAAAGAGCCACCTGGGCAGGAAACGTGAAAATACCTGGGTTTAAAAATACAGTGGGGAAAAAACCCAACCTAAAAACAAATAAACTCACCCCCAAACCCCAATTCCATGAAGAGAAAAGGGAGGGGTTTGAAATCCTCTCTGTCAGGTGCATTTGGAGGGCAGCAAACATGCTGTGCTCTTCTCCATCCCTCCTCCTCACCCCATCCATGGGTGAGGAGGGGTAGAGGGGTCAAGAGCATCACATGGCAGCTCCTTTTCTCCCCATGATGACGAGCAAAAACCTGTTAAGTCACCTTTTTCCTGTGGAAAACTTGATCCAGCAGCATGAGCAAACCCTGAGGCTGGGACCATGGTCCCCATCCAGCCAAGGTGCTGAGGATGCAGAGTCAGGATTCAGAGCAGCAGGAGGAACCTGGTCTGGTGGTTGAAAAAGGGGATTTGGTTTGAAACACTTGGGGTGTATTTGTGGCCTGGGGAGAGGAATGTGGTTTGAATCCCACTGCTCCCATGCAAGAAACCCCAGCTGGTGTGGAGCTGAGGGCAGGGATGAGCAGCCCTGGGGTTTTTTCCTCATCCCTACAAACATCCCATCTCTTCGAGCCCTGTGCAGCTTTTGGCTGCCATAGCATCCTGTGAACAAGTCCCACAACAAAATTTGTGTTAAAATATGTTTCCTTTCACTCAGTTTAAATTTACTGCCCGTTGTTCTCCAGTGTTTATTGTTGCTTCTGGAGAGTTCCTCTCTGGTTTGGACAGTAAATCCGCTGTCTTTCAGAGGGTTTCTCTGTCCAAGAGCTGCAGCACACGGAAAGAATTAGCATCTTGCCCTGTGTCTGGTTGAGGAGCTGTTGCTACTTTGTGCTGCTGCTGGTGGTTTTGAAGATGCTGAAGGTGAATATTTTTCAGCCAGTTTAGAGAAGTGGCAACTCCGAAGGGAAAAGCAGCAAAGCAAACCCGACAAAAAGTTCCTCCTCTTCCAAAGTTTCTTTGTGTGCGCAAAATCCTCGCCTTGGTTCTGAGCCTTTGGGCTCTGGGTTCTCTCCTGGGTGGGCTCGCAGTGAGGGAAATATCAAGAGGACACACCAGGTGGGTGAAATAAAAATCCTCATTTTCCTTTTGGCTCTTCCTGTATCACTGACCTTCGAGGGATACTCACATGGTGTGAGCTGGAGCTGTGATGCTCTGAAAGTGGTGATGCTCCAGGACTGCTGATGCTCTGGGACCTGTCTTTTTGGGGTTTCCCATGGTGGGATGGGGAGCAGCAGCCAAAGGATGTGCCTCTGGCACTGGCTCAGTGTTCCCCATGGTGACAGTGCTCCTCACAGTTGCTCCTGTTTGCTGCTGGGATGAAAACATGCACCTGTTTTGGTAAATAACGTCTCAGGTGTTAAATGCCATCCCTGTGTGATCTGTCCTTGCAAAGAGTCTTACTGATGGGATTTATGGGTAAAAAACCCAGGTTTTGCTGCCCTTTGTCTCCCTGGTAATCTTCCTGGCCTCCCCATACCTCATCCTCCCTGGAGGGCAAATTGTGGCTGTCAGGATGGGGAAAAGACTCCCTGTTCTCCTCAGGGCTCCTTCAGCTTGCACTGAACCACAGAACATGATGCACGATGAATAACTTTACCCCAAAAAAAAAAGCAGGGAGGAAGATTAAGTGACTCACATGACTCAGTGAACCCCAGAAACAAGTGTGGGAGTGAGACCATTCGAGCATGGTCTGATGAGGAGGTGAGGGATGGGGACATGGTCTTCAGCAGGGTCTGGGGGTGCTCTGGGGTGGGAGAGGTGCTGGAGGACCTTGGTCAGGTTGGCTGTGGCTGCTTTGAATTTGGGATAAAAAGCTTTTAGGTTTTTTTGATGCTTTTTGTGACAAGATCAAGGGCTGAGGACTGCCAGGTTGAGGCAGATAGGAAGCTATTTTGGGACTGGTTTTTCCCTTTGCCTAGGTCTTGGCACAGGGCACCTTGCCTTAAATGCAGTGTTATCACTGCTGTTATCCAGCTGCTCAGAGAGAGAGCAGGGAGAAAGCCATACCTGTGGAAAATGAGCTGGCTGAGGTTCCCTCTTTGTCCCCTCACTGCAATGCAGGGAAATGGGGTGAGATGGGCTGGGGGCAGTGCCAGGAGGTGCCCTGGTACATCCCCCTGGTGCTGGGGGATGCAGATTACCAAGGGGAGGCTGCAGAAGGAACCCCTGAGACCTGCAGAGCTCATCCCTTTGGGGAGAATTCTGGACACAAGATAACTCCTAGATCCATGGAAACACCCGGTGGCTGAGCCCAGTGCAGGGCCAGGCTGTCTCAGCTGCCTTCAGAGTCCTCCTTCCCCAGAAGAATTAGGTTTCTGTGCCTGGCTATAAGGTTCCTTTCAAGTAATCGAATAAAGACATTTTAAAATTCCAAATTGGAGATTAGTGCAGAAACTGGAGACGGATTTAAATTGCCCGAGCTAATCACCAGCCACTCGACTGCTTATGACTTTATTAAGAGAAAAAAAAAAAAAAAAAAAAAAATGTCTGGAGTGTCATGGAGGAGCAGTGATTCACGGGCTCGCTGCTGCCATCTCCTCCTCCTCACCTGACAGCATCGTGTGTCCTGGGTGTTCCTGGCCTCCATCCCTGGCCTTCTTTAAGACCAATTTGAGAAATCCCTCTGCTCTGGCCCTGGGTGGGAGAAAGAAGCAGAGCCCACCCTGGCCTGGGGGGTGGGATCTGTGCTGGGATTAGGAGGATGCCAGGGGGGTGCTGGGTCCTGGATGGGTTTGGGGACAGAGTCTGACTCCTTTCTGTCTCACTGTGCAGGTTTCTGAGCAGCTGCTGACCTCTCAGCCCTGCTGGATCTGGCCACACGTGACGGTACCATGAACTGAGCACGGAGCCGCACCAAACTCTTTTTTTTTTTTTTTTTTTTGTTTTGGCTTTTTTTGGGTTTGTTTTCCGGCCGAGAAAAAAAAGCCCCCCACGCTCTTTAATGAAAGCATTCTAAAGCGGGGTTGCTGCTCCCCTCCCCTGAGCCGAAGCGGTGCCGGCTGTGGCGAGGATTTCCCGAGAAGATGGGGAGGAAAAAGATCCAGATCCAGCGGATCACGGACGAGCGCAACCGGCAGGTCAGTCTGTCTGTCCCCGCTCCCTCACCTCACCCTTCTTCCCCTGGGGGTTTCCAAATGACCCATTTCCATCCCACTTCGGGCCCTGTTTTTGCCAATCCATAAAAAAAGCAGAGGCTTAGGCCGGATCCGGGCGGATCCAGGACCAGGCAAACGTTGCTCTGCCCCCATCCAGGCGTTTCTCCTCGCCTTGGAGCTCCTTGAGTCGTTTCCATCTAAGTGCTTTTCCAGAAGAAAGTATCTTCTCCACTTAGTTAGTTCCCCCTTTTTTTTTAAATTTATTTTTGTCTCGCAGAAAATATATTTCAGTTGACATTTTCCATGTGGTTTTTCCAATAAAAAACAGCCACAACAAGTATCCATTTTGCTGAACGCAAACAACTCAAATTATTCCCCTTTTTTCCCCCCCTCAATTGTAGACTTAAATGACTCCAGGGCTTTTTTCCTTGGGCTCTTTTGAAGCCAAGCCCGAGACACGCATGTGCATGTGTGTAGGAATGCGTTCATGCATCTCAGAGGAAAAACAAAAACCAGCAGATTTCTCCCAAATTTCCATGTTCCTTAAACTGGAGTGGTGGAGCAGCAGCGTTTTGCCAGCCCAGGTTTGCTCTGGGATGACTCTGTCGATGTATTTCCCATTACCACAAGACTTCCAGGCAGGTCCTTTTGCTTTTTGTGCAGCAGATCCAAGCTCTGCCTTTAGTCCAGCCACTGCTGCACCCCAGCATGACCTGCCACATTTCTTCCCTGCCACTTTCACTCCAGGAAAAAACAGAAAAAAACAGTAAAAAAAGCACGTAGATCTATTCCTAATCCTTAAAGAGTGTCAAAGAGCAGAACTGGGTGAACCACTTTGTTGTTCCACAGCAGAACAATAGGAAATGGCAGGTTTTCCTCATTATGGCTTCACTTGGTGGTGGGGGCTGGGGTGGGCATCAGACAGTTTCTGCTGATGTCCCAGTTGCTCCTGGGGTTGTTTATATCCATCACGAGGAGGAAACAGGGCCTTAGGGGGGTTATTGAAGGATCTGGAGTGTGTTTTATGGGGCAGTGGTGCAGAGGGCACTGAGGGATCTGCGGTGACTGGAGCCCTGCTGGAAGTTCAGACAAATGGAAAATAATTGGTAATGCTGGAGGGGGTTGCCTGGATAGACCTTGGGGGAAGGAAAGAGGCATTTCTGTGCAGAGGCAGCAGCTGGGTGATGGGATGAGCTGCTGGAGATGAAGACCCTTGCTGGGTGGGATTTGGCACCAGGAGTTGCTTTGCATGGCTGGGTGTCATGGCTTTAGTGCATCTCTGATGTCAGGTGTCCCCAAAAATCCAGTTCCCCGGGCTGGGGGACACTGGTTTTCCCTGGCTGGGCTGATTCTTCCAAAACCCAGCACAGGAGCATCGCTCTCTGCCCCAGTGCAGCACATCTTGCTTTGCTTCCCAGAAAGCAGCCTGATCAAATTGGGTGTCAGCAAAGCAGCAGCTGTTTAATTGGCCACCAGCACAGCTTTGCAATCAATTTTCACTGCTGCCTTTCTTTGGGAAAAAAAGGACATGCCAGGAAGATGGGACATTTCATGAAAAAGGACTGCTCCAGGCAGTGGGGTCTGCTCTACCCTCTGTGGTAGGAGCTGTGAGGAGGGGGAGAAGCCTCTTGCTCCACTCTCCTGCTCCATGGTGTGCATGTGTCCAGAGTCAGAAGTGTCCCATATTGCTTTATCTCATAGAATCATAGAATGGTTTGGGTTGGAAGGGATCTTAAAAGTCCATCTTGTCCCACCCCCCTGCTATGTGACACCTTCCACTATCCCAGGTTACTCCAAGCCGTGTCCAGCCTGGCCTTGGACACTTCCAGGGATGGGCAACCTGTGCCAGGGCCTCTCCACCCTCACAGGAGAAATTTCCTTCTAATATCCCATCTAAATCTCCCCTTTTTCAGTTGAAAACTATGCCCCTTGTCCCACCACTGCCTGCCCATGTAAAAAGTCCCTCTCTGTGTGTTTGTTAAGTGCTGCAAGGCTGCACTGAGGTCTCCCCAGAGCCACCTCTGGCTTCTCCCTCTCCTCCCCTCCCTCTCCTGCTGTGGATCAGTGATGAGGAGCTGATGCCTGCCTGCTGTGGCTGCAGGCTGCCAGCTAGACTGCCTTAAACCCAGCCTGGGAGCATCCTCAGCCCTGCCCCTGCTCTGGCTGGGGGCAGGGGGCTTGCTCAGCTCTCCTGAGCTGCTGGAATGCGGGGCTGGCCACCCCAGCTGGGCTGGGCACCATCCTGGGCATGCCCGGGTGGCTCCTTGGCATGCTGGGGTGGAGAGGAGTGGGAATAGTGCAGGGATGCCCTGGAGAATGAAGGATTCACAGTGCTGGTGCAAGGAGGTGGAGGCAGAGCTGCTTTTGCCACCTCTGTGTGTGCTGTGGCGCTGCCAGGTTCATCCTGAGCAGGGGCTTGGGGCTGCTGAGGCAGCACAACTTCAGGGGGAGCTGAGGCTGAGCAGGGGCTCCTCCAGAGCCTCTGCTCTTCCCCTGCATCTCACACCGAGCCTGCTCATGTCCCTGCTCATGTTCCAGGGTTTGGCTCCGTGGGGGCACAGACCACCAGCCCACGTGAGGCTCCAGCAGGACCTGGAGCTGCTGGAGTGGGTCCAGAGGAGGCCATGGGGATGCTCTGAGGGCTGGGGCACCTCTGCTCTGGAGCCTGGCTGGGGGTGTTCAGCCTGGAGAAGGCTCCATGGAGATCTAGAGGGGCTCTGGAAAGCTGGAGAGGAACTTTGGACAAGGACCTGGAGTGATAGGACAGAGGGGGGATGGTTTTAAACTGAAAAGAGGAAGATTTAGATTGGATATCAGGAGGAAATTCTTCCCTGTGAGGGTGGGGAGGCCCTGGCACAGAGAAGCTGTGGCTGCCCCATCCCTGGAAGTGTCCAAGGCCAGGCTGGGCAGGGCTTGGAGTAACCTGGGATGGTGGAAGGTGTCCCTGCCCACAGCAGGGACAAGATGAGCTTTAAGATCCCTTGCAACCCAAACCAGTGTGTGATTCTGTGAATTACAGCAGCAGCCAAAACCAGAGGAGGAGAGCAAGTAAGAGTCACTAATGTCATTAGAGGAATTACTGGAGAGGATTTGCCACAACAGATCAGGCCATCAGTCCTTCAGGGCCAGGCTGCTGACTCTGGCAACTGCCAATATGGTTTACATCAGGGGAAAGGCAAAAAATCCCCTGCTAGTGTGGGGCAGTAATTCCTTCCTGACCCCTTTGGTGATCGGCTTATGCCCTGAAGCATGAGATTTGATTACCCTCTTAGACTTACAAGGTTAATTCTTCTAGATGAGGCTCATGCACAGCGTCAGGGAAGGTTGGAGGTTTCTGTCCCGGGTCATGAGTGGATGCACAAAGCCCTGTTAGGTGATGCTGTTGTGTGATGTGGTGGCTAAATGGCAAATCTTTGCTTTTCTCTGCGAGATGCAGAGGTGGCATAGAGAGGGATGCTCCTGGGCCCTGTCTGCAGAGGGAATATCTCCAGAGGGATCATTTGGTGGTTTGTGTTCTGCTGAGCTCTGCCCAGGTTGGAGAAGATCACCCCACGCTCTTCACTGCTCAAGGGCAGAACCCAAACCATGCTTGTCACTTCAAGGCCAAGAGCTGCCCCATGGTTTGGACCCCACTGCCTGCAGTCTTGGTGGCTGAGCCCATCGTGGTGCCCAGCGAGGTGGGGTTTGGCTGCAGGAACAACCCTGGGCTCTTTGTTCTGGTGGAGACCACATGATTTCCTCCTGAGGGCTCCTCAAGCTCCTTGGAGGGTCGGTCGGAGCCTGGAGGCCACCCCAGCAGGGACAGCAAGACAGGTCCTGCAGGGGATGGAGGCAGAGACAGGTCCTGCAGGGGATGGGAGCAGGGGAAGGGAGCAGAGACAGGTCCTGCAGGGGAAGGAGCAGAGACAGGTCCTGCAGGGGATGGGAGCAGGGGAAGGGAGCAGAGACAGGTCCTGCAGGGGAAGGGAGCAGAGACAGGTCCTGCAGGGGAAGGAGCAGAGACAGGTCCTGCAGGGGAAGGGAGCAGAGACAGGTCGTGCAGGGGAAGGGAGCAGAGACAGGTCCTGCAGGGGAAGGAGCAGACACAGGTCCTGCAGGGGAAGGAGCAGACACAGGTCCTGCAGGGGAAGGGGACAGTGACAGGTCCTGCAGGGGAAGGAGCAGAGACAGGTCCTGCAGGGGAAGGAGCAGACACAGGTCCTGCAGGGGAAGGGGGCAGGGAGGCAGGTGTTGGTTTTAGAGCTGTCCTGCCACAGCTGCAGGAGCAGAACCACAGCCAGGTCCCACCTGGAGTCAGCGCGGCCGCGGCTGGGCTGTGGCACTGCCAGCTCCTGGTGCTGGGAGCTGCCCAGCAGCAGAGGTTTTTGGGTGGCTGAGGAGTCCAGAACGAGGGCAGGGGGAGCTGTTGGTGACACGGGAGCTGGCCCTCGGCTGATTTGGCTTGCAGCAGAGTGCCCTGGGCCGGGGCAGTGCTGGCAATGTGAGCGGCCAGAGCAGGCGCACGTGGCGGCCACGGCAGCACAGGGCCCAGCCCTGCACTTCCCAGGGGCTGAGGCGATTAGAGCTGAATCTCATTACTGCCTAATTATCTCTGGGAGATGGTGGGGAGGGGTAGCAGCTCCCCTTGCCAAGTGTGCCCAGAGCTGCCCCTGCTCTGCCCTCCTGCCACACGTGGGGACCACACGGTTTTGTCTCGAGGGGTGCAGACCCTGAGGGTTCATTCTGGTAGCTCCACGGACTGTGGCTGTGATGCCACTGACAGGCTGAGCAAAGGCAGCAGCCTCATTCACTCCCCTCCCTCAGCTCTGCAAATTAAAGCGTTCAGTTGCAAAATTGATGCTGTGGTGGAGGCCCAGAGTGGAGTGGAGCCTTCCCAAGTGGAGAGGGGGCAGGTCTTGGCACCCAAGGGCATCTCAGCTCGTCTCCAGCCCTTCCCCTGGAGGCTGCTTTGCCCCCCGAGAAATGCTTAGCACAAAGCTCTGACCTCCTGCCTCTTATTTTCTTCTTCTGCTTTTTATTTGCTCAGAGGGCACTGGCCAGGCGCCGTGCCTTCCCCGACAGTGTGCTGTGTGTTCTGGGGGTGGGGACCCTCAGCAGCTGTCTGCACTGCAGCCGGGCCAGGGAGCCCCAAAGCAGCTCCTTCTCCAGCAGCTGGGTCCTGTTAGGAGTGTGGTGCTGAGAGCTGAGCGTGGGCTGGGAGTCGCAGCCCAACGTCTGCCCGGCAGCTGGAGCTGCTGCTGGAGCCAGCACCCAGCCCCAGCCCTGGCCCCAGCCCCCAGCCAGCCCGCCAGCATCACTCCTGCTCTGCTTACAGCCCAAGGCAGGGCGGGTTGGGGAGGCAGGGGACCCCAGTTGGGCAGGCAAGGAAGGAAAACACCCCGGTGAGGTCACACAAAAGGAGGACAACAAGGTGAAAGCGGCAGCTGGGTGGGATCCTGGCACAGGGGGCTCGTGGTGCCCTGGGGGAAGCACTAGTGGGGAGCTGGTGAGCAGGAGAGTGGGTCAGGGGTGGGGATGGGCACCCCTGGGTGGTTTTGGGGTGCTGAGCCCCAGCTCTGTTGCCCCCAGGGTTGGGTGCTCACAGTGCAGCTGCAGCAAGCGAGGACAAGATCTCCGTGGCTTGAATATTCCACTTAAAAACCCGCAGCCCCCAGACAGATGGCAGCTCTGCTGGGGATTTTGCTGAAATTTATTTTCTCTTGATTTGGCAATATGTGATTTCCAACGCTGATAATCATCTTTGTGCTTGTGAAGTGTCTGCCTTTGGAGGATCCCAAAATAGGCAGCAATATGAACCATTTGGAAGAG
The DNA here is from genome assembly GCF_036417665.1 of Passer domesticus. Lineage (NCBI taxonomy): Eukaryota > Metazoa > Chordata > Aves > Passeriformes > Passeridae > Passer > Passer domesticus. Next base: position 2,184,388 of record NC_087505.1, read on the forward strand.
GGAGGCGAGAGAGGAGAGCTTGGGGTTGGGTCCAGTTGGGGAAACTGAGACAGAATATTCCTGCTGCATTCCCCTTCCTTTTGCTCTTCCTCCTGGGGTCATTCCATTTTTTTTTTTGGGGAGCTGTTGGACCTGTGGCAGCATGGACACAGCTTCTCACCCTGCTCTCCTTGCTTTCAGGTGACCTTCACCAAGCGCAAGTTCGGCTTGATGAAGAAAGCCTACGAGCTGAGCGTCCTGTGCGACTGCGAGATCGCCCTCATCATCTTCAACCACTCCAACAAGCTGTTCCAGTATGCCAGCACCGACATGGACAAGGTGCTGCTCAAGTACACCGAGTACAACGAGCCCCACGAGAGCCGGACCAACGCCGACATCATCGAGGTGAGGCCCCAGCTGTGCCACCAGCGTGGAGCCAGGGCTGAACTCTGGTTCCACACTGTCCAGGGAGGGGATGGAGCAGGCACATCGCCCACACTCAGCTGGATTTTGCATGGTTTTGGTTCAGCTCATGAAAATACTCTTTGGGTGGTAGCATTGAAGCTGTTTCCAGTTGTGTGGTGACCTGCTGCCCTGAAACTTGAGGTGCAGGTTTGTTCTGTGGACCACGCTGTGGAATCCAGGCAAACCACGAGATGGATTTGGAGGCAGCTCCTGGGGCTGCTGTGCCTGGTGTAGCTCCTGTGGCTGGAGTGCCTGGTGCAGCTGGTGACGTTGTTGTAAAGTGCCTGGTACAGCTGGTGACATTGTCCCCACTCAGACAGGCACACAGGGGTTGTGGGAGGGCACCAGTGGCCATATTGCAGGGGAATTCAGGTGGGATGGACCAGGTGGGATGGTCCAGGGCCTGGCCAAGCTCACGGGCTGGTGGGTTTGCTCAAGGCTTGTCTGGCTGTGTTTTGTGGGTCTCCAGTGTGACCCATCCCCAGCACTGCCCCTGGCACCATGCCCAACCTGTGCTCACTCTGCAGCCTGCTGGCATTGCAGGAGATGCTCAGCTGCCTTGTGCTGGTGGTGCCCCCACAGCTTTGTCCTTGTCCCTGGTGCTGGCAGAGCATTGCTGGGCTGGAGCATGGGGCACATTTGGCTCTCAGGACAGTGCCAGCAGTGCCTTGGTCATGGGTCACATCCTCTGCCTCATCAGTGGCTGTGCAGATGGAGCTGCAGGGTCCTCAGCAAGGGGGCAGCTGCCATTAAACCTGGGCAGACAGGCAAATGAAGGGCTTGGCTTTGTAATTAGTGGCATTATGGGCATCAGTTAATGCCCTCAGAGCCACTGGTGGCAGAGTGGAGCAGCACTGCTGGAGTAATTGGGCTTCTGCTTCTGCCTTTGAATTCCTTTGGTGCCCCTTGGCCAGTGTGCTCAGGCTTTGATTTCATGAAGAAGAAGGGAAAAAGCCCAGCCTGCCTCTACGCCCAAAAATCTTGCTTTCTTTTTCTTTTTTATGCTCTGTAAAATGTGTCTTTTTGAGACATTTGGACTTGAGGTTTTCACCCCATGGCTGAGCCAAGCATCTCGCAGCATCTGCCTTCCTTTGCTGGGCTTTGGAGACCCTTCTGCCACAGCACAGTTTTGTAGGGGCTTTGACAATGGTTCCAAAATGTTCTTTTTGCCCACTTTGAGGCAGGTCATGCCCCTTTGCTGTGCAGATGCTGGCAGTTCCCTGTCTCAGCCTCTCCGGGATGCTCAGCCCGCGCTCGCAGCGTCGAACAGATTTGTCTTGGCCTAAAAATACCATAAACATTTTGGGCAGCGTTCTCTGTTCCCTTATGGTCCAAGATGCAAACACTCCCAAGCCGACAAGTTACACACAGTCCTTGGCACCCAAAGAAACACTGTGTTTGCACCACATGAAAAGCTGGATCTGCATCCAAAGCCGAGGAGAGGAACATCGGGAGCGGAAGGATATTGGTGGATGGCAAGGAAAAGAGCCCAAACACGCCGTGGCTTGCTGGCAGAGCTGGCAGGGAGCAAAACCTGCTGGGGTGCAGGCAGGTTTGGAGGCTGTTCAAGCATCCCTCCTCATCCTTGTCTTGTCTGGGAGCAGGGTTGGGGCTGCTCGAAGGTTTTTAGTGTTTTCTGAATCCGTGCCCCCAGGAGACCTTTCCTGCTCTTGGTGCTGATTTCTGTTTCCCCTCGCCCAGGTCAGGTTCCAACAGCCCAGCTGTGTCCCCACTGCACACAAATCCAATTTTATCTTCTGTTTCTTGGTGGTTCCCAGTTGAACTTGACTCACAAAAAGTATCTTCTCATTCTGGAAGCTTCCCCACATTGAGCATTTAGAGACTGTGAAAAGCCAGGCTGGGAATTTGCCACCACATGTGATTTAAAGTGGATTTCAAGGGGCTGCTGCATCAACCCACCTTCCCTGTGATGTCTGCCTGCCTTTTCTGCTGAGGGATTCAGCCCTGAGTGGCTCTGGCAGCATCTCAGGAAGGATGAGGAGCAGCCAGGACCTGGAGGAATTGAGGCAGAAACCTCTTGATTTTGTTTTTCTGGTGGAAGGAGAGTGAGCAGTGGCTCTGGAGGGCTAAGCCAAGCACTGCCAGCCTGGGGGCTCCTGGGTACCACAGCTCAAGGCAGGATGAGTTACTCTGTCCAAATTACATTTTTAAATGACAATAAACATGAGATCTCCTGGTGTTTGGTCCTGGGGAGGTGCATCTGAGGCTGGAACTGGAGCACCCCATCCCGTGCTGCACAGGAATGTCCTTGAGGGGTTTACCCCCTGGATATCTAGTGAGAAGCAGAGCAGCTCCATGCTGAGCACACCCAGCCCTAGCTCAGGAGGGGTTCCACGCCCCAGCTGCCTTTTGGGGACCATTCCCAGTGGGGACCCCCCTGTTTTTCAGCTGTGCCAGGGCTCAGCAGTGGCTGTCAGGAGCGGGATTCAGCCGCACAACCCCCGCGGCTTCTCCGTGCCCGGCAAAGTCCTGGTTTATTGCAGGCTTTTAAGTCTGAGCAAATCTCTCTAATGCAGAGAGGGGGGTTTCCTTAATCAGGAGGGGGCCAGCTGAGCCCCCAGACAGGCACGCTGGGTGCCACGTGCCCGCCTGGCCGGGGATCACGCCGGCTTTGGGCCCCGCTGTCGCTTCTCGTTTCCTCCCAGCCCGGCTGACGTGCCAGCTCCTGATGGGGGACTTGGACAGAGCAGAGCACCAGGGCACCAGGATGCTCCAGAGCCACTTAAAGGCACACAGCTGTTTCTGCCCTTGCCTTGGCTGAGTGTTTTGGAGGGGCTGATTTTCCCCCTGATTCGCTTTCCTGGGGTTGTCGTTCGCCAGGATGTGTTAAATCAGACATTTTGCAGGATGCTGGGGAGGTGGTGAAATGCAGGGGCAGCTGCCAGTGTCAATGTCTTCATCCTCGTCCTCATCCTTATCCTCATCCAGACTTCCCCAAAGCCCAGAGTGGTTGAGCCTCCCTCCTCTAAGGGAAGTCAAGCGCATCCTGGTCGAGCATCGTTTCCTCTCACATGTTCTGCATTTCCTGCTGCTCTCTTACCCTCTTCGGGCTGGAAATCTGCTCCCATGTGAGCTGCAGTCATGGAAGTGGGAATATTGCCTGGAAAAGCAGGATGTGCACTGGGTCCTGATAGAATGGGGGGACCTGAGCATGGCAGGTGGTGACCGAGGTGGGCTTTGCAATGGGAAATTCTCACCCTGGTTCTCTCTGAAATTTTCTGCTCTAAAGGAATTGCTGTTAAATCTCTACCATATGAAAAACTGTTGTGTTCTGCTGGCTGCAGCCCAGTGACAGAAAGGTTTCCTGAAAACCTCTCTGCATCTTCTGGTTTTTTTCCCTGGCAAAAAGAAAGAGGAGGAACGAGAAGGAAAGTTCTTTTCTAAAAGACCTTGCAGAGATCCCGAAAACAGGAATCTTTGGGTTTGATTCCCGCTCCAGCAGAATTGTTTTCCTTTTACATCATCTCGACAAAAAGCTAAAAATGTGGGATGCACATTTTTTATTTTTTTTTTTTTAAAAACCCAAAAAGAACCAGCAGCCAACGCCTGCATGGCTGGAAATGGCATTTTGTTGTCCCCAAGCTGTCGTTGAGCAGCAGATTGCTGCAAGCCACGCTGCCTTGGCTCGTGTCCTGCTGCCACCCCGGCCCGGTCACTCCCTGCCGCCGGTGCTTCCTGTCCCACTGTGCTGCAGATCAGCCCTGTGCTCAGCCCTGGAGCTTGTCCCCTTCCCCTTCTGTCCTGGTTCAGGGTAAATTTGGGAGAGAACACCCAGAGGGGCTCCTCTAGAAAAGCAGATTCAGTTGGTGCCTCCCCCCAGCCGGTTCGGGAGAAAATACCTCCTTGGAGAAAAGTGGAAAAAAACCTATTTATTAAACAATAAAACCTAAACAATATTAAACAATAAAACCTCTTTCTGCTCCAAAAGAGATGACAAACTCAGAAGGTCCCTCTGTGGGCTGTAGTTTGGCTCATCAGTCTCTGATCAGTCCCTCTGGTGCTGGAAATGCCATGGCCCAAGCCCGGCCCAGTGGCCACAGCTGGAGCTGCCAGTGCTCTTCTGGGTGTTCAGTCCAAAGCAGGTTTGAACAGGTCCAAGAAAAAGAAAAACCACAGTCCGAGGAGCATCTCTCCCTCAGCTAGCTAAAAACTAACTAAAAGCAAAGGAGAGCTCTGTCCTGCTGTCTGTCCGTGCTGCAGACAGCACAGTGCAGGAGCAGGAATGTGGAGGAGTGAGTGCAGTGTCTGAAAACAAACTGCAGCTTCTTCCTCCCCCCTTCACTCTTGGAACAAGTCTTAAAGGTGCAAAACTTATTATTCAGCATAAACAGAACAGACAATTGGGGATAAAAGCATCATGCAGTCAACCCAGGAAACATTCCCTGCAGTGCTCGCAGAGTTACAGGTCACAGTGCCAGCCCCAAGGTCACAGTCCCAGCTCAGGGTCGCTGTCCCAGCTTTACAATCCCATCAGGAAGGATTTTTTTCTCTGTGCAGAGCTGGCTTGCCACTTCCTGGGGCTGCTGGTGGGTTTCCTGCAGGAGCAGGGATGGTGACACCACAGCTGCCCCTCACAGTTCACTGCTGGGGACCCACCCTGCAAGGAAATGTGGGTCTCACAGACAATGAAGTTATGATTTTACAGCGTTGGTGGCTGGGGAGAGCAAAGAGACCAAGGCAGAGCTGGGACACAAGAAGTGTTAGACCCACAAAGGAAACCTGGGGAAAGATGAAGGGGTGAGCTGTTTCAGGGTATGGATGAGCAGAGCCACATCCACCCCATTTCACTGCTTCTCTTGTTGAGGGAACAACCCCCAGGGATGATTTTGTGTGGACTTAGAAATGGCAAAATGCTGGGGCTGGTGGTGGCAGCCCCTGGCTTGTCCCTGTCTTGGTTCAGGTGTCAAATATGGGCAAAGCTGAGGGCTCTGGGAGCTGCCTAAAAACCTCCCTGGTGGCAGCATTGCTGCAGGTTTTAGAAAGGATGTTGTTGCTTGGCTGAAATCTCTTGAAAAATCCCATTGTGAGGTTCCCTCCTTTGAGGATCCTGGGGGATGGCAGTGGCTCATCCATCCCCACAGCCTCTGAACCTGCCAACAGCTGTTGCTGGAGGAGAGGAGTTTTCAGGGATTTTTTTGATTTTGATTTAATTTTGGGTTTTTTTCCCCATCCTCCCAGGGATGGGAGGGCAGAGATGAGAGGTCCAGCTCCTGTCCCTGCAAAGGGAATTGTGTCGAGGTGGGCACAGCCCCTGTTAGACACCAGAGAGTCTCTGCAGAGCCTGAAGGAAACCCAGCTTCATTGCTCCACTGCTCATGGAACAACTTTTTTTTCCATTTTGCCTCTGAAAGAGAAAAAGGAAAAAACTTATTTTTTTTAGAGAAAAGCTCAACTTTCCGTCTTTCGGCTGCGTTGGCGAAACAAAAGGTTTGGGAAAAAAAAATCCACAAAAAGCAGTTTCAAAAAAAAAAAAAAAAGGCAAAGCTGTTCCTTCCCCACCAGCAGCACCTCTTCCTCTTTTGGGCCATTCTGAGAACAAACAAGGACACGTACAAAAATAGAAAAATAATAGGGAAAAATCTTCAGGAAACTGCAGAAAAAGGCCTGGGAATCTCCTGTTCATGGCAGTGGCTGATTCCCAATGCCTTGCTCTATAGACAGTCAACACAGGAATTACTATTATTAGGTATAATATTGATGTTAGGTATAAGAATTATTCATAATTATTATTATCAGATAATTAGTTAATAATTATTTGGTATGAGGGATTATTGGTGACACCAGACAGGGCATCAGATGCCACCATAGTGAGGAGTGAGTGTGTGTGAACAAGGACATTTCCCCTCTGTGACTGAATCCAGTAACAAGGGTGAAAGTGGCGCCTGGGAAGGCCCAGGAAGGAGCAATTTTCATGGAAAATATTGTGAAAAGCTTCAGCTGGATGGAGAACAGGCTGGGGTGGGTGTGGTGCCCCTTGCTTGGCCGTGGCTACCTGGCAAAAGGATCCCAGAGCCCAGCCTGTGGTGCAGAGCAAACCCTGCCAGCAGTGTTCCCAACCCAGCTGGAGCCATCCTGGGTTTTATTCACTCCAGGGTTTTATTTCCCCCAGAGGCCCTGTGTTTCCTGGAGCTTGCAGGTAGTTGAAGAGCCACTCCCAAACACGCTTTGGCCTCAGAATGGAGATGTTTGTTGCTGTTTAGGAAGACAGAGAATTGTCAAGACTTTATTTTTTTTTTTCCCCTGCTGAATTTGGCATGAAAAGGGATCAAGACTTCCAGGAAATTCTGTATCTTTGACTCCTGAAAAAAAAAAAAAGAGTTGGCAAGTGCTGGTTCCATCATCATGCCTTAATTGCTTTTGGTATGTTGAAAATAGGGATTTTTCCCTCAATAGGGGATATTTCCCTCAGTAGAGGGATTCAAAGTGGATCTCAATGGGCTGCTGAATATGAAATATGAATATTTGGGGTGCCAGTGTGCCCTGTGGTCACCGAGTTCCTCCTGATGAGGAGTGGTTGTCTCACCTCATCACCTCAATGCAGCAATGCCCAGGACCTTTCCTGCTTGTGAGCCCAAACCCAGTGGGGTTTGCTGCCCTGTGTTGTCACCATCACCCCCTGTGTCACCCCCACAGGGCTCACAGCTGTCACTGTGCCACGTGCCCTGTCGGGTGATGCTCTTCCTGTGGCACCTTTGCATTTGGCAAATGCCACTTGCCTGGTTTTGTCAGGAAATTCTGACAAATTTCACAATTTGCCTATAATTTTGGGGTTTATTTTCCTATTTGGCTGTTTGTAAGCAGGTTTTCCCTGTTTTTTGCAGGACAGCAAAGAGCATGAAGGTTTTTTTCCCCCTTCGTGATGTTGTGGCACCTGAAAGTGATGAAGATGCCTGAATTGATGCAGGGCCAAATTCAGTCCTGGTATAAACAGAACCTTTGACAACAAGGCAGTTTCTCTCTGTTGCTCCCCATGCTCTAATTCCTAAATTGGAGACACTCTGGCATCAAACCCCCGGGATTGGATCCTGATTTTTTAACCCCAGCGATGTTTTGGGGTGATGCTGTTGATTTGCACAGGGGCAAGTCCAGGTCCATGCAGGCCAGGGCATGTTCTTGGGGAGATCTGACTTCATGCAGGGCCAAATTCAGCCCTGATATGAACAGAACCTTTGAAAGCAAGGAAGTTTCTCTTTGTTGCTCTCCATGCTGTAATTCCTAAATTAAAGACACCCTGGCATCAAGACCCAGGGGCTTTTTTAACCCCAGTGAGGTCAGTGATGTCTTGGGGTGATGCTGTTGATTTGTACAGGGGCAAGTCCTGGTCCATGCAGGCCAGGGGACGTTCTTGGGGAGACCTGAGTTCATGCAGGGCCAAATTCAGCCCTGGTGTAAACAGAACCTTTGACAACAAGGCATTTTCTCTCTGTTGCTCTCCATGCTGTAATTCCTAAATTAAAGACACCCTGGCATCAAGACCCGGGGGCTTTTTTAACCCCAGTGAGGTCAGTGATGTCTTGGGGTGATGCTGTTGATTTGTACAGGGGCAAGTCCTGGTCCGTGCAGGCCAGGGGATGTTCTGGGGGTTCCTTCCCGTGTTCCCCATCTGCACTGCCCGCTCTCAGACTGTTCCGGTTGTGTTTTCAGACGTTAAGAAAGAAAGGTTTTAACGGCTGTGACAGCCCAGAGCCCGACGGCGACGACTCCATAGACCAGAGCCCCTTGATGGAGGATAAATACCGCAAAGGCAGCGAGGATCTGGATATCCTGTTCAAGAGATATGGTGTAAGTACCTGCCCGTGGCTGGAAATCCTTCATTATATGTTCTTTTCTGTTTTGTTTCTCTTCTGTTCGACTTCCCCTCGACCTCGTCCCCGCTCCCTCCCCGACGCCCCCGTGTCCCCCCACACGTAACAGGCGCTGAACAAGAAGCACAGGGAGTGCGAGAGCCCGGAAGGGGATGAAGTGTTTGCCCTGACCCCGCAGACGGAAGAGAAATATAAAAAGATTGATGAGGAGTTTGATAAAATGATGCAGAGTTACCGGCTCGCAGTGAGTAGCTGGTGGCCTGCAGCCCCCTGGTCCCCTCCCCGGTGCCTCCAGGTGATGGGGGGGTGGATTTTGCATGGCTTTGCTTTTGGAGCCGTGCCGTGCCTTGGGAGCCGATGCCAACAGCCCCTGCAGCCCTGAATGCACCTGGCTCTTGAGTGCCCATCCTTGGGAAAATCCTTCCTAGCAGCTCTGGCATTCCTGACCCTCCTTGGCTCTGGCCAGGCAGTGCAGGATGGTATTGCTTGTCTCCTCTCCTCTACTGCAGTTAGGGTCTCCTTTTTCGCCCTCTTTACCTCAAAAACCCCAGATTTTTGTCTGGGTGAAGATCCCAGTGTTCGTGTGAGCTGGTGGCCGGTGCCGACCTCTCACATCCTTGCAAAGCTCAGCCTGGTTTGGGCTATTCCACATTAATTCCCCCCAAATCCACCGAGCCCTCAAGGCAGCTGGTGGCTGTGGCAGAAATCCAGCGAGGTTTTAGCCTGTGATCCCGGAGCTGTCACTGGCACTGGGGTGGCATCAGGACAGTGCTGAAAGGGATTTGTGTCAGGAGACGGGAGGAGGAGGGGGGCACGTTTCAAATTAGTTGTTAGTTCAAGGGAGCAGAGACTATTGATGCAGGCAAGGGCTCTTTGGGGGATTAGCCCCGAGTTGCTGCAGCAGTAATTAATGCTGCGGGAGCAGGGGGGAGGCTCCTGTCCAGGGGTGGATGCAGCACAGCAAAAATGACACACACAGCCCCACCCAAAATAATCTACCCTTCTGTGCTTTGCAAGCCCCCACAAGTTAAAATTCTGGCTTTTGTTGAGAACTGGGCCTTGTGAAATCCCCAGGTTTTTGTTTTGCTGACTCAGCGCTGTGTTGCTCCACGAGCCTCGCAAGGATCCCAAAATCTGCATTTTGATCCCCTAGATCTCGGGGAGGAAGGGGTGGGGCACTGCCCTGACACCTGGCAGGGCTGAGGAGGTGGAGGATGTGATGATGGAGTGCAGGTGCTGATCTCTTGCAGCTCTGCTGTGACAATGAGCTCAGCCCCAGGAGGGGGGCTCAGGGCAGGATTAGCTCTGTCAGGACATGGATCTACCCCAGCCTCCCTGGTTTCTCTAGTGGGGCTGCAGGTTCCCACCCTACCAGGGTGTGTGGGGTGGGAGTAGAGCCCCAGCAGGACATGCAGGACGTGCACCCCCACAGCACCTGGCACAAGCCCTGTCACTGGTGGAAAACAGGCTGAAAAGCCACCTGAGCTTTGTGCTTAGTGCAGAGCACCCTCGTGAGCAGAGGCTGCTCAGCCTCAGAACGTGTCTGCTGTGAAGGGAGGGTCCCATCATCCAGACATGCCAATCCAAAGGGACAATCTGTGCCCAGAAGTCCTTTCAGCAGGTGGCATTCAAGCGCCGGGTGGCTCCTCATCAGGGCATAGCATCTGGCTCCCCCACTAAACCTCCCTGGCAGCAAGGGGCCGAGCAGTGCAGGTGGAGTGTGTGGTTGAAGAAGACGCTTTTCCATTTTAACGCTGGGTTGGTTTTGTGTGTGACCAGAACTAACCCAGCGGGGTGGCCGGGGCAGCTTAACGACAGCTGTGTCTGCTAACGAAGGACCTCAGTGGGGCTTCTGCCTCTGGGGTTTGCCCTCACTTCTAACAAGAGCAGAAATCGTGGATTTTGGCTGATGTGTGCATCTTCTCCCCCCCAGACTTTGGACCGATGTGCAAACCGCCGTTGTGCCCTCTCCGGGGCTGGCTGTGCCGGGGCAGTGTCAGCCTGACACCTGCCTGCAGGTGCAGTGGGGTGCAGCTGCATTAAGGCAAACCCCAGCTTTTGGGCTGCTGTATCAGCTCCCAGCGTTGCTCAGCCGTGGTGTGGAGGAGCTTCAGCTCTTCCTCTCCCTCCCTGGGAGCGCTGCGCGCACACGGACGCGTTGGCAGTGATTTATTACACAACGCTGCTCCAGTGTTCGTGCAACGCCCAAGAAACCTTCCTCCTCCTCCTCCTCCTCTTGATTCTGCTGCCGTGCAGGATGAGCTCCCGGGCTGAGCAGAGGGAGGGCTCCGTGTTCCAGCTCTCCCTGGTGGTGTAGGAGTTGCTGAGCCCCAGGAGCGGTGCGCGGCGCAGGCTCAGAGGCGCTGTCCTCGCGGCTGGGCTGCGGCCGCGGGGTTTCTCTGAAGGACAGGATGCCCTTGGGAGGCAGGTGGGGACAGTTCCTGGCAGCGAGGCGTGGGTGAGCACTGCCCTACTCCTTCCTCTCTCACCTAAGGAGCAGGACCTATACAGGAGCAGATTTTTGGAGGAGAAGGGGCTGCAAGGCAGCACCAGCTGGGACATGCACCAGCTGCAGTGGGGAGACCTCAGCTCCCTCTTCCCTCGCTGTGGGGTTCCACCTCTGGCCCCACGATGGTCCCATTCAGTGCTGGGCTACTCTCCCCTCTCCATCCCAGAGCAAATTAAAGTGGGACTTAAGCAAAGCCCGTGCTAAAGCCTCTAAGCAGGTGCCAGCTCCTGTTAACGAAGAGCAAATCAGTGACATAAGACAAACGGCTGGGATAATCGCAGCGGGCCTGGCTCCCACGGGACGCTGGTAGGTGAAGCTGCTCCTCAACCTGCAGCCAAGGATAGGGTTTTAGTGATGCTCCTGCATCCCTGGGGTCAGCTCGTGCTTCCCAACGACTCCCAGAGGAGACAGGAGGGATTCCAGAGTCACCCAGGGGCTCTGTGGAGCAAAACGAGTCTTTCCTAGGTGCTCAGCCACCAGCAGCAGTGCCAGCCCAGAATGGGGATCCACTGCTGGCTTCCTGCTGGCTGAGGAGTGGCCTCATAGAATCCTGCTTGGGGTGAAGGGTAGTGCCAAGGTTCCAGCTCTTGGTGCTGGTGGGGCCAGACCACCAGGCTGGTGCCCACCTTCAATGCTCTGGGCTGCTCCCAGCCTGAAAACACAGGAGGTAAATAAACACAGCCTGAAAAAGAGGCCAAAACAGCTGTTTGCAGAGCTCAGGTGTGTCTGAGAGGATGGCCCATTGCTCTTCCTGGTGTTCCCTGCTGGGGAACTGGGCTCTGGTGCATCCCCTGCCAGGTGCCAGTGTGGGTTTGAGCACAGCACTGCAGGTTTGAGGAGCCTGCCTGTCCCCCCTTGCTCAGCAGCTGTGCTGTGCTGCAGGACCTCGGCTCCCCTTTACCCCCTGCCCTGTGTTCAGTCCACAGTGCCCGCTCCGAACTTCGCCATGCCCGTGACGGTGCCGGTGACCAACCAGAACACGCTGCAGTTCAGCAACCCGGGCAGCTCGCTGGTGACCCAGTCCCTCGTCACCTCCTCGCTGACAGACCCCCGGCTCCTGTCCCCGCAGCAGCCAGCCTTGCAGAGGAACACGGTGTCCCCAGGGCTGCCCCAGAGGCCAGCCAGTGCAGGTGAGCCCCGCTGTGCCCCTTGGCACCATCACCTCCTCGTCCTGCCTGCCTGGGCAGGGACCCCCCTGCTGCTTCCATCCCCTGTCCAGGAGTTCACATTCCAGCACGTGTGGGTGGCAGGAGCATCCTGGAAGAATTGCTGCCCCTCAGTGTGTGCTCCTGCCCTCCTGCCAGCCCTGTTTGTGCCTTGGCACCAAAGTGAGAGCAACCTCCCCACCTTACCTAGGTCTCTTTGAGAGCTGGATCCTGCAGGGATCTGTGTTGGGTTGGGCAGTGCAAGATGAGTCACCTGGCACCCTTCCCAGGCTTGGGGGTGGTGCTGGCATCCCACTTGCTGGTGGCACTCTGGTGACAGGGGTCTGGCTGCCTAAAAAGGGCTGTTCTGAGTCGGGCCGTGCCGGTTGCAGTTGGCTGTGGGCGATTGCTCATGTGGCTCTGCTGACAGATCTGAGGAGCAGTCATTTCCAGCAGGGACCAGCAATGGCTGGCACAGGATGGGCTGGGGGAGAGGAGCTGTCACCCACGTCCCCTGCAGTGGCAGGGACAACGTGTGACCACAGCCCGGCTCTCTTTTATGATCATAAATAATATTTCTGCTAATTTGGATGACACAGATGGTCTGTAAAAGTCACCCGGGCTGCAAATGGCAGAGCTGGTGCCAGTGACCACCTGGACATTTGGGTCCTCAGCTTTGGCCCCTGGGGCTTTGAGAGCTCCAGGGAGCTTTGCAAAGGGGATAGATTTGGAGAGGAGGCTGGGAGGTGCTTCCAGAAGCAGGTTGTGTGGTGGGTCAGGGTGAGCAGGAGGCATGGCCTGGCTGGGATGCAGCAGGAACTGTGGTTCAGAGACAGCTTGCTTGCTCACTGCTCTCACCACTGTCTCCAAGGTGCCTCAAAGTACTCAGGATGAGGCCCCAGAGCTGCAGGAGAGGGTTCATTCTGCTCTAGGACTGCTCCCAAGGAGCAGCATTTCACTGCAGCCAGAGCCCTCCTCGGGCACAGGCAGCCTTTGCTGCGGCTGCAGGGATCTCCTGCCCTCTCCGAGGCCCCTCAGCTGAGAGCAGAAGAGGTTCCTGCTGCAGCAGACCCCTCTGGGGGCTCGCTGTTTCCAGCTCACTCCCTGCTCGTTTGAGGGGGATCGTTTGCGGTTGTGAGCGCAGAGGTGTTCCAAGTCCAGCCATCTGTGTCTCATTCACTCGCTGCCTGGGACACGGAAGAAATCCTGTTTATAGGAGCCAGGGCCTTGCATGTTAGAAAATCTCCTTTTTTTTTTTTTTCCCCTAAATTTTTTTTTTTTTTAGCATTGCACCAGAGCTGGTTTTGTTGTTTCCAAAGCAAATGCACAGCGAGTGCTGGGTGGGTACCCTGACAGTGCCTGGTGCTGCTGGCTTGGGGATGGTGTGGGAGAAGGGCAGCCAAGGAGGGGTGTTGGCATCACTCACCCAAGGAGGTGAGCCCTCTTTGGCACCATTGGCACCAGTGCCTGGGGTGCAGGTGGGGTCCCACAGCAGGGCACAGCCACAAAACCCTGCTGGGGTCCCTTCTCTGGGACTTTGGGGACGCAGGGACCTCTTGCTTTGCATCCCCATCCCTTGAGGGGGATGTGCTGCAGTGTCATGCTTGCCGCATCTAGTGGGTCACTTCACCCTTTCTCAAGCCATACAGTTTTTGGGATCAACCCTGCTCCCATATGGGGAACAACTGTGCTTCCCTGCACGGCAGCAGCTCAGCCCTCCCACCCTCCTCCAGCTTTCAGGGGCTCGCTGCAAGCCCAAAGCTCAGAGCCACGGGCTGGAGACTAAAGATTCATGTCTCAGGTTTCCCCATCTGGGTAGAGAAGGGCTGGGCAGTGGTTAGAGGTGGGGTTTGGCACCGAAAGCCCCTTGGTGGCCAGCCCAGGGCTCCGGGTTGACTGCGGTCTCAGCTCCGGAGCCTCCGCGCCGGCTCTTGGCTGCAGTCCCCCCCGGCTGGGGAATAGGTGGCTTTCAGAAATAACTTCATAACAAGGCAGAAGAAAGATCAAGTCTTCTTCCAGGAGAGGCAAAACCTTCTGGTTTTTTGGGAATAAAAAGGTCCAGTTTTTCCCGGCCTGGTGGGGAGAGTCAGGGCTTTGCTGCAAGTGTTGGGACCGTGGAGTCGGGATCGCTGTGGCGTCCTGGCACTGGGGGATGGTTTCCATTCGGTGTGAACATTACAGGGGGGATTTTGTTTCCTGTCATGCTGCTGGGGCTCTCTCTCCCCCAGCAGCACCAGCCCCGTGTCCCCCAAAGGGGGGCTTGGAATAAAATAGCTGCAGTGTTTTCCAAGCTGCCTCCTCCTTTGGAACAGGCTCCTGTGCACCTGGCTCCTTCCCAAAGGAAACGGATCTGCCTGGATAACGTTTCCCAACCTGATCACCAGGAATGCTGCTCCTTTTGCCCAGGACTTTCTCCCTAGGAAGGCAGTCCTGCTATTTTTTCTCTGCCTTTCTCCACTGCCTTCCTGCCCCCCAAAAGCAGGGATGCTCACCCTCTTCCTGCACTGATGGTGATCCCATCTCTCCTCTTGCTTTCCAGGGGCGATGCTTGGGGGAGATCTGAACAACACAAATGGAGCCTGCCCGAGCCCCGTGGGTGAGTAAGGAGCCTTTCAGCCCCTGCCCCTGGCTCCATGTGACACTCCTGCCCTCACCTCCCATAGGATTTTGCTTTGCTGTTGGGCTCTCTTGGTCCGTAGGGAAGCACTGGGGAAGATTTTGCTGCTCTTGGCAGTGGGAGGGCTTGGCATGTGGAGCTCCAGTGCCTTTGTTGGGGGTGCTGGTTTCAGTGGAGTCCCCCCGCAGTGACCAAGGAGTCTCCATCTACCCAGGATTCCAGGGAGAGCTGCAGAGCAGGGAGGTGACCCCCAAAGACCAGGATTTGGGTAGCTCTGGGTTTAGCTCCTGGTGCTGCAGCCAATTCTCCGCCTTCCTCGGGTGATCAATTAACACCCAGTTCCTCCTCGTGCCTGGGCCCCATAAAGGAACTTTACAGCAAGGAAAAGAAGCTCATTAAGGGCCTTTTCCACTGTGAGAGCCTCAGTGCTAATGAGGCTCAGGCCTCGTGGCTCAGCTCCTCAGCTGTAAAATGCACTAACAATATCTCCATCCCCACATCTGCCTCTGCCATCTGCAGGCTGAGGATGTTGGGCCACTGCTGGTGTAGGCACAGCCCAAAAACCAGTGACGGCCCTGGGTACTGCTGGGAAGCAGCTGCTGCTCTTGGCACTGGGCTTGGCAGTGGTCCCAGGCTTGGCAGGGTGGATGCCATCCATCCCAGGGCAAAGGCAGCCTTGCTCCTGAGCCTGACTCCTCACCCCTTCTGGGCCTTTTTGCAGTAGGGGCCCCGCCGACAGCACAGAGGAGGAGTGTGGAATTCCACATTGCCCCAGTTAAAACCAAACTGGAACCGGATCCCACTGGTTTTTGGGTGGGGTTGGTGCAGTTGTGGTTCTGCAGCAGCGTGGCCACCCAGCCCCATCCTAGTGCCAGGAATTGCCATTTCCCAGTGCTGGGCAGCACCAGAGGGATTTCTTCACAGCGCAAAACCTGCGGGGGTGCTCTGTGGGGCAGTGTCTCCCCGGGCTCTCACGGCACCCAGCACGGAGCTTTGCAGATCCTTGAGTGCAGAGAGAAGGGGCCATCGTGCCCCAGCCCCCCGGCACCCCCGGGGCCCCCGTTCCCTGCAGCCACCCCCATGTCAGCTGTCGGAGCAGCCATGGCGGGCGCGGAGCTTGGCAGGGCCCGTGAATGTCAGCATTGACGTCAGCCAAGCATTCCCTGCGTTCCTGCTGCCACTGCTGCAGGAAATGGGGCTGGGGAGCAGGGACAGCCCGGCCGAGGCCAGCCCCGGACCCCTGCTGTCCCCAGACCCCCGCCCTCCCTGGGGCTCCCCTCCTGCCTGTGGGAGGGGACCGTGGCTCTGGCTGCGGCTCTGGCACTGCGCTTGCAGTTTTCAAATACCTGGTACGTCTCTTCCTCCTCCTCCTCCTCCTCCTCCTCCTCCTCCTCCTCCTCCTCCTCCTCCTCCTCCTCCTCTCCTCCTCCTCCTCCTCCTCCTTCTCCTCCCTTGCAGTCTCTGCAGCACTGAGTGATCACCTGCTGCCTCTGAGTCATCAGCTGCGGGTGCCTGTGGCCGGATCCTGCAGTGATGTCGCTGTATCCCTGCGTCCTGCCCACGCTCTGTGTGCCACCCTCAGGATGCAGCACCCCGGCCATCCCCACGGGGGGATGCTGAGCCCTGAGTGCCCCCGCTCAAATTCACACCAGGGTGGTGCAAAAGCAGGCCAGAGGGCTCCTCTTTTAGACTCCTTTTTGTGGTGGGGGCCCTCGGTTGGGAAGTCCTGGTGGGAGTGTAGCCCTTCTCTCTCTGGCTCACAGGGCTGGCCGGATCCATGCTGGGTGGACATGGCAATGACAGCAGCAATGACAGCCCAAGGCCACCCATCTTTGGGGGTGAGTGGCAGCACTGGAACCCAAACCAGCTCCTCTCCACCCCAACCCACGCCCCAGGTGATACAGAGATAACATGGTGTGCCTCAAACAGGGAGTCACCATGAGAGCCCCGTGTGCGCCCGTGCCGGTGGTGCCTTGGGAAGGAGAATATCAAAGGGTTTAACGTTTCTTTTGGCTTTTCCATGGCCTTGGGAAGGAGAATATCAAAGGGTTTAACGTTTCTTTTGGCTTTTCCACGGCCACCAGCAGTGCAGGTCACCTGAGGATTTTCTGCACCTTTTGTTGTTAATAAATCTAAAAGCCAGTGAGTCCTTGTGAGCAGGATTCCAGCAGCTCGCGGTGCACAGAGGTGCCAGGGCCTGATAAGGCACCAGGTGCCTTATGCTTTGGGACTGGGAGGACACCTCGCTGGGGACAGGAAGGCCGGTCCCCTCCCTCCATCAGGGACATGAATGCCACACTTGCCAGCCAGCAGCAGCCTGGCACCACGGGTGTCCCTATGGCAGCTCCCCACTGGGGCAGCACCTCCCGTGCCCGGTGCCATCCGTGGCATCAGAGGGGAGTGTCACCACCCCCAGGGCAGCCCGTGCCCGCTGTGTCCAGCCCAGGACAGCTCCAGGGGGGCAGGGTTGGTGCTCAGCCCCCCACTCCGAGGCTGCAGCCGCCTGCTGAAATGCAGATGCAGCGCAATGCTGGATGTGATTAATAATGCAATCAGCGACCTATTTTTCCCGGTCTAACGTGCAATGAATATGAGGGCTGAATCCTGGTGATTGCTGAACGCCTTTCTATCTTTGGGGCCTATTCATGAAAAAAAACCAGCCCTCATCAGAACAGTAATCTGATCCAATTTATTCCTTTCCTGATGTTCATCAAATCTTTTTCCTTTTTATTTTTTTTCTTCCTTTCCTTTCTTCTTTTTTTTCCCCCTCTCTTTGCACATAAAATCCTTAAGTGGGGCAGCAGGAGGAGGAGAAGGAGGGAACCTTAGATCTTCAAAGGGGCAGTGGGAGCAGTGAACTGAGTCCTCAGTCTGCCACAGCCCCTTTTCACTGCCCCAGTACCATAAAGAGACCTTAAAAGTGAACGTGTCAGTAATTACCCATCTTGGCAGGGCTGCGGTGCCCAGCCAAAGCAGGGGAAGAGCCTGGCTGCAGATCAGGCTCTGAGATTTGCTGGGTGTTACTGCAGGAACAAGGGGGAGTCCCTGCACGTTGAGGAGCTGCCCTGAGCACTGTGGGCTCGGGGCTACTGCCTGTCCTGGCTTCAGGGTGAGCCCGCTGGGGTGCAGGAGGCTTTTGGGGGGATGTGGTGCTGCTCTCCCACGAGCAGGAGCACTCATGGAGCCCCAGTGCAGCACCACAGCTGTGCATGCACCACAGCAGTGTGTTCACCACCATGCGCTCACCATCACCGCCGCCACGCACCCAACCTTCACCTCCTTCCTCTCTGTCCCCCATGTCCCTGCAGGAAACGGCTACGTGAGTGCCAGGGCCTCTCCGGGTCTCCTCCCCGTGTCCAACGGCAGCAGCCTGGGCAAGATCATCCCGGCCAAGTCGCCGCCGCCGCCGTCGCACGGCGCGCAGCTGGCGGCCAACAGCCGCAAGCCCGACCTGCGCGTCATCACCTCGCAGGGGGGAAAGGGGCTCATGCACCACCTGGTGAGTGCCCACGGGGCTCCGGGAGGGCTGCCACAGGACAGGCTGCAGGGGGATTTGGGGGTCTGGTGGTGGGTGCTGGCTGGGGATGTGCTGGAGGTGGGGTATGAGGAGGGAGGTTTGGGTTGCTGACTGCGCTGTCGTGTAGCAGGCACCACTCTGAGCTGTGTGTGCTACAGGGATGGTAAAAACCCTGTACCAGGCACCACTCTGAGCTGTGTGTGTTACAGGGATGGTACAAACCCTGTACCAGGCACCACTCTGAGCTGTGTGTGTTACAGGGATGGTACAAACCCTGTACCAGGCACCACTCTGAGCTGTGTGTGCTACAGGGATGGTACAAACCCTGTCCCAAGCACCACTCTGAGCTGTGTGTGCCACAGGGATGGTACAAGCCCTGTACCAGGCACCACTCTGAGCTGTGTGTGCCACAGGATGGTACAAGCCCTGTACCAGGCACCACTCTGAGCTGTGTGTGCCACAGGATGGTACAAACCCTGTCCCAAGCACCACTGTGAGCTGTGTGTGCCACAGGGATGGTAGAAACCCTGTACCAGGCACCACTCTGAGCTGTGTGTGCTACAGGGATGGTAAAAACCCTGTCCCAAGCACCACTTTGAGCTGTGTGTGCCACAGGGATGGTACAAACCCTGTACCAGGCACCACTCTGAGCTGTGTGTGTTACAGGGATGCTAAAAACCCTGTACCAGGCACCACTCTGAGCTGTGTGTGCCCATGGATGGTACAAACCCTGTACCAGGCACCACTGTGAGCTGTGTGTGCCACAGGGATGGTACAAACCCTGTACCAGGCACCACTCTGAGCTGTGTGTGCCACAGGGATGGTACAAACCCTGTACCAGGCACCACTCTGAGCTGTGTGTGTTACAGGAATGATAAAAACCCTGTCCCAAGCACCACTTTGAGCTGTGTGTGCCACAGGGATGGTAAAAACCCTGCACCAGGCACCACTCTGAGCTGTGTGTGCTACAGGGATGGTAAAAACCCTGCACCAGGCACCACTCTGAGCTGTGTGTGCTACAGGGATGGTAAAAACCCTGCACCAGGCACCACTCTGAGCTGTGTGTGCCACAGGGATGGTAAAAACCCTGCACCAGGCACCACTCTGAGCTGTGTGTGCTACAGGGATGGTAAAAACCCTGCACCAGGCACCACTCTGAGCTGTGTGTGCCACAGGATGGTACAAACCCTGTACCAGGCACCACTCTGAGCTGTGTGTGCCACAGGATGGTACAAACCCTGTCCCAAGCACCACTGTGAGCTGTGTGTGCCACAGGGATGGTAGAAACCCTGTACCAGGCACCACTCTGAGCTGTGTGTGCTACAGGGATGGTAAAAACCCTGTCCCAAGCACCACTTTGAGCTGTGTGTGCCCATGGATGGTACAAACCCTGTACCAGGCACCACTGTGAGCTGTGTGTGCCACAGGGATGGTACAAACCCTGTACCAGGCACCACTCTGAGCTGTGTGTGCTACAGGGATGGTACAAACCCTGTACCAGGCACCACTCTGAGCTGTGTGTGCCACAGGGATGGTACAAACCCTGTACCAGGCACCACTCTGAGCTGTGTGTGCCACAGGGATGGTACAAACCCTGTACCAGGCACCACTCTGAGCTGTGTGTGTTACAGGAATGATAAAAACCCTGTCCCAAGCACCACTTTGAGCTGTGTGTGCCACAGGGATGGTACAAACCCTGTCCCAGGCACCACTCTGAGCTGTGTGTGCCACAGGGATGGTGAAAACCCTGTACCAGGCACCACTCTGAGCTGTGTGTGCCACAGGGATGGTACAAACCCTGTACCAGGCACCACTCTGAGCTGTGTGTGCTACAGGGATGGTACAAACCCTGTACCAGGCACCACTTTGAGCTGTGTGTGCCACAGGGATGGTACAAACCCTGCAGGAGGCACAACTCTGAGCTGTGTGTGCTACAGGGATGGTACAAACCCTGTACCAGGCACCATTCTGAGCTGTGTGTGCCACAGGGATGCTAAAAACCCTCAGCCAAGCACCACTCTGAGCTGTGTGTGCCCATGGATGGTACAAACCCTGCAGCAGGCACCACTCTGATTTGGATGTGCCCCATGGATGGTACAAACCCTGTCTCAAGCACCACTCTGACCTGTTTGTACCCTATAGATGGTACAAACCCTCAGCCAAGCACCACTCTGAGCTTTGTGTGCCACAGGGATGGTGCAAACCCTGTCCCAAGCACCACTCAGAGCTGTGTGTGCCCGTGGATGGTACAAATCCTCTCCCAAACACCACTCAGAGCAGTTGTGCCCCGTGGAGGCAGGGTGAGGTGCCAGTGGGCACGGTGCAGCTGGGGTGGGCTGTGTGAGTTAACAGTGCCTCTCGGTTCTCTCCCTGTTCTGCCCTGGACAGACCGAGGACCACCTGGCTCTGGTGAGTTCCCCTCTGGGCGTGCATGGCACACGGGCTGCTTGTCCCCTGGCTCCTGCCCTGGCTTGGCGAGGCGTGGGGCACACAGAGGGGGTGGACACTGGCTCCCTGTGTGCTGGGAATGTGGCAGGATGTGGGCACCAGCGTTACATCCACTCCTGCTGCAGAAAATAAACCCAGAGAAAAACAGGCTCTTAGGAAAACCCAGTTCCCCATTGGAAACGAGCTGGCATGAGCTGCAAAGGGGCTGTTTCTCCACCAAGGCCAAAATTGCTGTGTTGGTGCCCCTGGGGAGGTCAGCCAGGGTCCCTTTGGGGACTGTGCACTGCCCTGGACCTGCCCGTGGGGCTGCACTGGAGCCACCACAGCTACAGCACAGGGACAGCTGGCCCACTGCCAGCACATGAGAGACAGGGAGTAAATCAGGCTCTTCCCATGTTAAAGATATTATTTAAAGCCTGTGTAAATCCACTGGCTGGCTGGTGCACTCCCTAAACCTCCCTTGTGCACGGGGCAGTTTTCTGTGTTATTTTTATGGCTTTTTTTTTCCCTCTCCCTGCCAGCAAAGTGAATGCCACCTTGTTTGTGGCAAGGATTCACTCTGCTCTGTTGCTATTCTGGTGCAGGGCAGATGGGTGACAGGTCAGCCCAGCAAGGGAAGGGCAGGAGCTGCTGCGGGATGCGGGTCACGCAGCCAGGGAAAAGCTCTCCAAAAACACAGGAGAAAGCAAATCCCTCTGGCAGCCTGCACTGAGACACTCATGGCCAGGGCAAGGATGGGCCTGAGCTTTGGCAGAGAGGAATTCTGCTGCTCTTCGTGTCCCCAAACCCTTCCAGCATCTCCGTGCCTCAGTTTCCCCATGTGTGGAGGGAGAGCAGTCCCTCCTCACCTCCCCATCTGCTCGTTCCTGATCCCTGTGCCCGGGGCATTCCCTGGCTGCACACTGAAGCAGCATTAGGTGGAGATCCACTGGGGTGGCATTAATTAATTGGTCTGAATGAACCTGGTGGGGTTTTGCCTGAAGTGAAAAATGAAAAACGTCCTCGCCCCAGCCAAGGTGGCAGCAGTGGGGTGGAGGCTGATGAGATGTGGGCAGGGTGGCACGGGCACCTTGGCACTGCTGCATCAGGGAGGGGACTGCAGGGTGTTGTCCCTGGTGCAGATGCCCCCCTGCTCTGCTGGCCTTCTCCCCAGATTTGCTCCCTCCATATTGCTCAGCCCACACAGCAGATCCTGTCTCCAAATGGCAGCTCCCACCTCTTCCCAGGCAGCTGTGAGATGAGTCAGAATCCCTCCAGTGCATCCCCACTGCCCTCAGCCCCAGCCCTGCCACCCTGGGTGCTGCTCCTGCAGCTCTGAGCTCTCCTCCCTCACTGGCTTCAGAGGGGTGTCCCCCATTTCTCCCCACTCTCCTGCCACTCCAGGGGCAGCATCCACTGGATCCCTTCCCTGGGAGCATGCTGCATGGTTGTGGTGCCAGCTGGAACAGTTTGTGGGCACCATGTGGGGGGCAGCTTGCACACCTCCTCTCCCTGCATGGATTGTGGTGAAAATCGGGGTGCTTCCCCCAGCCCAGCTGGGGCTGACGTGCCCACACTCCCCTTGTGGTGTCAGGGAGGTTCCTGGGGCTGGCACAGCCTGCCCAGCTGGTGTCCCAGCCCTGTGGCATGGCCACATCATCCCTGTGCCCTCCCAGGAAGGGCACAGAGCCCTGCAGAGAGATGTGGGGGCTGCATCCCCCTGGTCTCGTGCAGGCAGGACAGGGCCAGGGCTGTGCCTTCTGGGATGACATTCCCTGCCATGTCCTTCACCCAGAGCAGTGGGCACGGCCAGCAGGATGTGTGCCAGAACCCCCTCTCCTGCAGCCCCCCCAGCTTTAGCAATTAGAGCCTGGTAATCCCCTTGCCCAGGCCACAGGAGGGCCCTGGGGCTGGGCAGTGTGTGGGTGCAGGGTGAGCAAATCCTGCCCAGCCAGGTGCTCTTACCCTCTGCAGAGCAGGGTTCTAGCCCCCAGCCTTGTCCCAGAGTGTCTCCCTGGCCACGGGGAAGCGTGGCAGAGTCTGTGCCCAGCCCTGCAAGGCCCTGGCAGCCCTCAGCTGCACAGGAAGGCTGCTCCCTGTGCCCCAGCAGCCTCGTGCCAGGCGTGGCTGGAGCTGGGCACTGCCCCAGTCTTCACAGGGTGACGTGTGCTGGGGTGCCTCGGATTAGAGTCAAGCCTCTTGAGGCTGATTTAAATCAGATCAGCACAGACAGCCCAGATTATCTGCCTTGTAAACAGGGCTGAAGCTGACCTGTAGATCTGCCCACATAACTGCCTGCAAAACCAGGGGGGGAGCTTGGTGTGCACCAGTCCAAGGGCAGAATTTTTCCACGGTGGACCTGCTAATACCTGAGTCACCAAAACCTTGTGAGGGCACCGAGCCAGCAGGCTGCTGGGCACTGGGCTTTGAGTTTAGGGATTCCAGAGACCCTTTAAAATCCTGAGGCCAGTGCTTCGTGTCCTCAGCTTCCCTCGAGGCAGGGGCTTGCTCTTGGCCACCAGATTGGCAGGGAGATGTCAGCTCTGTGCTGCCTCAGCCGGTTTTAGTTTGCTTTGGTCCCTTTGTCGCTCCTTGGAAGCTCAGCAAGCCTCACATGCAGCCTCTGGAAAACAGGGAGGGATTGTCTGAGCCTCCTGCTGATGTTCCCCTCCGTGCACACAGGGGCATGGCTGGTGCTGGTGGGTGAAGCCCAGCCCTGGGCAGGAGGGGGACTCAAGGCCATGACCTGCAGATGAGTGTTGCAAGGTCCACAGTGTCAGTGTGGTTTGTACTTTGCCTTTTTGCAGTGTGGGATGGCCAGAGGATCAATCCTGCCTGTCCCACACCCTCCATGCTCAGCCCCAGTGCATGCCCAGGGGGTCTGGGGGGGTCACAACCCCTGAAGATGACCGAGTGTGACCATCTGGGCTTTAACTCCCTCCCTGTTTGCTCCCACAGCAGAACACACAGCGCCTGGGTGTCTCCCAAGCAACTCACTCTCTGACCACACCAGTTGTTTCTGTGGCGACTCCGAGTTTGCTGACACAGGGGCTGCCCTTCTCAGCCATGCCCACAGCATACAACACAGGTAAGACATGGCCAGGACACAGCTCTGACACAGGACAGACATGGCCAGGACACAGCTCTGACACAGAGAGACATGGCCAGGGCACAGCTCTGAGACAGAGAGACATGGCCAGGACACAGCTCTGGCACAGGAGAGACATGGCCAGGACAGAGCTCTGAGACAGAGAGACATGGCCAGGACAGGGCTCTGACACAGGAGAGACATGGCCAGGACACAGCTCTGACACAGGAGAGACATGGCCAGGACACAGCTCTGACACAGGTAAGACATGGCCAGGACACAGCTCTGACACAGGTAAGACATGGCCAGGACACAGCTCTGACACAGAGAGACATGGCCAGGACACAGCTCTGACACAGGAGAGACATGGCCAGGACAGAGCTCTGACACAGAGAGACATGGCCAGGACACAGCTCTGACACAGGAGAGACATGGCCAGGGCAGAGCTCTGACACAGGAGAGACATGGCCAGGGCAGAGCTCTGACACAGGAGAGACATGGCCAGGGCAGAGCCCTGACACAGGAGAGACATGGCCAGGGCAGAGCTCTGACACAGGACAGACATGGCCAGGGCAGAGCTCTGACACAGGAGAGACATGGCCAGGGCAGAGCTCTGACACAGGAGAGACATGGCCAGGACAGGGCTCTGACACAGAGAGACATGGCCAGGACACAGCTCTGACACAGAGAGACATAGCCAGGACACAGCTCTGACACAGAGAGACATGGCCAGGACACAGCTCTGACACAGAGAGACATGGCCAGGACACAGCTCTGACACAGAGAGACATGGCCAGGGCAGAGCTCTGACACAGAGAGACATAGCCAGGACACAGCTCTGACACAGAGAGACATGGCCAGGGCAGAGCTCTGACACAGGAGAGACATGGCCAGGACACAGCTCTGACACAGAGAGACATGGCCAGGGCAGAGCTCTGACACAGGAGAGACATGGCCAGGACACAGCTCTGACACAGAGAGACATGGCCAGGACACAGCTCTGACGCAGGAGAGACATGGCCAGGACACAGCTCTGACACAGAGAGACATGGCCAGGGCAGAGCTCTGACACAGGAGAGACATGGCCAGGGCAGAGCTCTGACACAGAGAGACATGGCCAGGACACAGCTCTGACACAGAGAGACATGGCCAGGGCAGAGCTCTGACACAGGAGAGACATGGCCAGGACAGAGCTCTGACACAGGAGAGACATGGCCAGGACACAGCTCTGACACAGAGAGACATGGCCAGGACACAGCTCTGACACAGGTAGGACATGGCCAGGACAGGGCTCTGACACAGAGAGACATGGCCAGGACACAGCTCTGACACAGGACAGACATGGCCAGGACACAGCTCTGACACAGAGAGACATGGCCAGGGCAGAGCTCTGACACAGGACCTGGAAGGGCAGAGCTCTAAGCAGGCAGGACCTGGCAGGGCAGAGTTCTAAACAGGCAGGACCTGGCAGGGCAGAGTTCTAAACAGGCAGGACATGGCCAGGACACAACTCTAAGGCAGGGCCTGGCAGGGCAGAGCTCTAGTACAGGTGAGACATGGCAAGGGCAGAGCTCTAAGGCAGGACCTGGCAGGGCAGAGCTATAAACAGGCAGGACCTGGCAGGGCAGAGCTCTAAGGCAGGACCTGGCAGGGCAGAGCTCTAGTACAGGTGAGACAGGGCAAGGGCAGAGCTCTAAGGCAGGACCTGGCAGGGCAGAGCTATAAACAGGCAGGACCTGGCAGGGCAGAGCTCTAAGCAGGCAGGACCTGGAAGGGCAGAGCTCTAAGGCAGGACCTGGCAGGGCAGAGCTCTAGTACAGGTGAGACATGGCCAGGGCAGAGCTCTAAGGTAGACCCTGGCAGGGCAGAGCTATAAACAGGCAGGACCTGGCAGGGCAGAGCTCTAAGCAGGCAGGACCTGGCAGGGCAGAGCTCTCAGGTGGCTCAGTCACAGAGGGAAATGTGCTGCTGCAGGCACGTGCCTGGTGCTCCCTGAGCAGCTGCAGTGATGCTCGTGCAACTCTCCACTGCAGCACATGGTTGAGTGCCAGGCTTCCACAGGACTAAAACCAAGGGGAAACTCGTTGTGTAAGTGCTGAGAGCTCACTGGCATGGCCAGCAGGGCTGGGAGGGCTGATGCAGCCCACTGCACTGTGCAAGTTGATGCTAATTACAGCTACACCCATCCCCGGGCTCCCAGAGCTCAGGGGGTGTCGTAATCATGACAGCAAGTCCCTCAGAAAGTTCGGGAGGAATGCAAACCAACCTGCTCACAGCCACATTGATTTGGGCTGCTGGATTGAAGTCAGCCTCAGGCGACAGCGACAGTGCACTTGCCCGAGCAGAAGGGTTGTTCATCTGCCACCTGTCAGACCTCCACCAAGACTTTGAGGGCTTGCTGGCTGCCTGTGTAACTCGTTCTGGCTCAGAGAAAAGTACAGAAACGTAAAAAAAAAAGCTGCTTGTCTGGAAGAACCCAGAAGTGGCACGTTGGATACTCCCTCTCCTAATTAGTAGGTGTAGCCCCGGTGCTGCGTGATGAGGCTCCTCTCCCTGCCTGGCCATGCGGTTTCCCAGCCAGCCTGGAGTCCCCAAAATAGTTTTAATTGAGCCCTGTGCCGCTGCTCAGAGCGGAGGGGCCTGAATTTCAGCTCTCTGGAGTTATTTTTTCTCCCAGAGCCCTGGGGGGGGGCACTGCTGTAGGGTGCAGACTCTGAACCTGGCACTGCTGCCAGAGCTGCCCCGTTAGTTGGGGAGGAATTGTCTTCATTTGTGAAGGGTCTGGAGCACAAGGACCTCAGCCTGGAGAAAAGAAGGCCTGGGGGGACTTTGTCACTTCACAACTCCCTGACAAGGAGGGGACAGCCAGGTGGGGTCGGCCTCTGCTCCTGGGTAACAAAGGGCAGGATAAGAAGAAGCAGCCCCAAGTTGTGCCAGGGGGGGTTTAGGTGGGATATTAGGGAAAATTTCTGTGTGGAAAAGGTGTTCAGGCTTTGGAACAGGCTGTCTGAGGCAGTGGTGGTGTCACCATGCCTGGAAGGGCTTAACAGACGTGACTGTGACACATGGGGACATGGCTTAGTGGTGGCCTTGGCAGTGCTGGGGGAACAATTGGACTCTTGGATGGTCTTGGACACCCTTTCCAGCCTAAATAATTCCATGATTCTGTGATGCTGCAGAGGTGGTCATTGTGTGGGGGGTGGAGGGCTGCAGATGCCCAGGGCAAACTGCCAGCCTGGAGCATTGGCACTTGTTCTTCCCAGGCCTCACCTGCTAGTTGGGTGGGTATTGCCTGGATCCCTGTGCTGAGCTGCCCTCTGGCCAGAGTTCTGTGCTGGGGTGTCAAACCTGCCCATTCCCAGCTCTGTGATGTGGGGCAGCTCCAGCTCAAGCCCTGGTGGGGGCTGCAGGGGCAGCCACTGTCACCAGTGAGTGTCAGGAGCTCCCAAACCAGAAGAGCTGGTGCAGGGGGTGGAGGGTGGTGTGGAGCAGGGAGCCCAGTGCCAGGACATTGGGTGGGGTGTGCCGGGGCTTTGGCAGCAGTTCAGCAGCAGCACAGCCACCTCTGTGTGTGCTGCTGGGGTGGGGACAGCTGAAACCACGAGACACCCAAAATTAGAGCTAGCAAGGGGGAGGAGAGGGTGTGAGGAGGGTTTGCTGGGTGTCTGTGGCAGCCTGACATGGCTGACCGAGGTTTGACCATCTCCTCAAGGAGCAGCACTTCCCTCCCTGATTTTTTTCCACCAGCATTCACACGCTGTGTAAAACCCCCCCTGGTGTGAGGTGCCCCACTGGGATTTTCAAGGGTTCTGCACGGGCAGGCATTGCCCTGCAAGGGTGGGGGCGAGGTACTGGGGCATGGGGGGACCCGTGGAGGGGGGGGAAGAGTGCAGGGGAGGGGGTCCCGGGGTGCAGGGTGCCCTGGGTGGGGTGGGAACAGTGCAGGGCAGGGGGTCCCGGGGTGCCCTGGGTGGGGGGGGTCACGGTGACAGCTCCGTGTCCCCACGGCGGGCAGGGAGCGCCCCCTGCTGCCACCCGGGACACGGCGCACGTGTGGGGTGTCCCAGGCGTGGGTGGGGCTGTCCCAGGTGCGCCCCAGGCACAGGTGAGGGTGCCCCAGGTACAGGTGAGGGTGCCCCAAGCACAGGTGAGGGTGCCCCAGGTACAGGTGGGGATGCCCAGTACAGGTGAGGGTGCCCCAGACACAGGTGAGAGTGCCTCTGGTACAGATGAGGGTGCCCCAGGTGCAGGTGAGGGTGCCCCAGGCACAGGTGAAGGTGCCTTAGGTACAGGTGAGGGTGCCCAGGTACAGGTGAGGGTGCCCCAGGCACAGGTGGGAATGCCCCAGGCACAGATGAGGGTGC
The DNA here is from genome assembly GCF_036417665.1 of Passer domesticus. Classification (NCBI taxonomy): domain Eukaryota; kingdom Metazoa; phylum Chordata; class Aves; order Passeriformes; family Passeridae; genus Passer; species Passer domesticus. The sequence continues at coordinate 2,212,325 of NC_087505.1, forward strand.
CCCAGGCACAGGTGGGAATGCCCCAGGTACAGGTGGGGATGCCCCAGGTACAGGTGGGGATGCCCCAGGCACAGGTGAGGGTGCCCAAGCACAAGTGAGGATGCCCCAGGCAGAAGTGAGGGTGCCCCAAGCACAGGTGAGAGTGCCCCAGGCACAGGTGAGGGTGCCCCAGGCACAGGTGGGAATGCCCCAGGCACAGATGAGGGTGCCCCAGGCACAGGTGGGAATGCCCCAGGTACAGGTGAGGATGCCCCAGGCCCAGGTGGGGATGCCCCAGGCAGAGGTGAGGGTGCCCCAAGCACAGGTGAGAGTGCCCCAGGTACAGGTGAGGGTGCCCAGACACAGGTGAGAGTGCCCCAGGCACAGGTAGGGATGCCCCAGGCACAGGTAGGGATGCCCCAGGCACAGGTGAGGGTGCCCCAGCCCAGGTGAGGGTGCCCCAGGTGCAGGTGAGGATGCCCCAGGCACAGGTGAGAGTGCCCCAGGCATAGGTGAGGGTGCCCCAGGTGCAGGTGAGGGTGCCGCAGGTACAGGTGAGGGTGCCGCAGGTGAGAG